>NC_056733.1:1008715969-1009070969 GCF_019279795.1 Protopterus annectens | reverse complement strand
AAGAATCAGACAGCATGAATATGCCAAAAAAATCAAAAGAAAGACTATAAGGAGATGCATCAGATGAGAAAGAAAGAAAGAAAGAAAGAAAGAAAGAAAGAAAGAAAGAAAGAAAGAAAGAAATATGGAAAAGGCATAAATATTATGGAGGTAGAGATTTACTGTAGCAATCCACATACAAGGAATACTTTGGGGAGGGGTCAGTTGCCATAAATTAAGCAAATATTAATTTTTCAATAAAGTCTGCACATGATTTAAAAGTTACCTCATGAACAGTGTGATGACATAAGGTATTGCCAGCTATGGCAGGAGAAGTAGGGCAAT
This sequence comes from Protopterus annectens, assembly GCF_019279795.1. Taxonomy (NCBI): domain Eukaryota; kingdom Metazoa; phylum Chordata; order Ceratodontiformes; family Protopteridae; genus Protopterus; species Protopterus annectens. The sequence continues at coordinate 1,009,070,645 of NC_056733.1, read as the reverse complement.
GGATGTGTAACATATCCCAGCATTGCTACCTGAAGTTTTGTAAAGAATTATATGTCATTTGTACATCAACTAATTTGTACAGGTGTTTGTGTTGAAAATGTATTTGTAAAGCTGCTTGTGTTAAAAATGTACCAACAGTGGGTCCTGCTAGACAGACAAAAATGCACCTATATGTCAGACTGCATTGTAACTGTTGAAATTAATATATTGGAACAGAAGATACTGGAAGAGAAGAGGTTAATCCCAGGCCAGTTAACTTTGAAAAACAGTCTGAAATTAAGCTACCTGGTTTAGGCCATAATTATTGTATCTTCTAGCTCTGATTGCAGCCAGAGACAAAATGTATATGAAAACTATGACTAAGAATACTGCTGTATTTTCCTTAGGAGTGCACTAATTGCTACCCTGAAAGGGTGGTAGTTTTTGAAAAGGTTTTATAACTTCCAGTTGCTATAACACAGCTTAGCAAAGCTCTATGAGTGTACTATGACAGATAAGTGCTAGATTCTGGTTCATTTGCTAGTAAAGGGAGTAGTGTGGGAACCAGAAGTCAGATGACCAGATGTGTGTGATGTCATTTTGTAAACCAGCATGTAAATGATGCATTAATACTAGATTAGGCAGAAGTCATGGGGAAGTAGAATTTGATGGTGAAATTCCAGCCACTGTCTGCTTCTTAGAGCAGTACAGTGGTGGGTATGATAAGGTTGGTTAGAGGCAAATTTTGCAATTTTATTGTAGGTGAGTTCAGGTTTGGACAGAAAATTGTCCTGGAGATTTGTGAGTATAGGGTCTGCATAGAGAAGTGTGGGAAGTAGGAAAGCTTGTGCAAGGGAGAGTCCTGAAGCATTTGTGAGGAATTGTTTTACGCCTGTATAGCAAGCCCAGCTTTTGATGTGTCTTTTTAATACATTGCTGAGTGTGGAGATCAAACTTTAATTGGTTGTTGATAAGTACACATAAAGGTTTACTGTGAGTTTCAGTAGAGATGGTTGTATTGTTGAGGGAGGAGACAGTAAAGGTGGCTTTGTGGTGTTGAAGTGTAGTAGGGAGGATTAGAAGAAGTTTAATTTTTTTTGGTTTAGCAGTAGTTGGTTGGAAGTAAGCAATCTTTCAACTGCATGAAGGGATTCTTGGGTGAGGATATGGAGGTGAGTGATGTTAGGGCAGGAGATGAATGTAGAGTCATCAGCATATTGGACAGTTATAGAGAGTGGGCAAGACGAGTGAAGGTCATTAATAAAGATGGTAAAAAGTAGTGGACCCAGGATAATGCCTTGAGTACCCCTGTTTCAACAGGTAGGAAAGAAGAGAAGTTGAATTGCCATTTCACTGCCTGAAATCTATTAGAGAGGTAGCTTGAGAACCAGGATAAAGTGGAGTTAGAGAGGTTTAGCAAAGTTAATTTAAATGGAAGTAATCTGTGGGATATGGTATCAAAGGCTTTAGAAAGATCAAGAATCAAGCAGGAGACTAACTTATTTTTATCATGAGAATTTGGAATAGTATCAATGAGGGATGTCAGAGCAGTAACAGTACTATGTTTAGGCTGCAAACCATGCTGTGTGGGTGTGACAAGATTTTCTTGTAGGAGGTGATCAAGAAGCTGTTTATGGATACATTTTTCTAAAACTTTAGACAGAGGAGAAAAGATGGCAATTGACCTGAAGTTGGAGGGGTCAGTTGAGTTTCTACCTTTATACAAGGGAATGACATAGAATATTTTTCATACGTTAGGCACAATGCTGTCCTTAATGGATCTATTGACCAAAATGGAGATAGAGAATTCTTTAGATCAGTCAGGAAAATATAGTGAGATTAATTATGTACTGTTTTTCTGTAATTGTGTGACGCTATGCATCTGTGTCATTTTTAATATTTCCTGTAATTGAAACTCTGGTGTTTATTGTAAATAGATATTTAGTATGTTCATGTTCTTTTATTATTTATTATTAAATATATTTAAACTTTTCATTGTGGCTGGTCTTTTAGAGAATATTTAAACTTTGAGAGTACTTATATTTCTGTGTTGACACTGTGGTCACTCCTTAAAGCCTTGCTGCATTGGTCGAATACTACCACTTGTATTAGTATTAATTTTACTCAGTATAATTGGGTACCCTTGTAATAGCCTTAGAGTAGCTGGCTTTGGAGTGCTCTGGTGGCAGTACCTACCTTACAGTCTGGGTGGGGGGGCATAGCTGGTAAATCTGTGCCAGCATTTCCACGGTATGTGACTCTGTGTGTGTGTGTGTGTGTGTGTGTGTGTGTGTGTGTGTGTGTGTGTGTGTGTGTGTGTGTGTGTGTGTATGTGTGAAAATCAAATCTCAAACAGTGTGTGTGCCAGCTAGTTGGAGCAAGGACACAGAGCACTGGTTTCACAAAGAGGGTGGTAAAGGTCTTGGCTTGGAACACTCAGCTGAGGATTCAATTCTACAGCTGTGTCAATGGGGAATATTATTAGGTACTTGAGGAGAGAAAGATGCAGTCTCCGGACTGAGTGTGTTCTCTTTGTGCTCTTAAGGGAAATTGTGCTTGGTGCAGACAGCTGCATCTGGAAATACTGTGTGCATCTATTTTTGTTCCAAATGAATTCCCCTCACTGTTGTATGTGGTGAGGACTGAGACTCGTTGATTAATCACCCAGACAAGGGACATCACAAAAGGAACATTCAAGATAAATTTTTGAATGTCAGAATGTCATCCTTTACCCTATCTTGTGGGGGTACTTCAAGATTCTGTCTTAGTGCCAGTCATATTATATTGGTTACATTGCATGTCTGTATATGTGCTGAAGTGGTAGCAGCCATTTTATATTGGTTTAATTTCATGACTGCACATGTGCAGGTGTGGTACCAGTGATTTTATATTGGTTACACTCCATAAGAGTACATGTGCAGGTGTGGTACCTGTAATATTATATTGGTTACACTCCATGAAAGTACATGTGCTGATGTACTTTCAGCCATTTTATATTGCTTACATTGCATGACCGTATATGTACTGAAGTGGTACCGGTCATTTTATATTGGTTATACTTCATGAATGAAGATGCGCAAGCTGTATCAATGGGAAGTATTATTAGGTGCTTGAAGAGAGAAAGACACAGCTTCCATACTGAGTGTGTTCTCTGTGTGGTCTTAAGGGAAATTATGCTTGGTGCAGACAGCTGCATCTGGAAATACTGTGTGTATCTATTTTTGTGCCAAAATAATTCCCCTCACTGGTTTCTGTGGTGAGGATTGAGACTCCTTGATTACTCGCCCAAATGAGGGGCATCATAAACAGAAATTTCAAGATAAAATTTTGAATGTCAGAATGTCATCCTTTACCTTATCTTGTATAGGTTATTAGAGATTACTGTTCTTTTGCAGGAGTGGTACCTTTCATTTTATATAGGTTATTCCACATGGCTGTTCATGTGCAGATGTGGTACCTGTCATTTTATACAGGTTAAACAACATGATTGTTCATGTGCAGGTGTGGTACCTGTCACTTAATATAGTTTATACAGCATGACTGGTCATGCACAAATGCAGTGCCTGTCATTTTATATTGGTTATATAACATGACTGCTCATGTGCAGATGTGGTACCTGTCACTTTATATAGGTTATTCCACATGGCTGTTCATGTGCAGATGTGAGACCTGTCATTTTATATAGGTTATACAACATGACTTTTCATGTGCAATTGTGATGCCTGTCATTTTATATAGGTTGTACTATGTGACTTTTCATGTACAGGTGTGGTACCTGTCATTTTATATATTTTATGCAACATGACCGTTCATGCGCAGTTGTGGTACCTGTCATTTTAATTAGGTTATATGACATGACTGTTCATATTCAGGTGTGTTACCTGTCATTTTGCATAGGTTATACAATGTGGCTTTTCATTCATGTGCAGATGTGGTACCTGTCATTTTATATAGGTTATACCACATGACTGCTCATGTGCAGATGTGGTACCTGTCATTTTATATAGGTTATACAACATGACTGTTCATGTGCAGTTGTGGTACCCGTCATTTTATATATATTATGCCACATATTTGTTTATATGCAGGTGTGGCAAATTCCATTTTATATATTTTATGCAACATGACTATTTATGTGCAGGTGTGGTACCTGTCATTTTATATAGGTTACACCACATAACTGTTCATGTGCAGGTGTGGTACCTGAATGTTTATATAGGTTATACCATGTAACTGTTAAGGTGCAGGTGTGATACCTGTCATTTTATATATTTTATACACGACTGTTCATGTGCAGGTGTGGTACCTGTCATTTTATATAGGTTATACAACATGACTGTTCATTTCCAAGTGTGGTACCCGTCATTTTATATAGGTTATACAATATAACTATTCATGTGCAGATGTGGTACCTGTGATTTTGTATAGGTTATACCACATGACGGTTCATGTGCAAGTGTGGTACCAGTCATTTTACATATTTTATGCAACATGACTTTTCATGTGCAGGTGTGGTACCTTTCATTTTATTTAGGTCATACTACATGACTGTTCATGGGCAGGTGTGGTACCTGTCATTTTATGTAGGTTATACAACATGACTGTTCATGTGCAGATTTGGTACCTGTCATTTTATATAGGTTATACCACATTACTGTTCATGTGCAGATATGTTACCTGTCATTTTATATAGGTTATAACACATAAAAAAATTACTGTTCATGTGCATGTGTGGTACCTGTCATTTAATACAGGTTATATCACATGACTGTTCAAGTGCAGGTGTGATACCTGTCATTTTATGTAGGATATACCACATGACTGCTAATGTTCAGATGTGGTACCTGCCATTATATATACATTATACTACATGACTGCTTATGTGCATATGTGGTACCTGTCGTTTTGTATGGGTTATATGAGATGACTATTCTTGTGCAGGTGTGGTACCTGTCATTTTATATAGGTTATACCACATGACTGTTCATGTCCAAGTGTGGTACCTGAAATTTTATTTAGGTTATACAACATGACTGTTTTGGTGCAGGTGTGGTTCCTGTCATTTTATACATTTTATACATGACAGTTCATGTGCAGGTGTGGTACCTGTCTTTTTATATAGGTTATATGACATGTCTGTTCATGTGCAGGTGTGGTACCTGTCATTTTATATACGTTATGTAACTAAACTGTTCATGTGCAGATGTAGTACCTGTCATTTTATTTTGGTTATACCACATCACTGTTCATGTGCAGATGTGGTTACTTTCATTTTATATAGGTTATACAACATGACTGCTCATGTGCAGGTGTGGTACCTGTCATTTTATATAGGTTATACAAAATGACTGTTCATGCGCAGATGTGGTACCAGTCATTTTATATAGGTTATTCCACATGGCTGTTCATGTGTAGATGTGGAACCTGTCATTTTTTATGGAATATATGACATAACTGTTCATGTGCAGGTGTGGTACCTGAAATTTTATATAGGTTTTACCACATGACTGTTCATGTCCAGGTGTGGTACCTGAAATTTTATATAGGTTATACCACGTGACTGTTCTGGTGCAGGTGTGGTTCCTGTCATTTTATATAGGTTATATGACATGTCTCTTCATGTGCAGGTGTGGTACATCTCATTTTATGTACGATATACAACTAAACTGTTCTTGTGCAGATGTGGTACCTGTCATTTTATATATGTTATACCACATCATTGTTCATGTGCAGGTGTGGTACCTGTAATTTTATATAGGTTATACAACATGACTGTTCATGTGCAGATGTGGTACCTGTCATTTTATATAGGTTATTCCACATGGCTGTTCATGTGCAGATGTGGACCCTGTCATTTTATATAAGTCATACTCCATGATTGTTCATGGGTAGGTGTGGTACCTGTCATTTTATTTAGGATATACAACATAATTTTTCATGGGCTTATGCGGTGCCTGTCATTTTTTATAGGTTATATGACATGACTGTTCTTGCGCAGGTGTGGTACCTGTCATTTATTATAGGTTATATGACATGACTGTTCATGTGCAAGTGTGGCACCTATCATTTTATATAGGATATACAACATGACTGTTCATGTGCAGGTGTGTTACCTGAAATTTTATATAGGTTATACCCAGGTGACTGTGCATGTGTAGGTGTGGTACCTGCTTTTTCTATAAGTTATGCAACGTGACTGTTCATGTGCAGGTGTGGTACCTGCCATTGTATTTAGGTTTTACGACATGCCTGTTCATGTGCAGGTGTGGTACCTGTCATTTTATATTGGTTATACAACATGACTGTTTATGTTCAAATGTTGTACCTGTCATTTTATATAGATTATACCACATGAATGTTTTTGTTCAGGTGTGGTACCTGTCATTTTGTATAGGTTATACAACATTGCTTTTCATGTGCAGGTGTGGTACCTATCATTTTATATAGGTTATACCACATGACTGCTCATGTACAGATGTGGTACCTGTCATTTTATATAGGTTATACAACTTGACTGTTCATGCTCACATGTGGTACATGTCATTTTATATATATTATAGCACATAATTGTTCATGTGCAGGTGTGGTATCTGTCATTTTATATATTTTATGCAACATGACTGTTCATATACAGGTGTGGTACCTGTCATTTTATATAGGTTATAACACATGTCTGTTTATGTGCAGGTGTGTTACCTGAAAGTTTATATAGGTTATACCATATGATTGTTCAGGTGCAGGTGTGATACGTGTCATTTTATATAGGTTATACAACATGACTTTTCATGTGCATATGGCACCTGTCATTTTATATATTTTATACCACATGACTGTTCATGTGCAGGTGTGTTACCTGTCATTTTATAAAGGTTATACAACATGACTGTTCATGTGCAGGTGTGGTACCTGTCATTTTATAAAGGTTATACGACATGACTGTTCATGCACAGATGTGATGCCAGTAATTTTATATAGGTTATTCCACATGGCTGTTCATTTGTAGATGTTGAACCTGTCGTTTTTATGGGTTATATGACATGACTGTTCATGTGCAGATGTGGTACCTGTAATTTTTTATGCGTTATACAAGATGACTGTTCTTGTGCAGGTGTGGTACCTGTCATTTTATATAGGTTATACCACATAACTGTTCGTGTCCAGGTGTGGTACCTGAAATTTTATATAGGTTATACCAAGTGGCTGTTCTGATGCAGGTGTGGTTCCTAACATTTTATATAGGTTATATGACATGTCTCTTCATGTGCAGGTGTGGTGCATCTCATTTTATGTACGTTATACAACTAAACTGTTCATGTGCAGATGTGGTACCTGTCATTTTATATATGTTATACCACATCATTGTTCATGTGCAGGTGTGGTACCAGTAATTTTGTATAGGTTATACAACATGACTGTTCATGTGCAGATGTGGTACCTCTCATTTTATGTATTTTATACCACATGACTGTTCATGTGAGGGTGTGGTACCTGTCATTTTATATAGGTTATACAACATGATTTTTCATGGGCTTATGCGGTGCCTGTCATTTTATATAGGTTATAGAACATGACTGTTCATGTGCAGGTGTGGTACATGTCATTTTACATAGGTTATATGACATGACTGCTCATGCACAGGTGTGGTACCTGTCATTTATTATAGGTTATATGACATGACTGTTCATGTGCAGGTGTGGCACCTATCATTTTATATAGGTTATATGACATGACTTTTCATGTGCAGATATGGTACTTAAAATTTGATATAGGTTATACCCAGGAGACTGTGCATGTGTAGGTGTGGCACCTGCATTTTCTATATGTTATGCAATGCGACTGTTCATGTGTAGGTGTGGTACCTGTCATTGTAATTAGGTTTTACGACATGACTGTTCATGTGCAGGTGTGGTACCTGTCATTTTTTATTGGTTATACAACATGACTGTTTATGTTCAAATGTTGTACCTGTCATTTTATATAGATTATACCACATGAATGTTCTTGTGCAGGTGTGGTACCTGTCATTTTGTATAGGTTATACAACATTGCTTTTCATGTGCAGGTGTGGCACCTATCATTTTATATAGGTTATACCACATGACTGCTCATGTGCAGATGTGGTACCTGTCATTTAATATGGGTTATACAACTTAACTGTTCATGCACACGTGTGGTACATGTCATTTTATATATATTATACCACATAATTGTTCAAGTGCAGGTGTGGTACCTGTCATTTTATATATTTTATGCAACATGACTGTTCATGTGCAGGTGTAGTACTTAACATTTTGTATAGGTTATACCACATGACTGTTTATTTGCAGATGTGTTACCTGAAAGTTTATATAGGCTATACCATGTGATTGTTCAGGTGCAGGTGTGATACCTGTCATTTTATACAGGTTATACAACATGACTATTCATGTGCATATGGTACCTGTCATTTTATATATTTTATACCACATGACTGTTCATGTGCAGGTGTGTTACCTTTCATTTTATATAGGTTATACGACATAACTATTCATGTGCAGGTGTGGTACCTGTCATTTTTGTATAGGTTATACAACATGACTGTGCGCAGATGTGGTACCAGTCATTTTATATAGGTTATTCCACGTGGCTGTTCATGTGTAGATGTGGAACCTGTCATTTTTTATGAGTTGTATGACAGGACTGTTCATGTGCAGGTGTGGTACCTGTAATTTTTTATGCATTATACAAGATGACTGTTCTTGTGCAGGTGTGGAACATGTCATTTTATATAGGCTATACCACATGTCTGTTCATGTCCAGGGGTGGTACCTGAAATTTTACATAGGTTATACCACGTGACTGTTCTGTTGCAGGTGTGGTTCCTGTCATTTTATGTAGGTTACATGACATGTCTCTTCATGTGCAGGTGTGGTACATCTCATTTTATGTACATTATACAACTAAACTGTTCATGTGCAGATGTGGTACCTGTCATTTTATATATGTTATACCACATCATTGTTCATGTGCAGGTGTAGTACCTGTCATTTTATATAGGTTATAAAACATGACTGTTCATGTGCAGATGTGGTACCTGCCATTTTATATAGGTTATTCCACATGGCTGTTCATGTGAAGATGTGGAACCTGTCATTTTATATAGGTCATACACCATGATTGTTCATGTGCAGGTGTGGTACCTGTCATTTTATATAGGTTATATGACATGACTGTTCATGTGCAGGTGTGTTACCTGTCATTTATTACAGGCTATATGACATGACTGTTCATGTGCAGGTGTGGCACCTATCATTTTATATAGGTTATATGACATGACTTTTCATGTGCAGATGTGGTACTTGTCATTTTATATAGGATATACGACATGACTGTTCATGTGCAGTTGTGGTACCTGAAATTTTATATAGGTTATATACAGGTGACTGTGCATGTATAAGTGTGGTTCCTGCATTTTCTATATATTATGCAATGTGACTGTTTATGTGCAGGTGTGGTACCTGTCATTGTATTTAAGTTTTACGACATGACTGTTCATGTGCAGGTGTGGTACCTGTCATTTTGTATAGGTTATACAACATGGCTTTTCATGTGCAGGTGTGGTACCTATCATTTTATATAGGTTATACCACGTGACTGCTCATGTGCAGATGCGGTACCTGTCATTTTATATAGGTTATACAACTTGACTGTTCATGCACACAAATGGTACATGTCATTTTATATATATTATACCACATAATTGTTCATCTGCAGGTGTGTTACCTGTCATTTTATATATTTTATACAACATGACTGTTCACGTGCAGGTGTGGCACCTGTCATTTTATATAGATTATACAACATGACTGTTCATGTGCATGTGGGTTACCTGTCATTTTATTAGGTTATACTACATGACTGTTCTTGTGCATGTGTGGTACCTGTAATTTTATATAGGTTATACCACATTACTGATCATGTGCAGATATGTTACATGTCATTTTATATAGGTTATACGAAATGGCTGTTTATGTGCAGGTGTGGTACCTATCATTTTATATAGGTTATACAACATGACTGTTCATGTGCAGGTGTGGTACGTGTCATTTTATAGATGTTACAACACATAATTATTCAAATGCAGGTGTGGTACCTGTCATTTTATATATTTTATGAAAAATGACTGTTCATGTGCATGTGTTCATAGGTTCATAGGTTCATACTAGGCTATCTGCCCTAGGGCATTTATAAGCCTAGCCAGAGTGTGTTTGGCTTTCACCACCAATTTTAAATAAATTTTGCTATGCCCTTTTTCGAGGTTAGTATACTGTGCCTCTGTCTAATAGTGACACAGAAGTGATACCCGGGGTAAACCTACGATCTCCCATCCACTCATCCAGATTCCTCTTGAAGAGAGTCATTGAGGGACTCTACCTAACCTGGACTGGGATTTTATTCCAGAGTGAAGGGAGCCTCTGGGTTATGAATCTGTCCCTCCAGCATGTCCTATTTATTTCAGTGCTGAGGTTCAAGTCTCTCGAATGCGTAGCTCGATGGGATTTGGATTTTCTGATGTGCAGCATGTCCATTAATTCCGGGTTGGACATGGCTTTATACGTCAGGCACAGATCGCATCTGAGCAGGCGGTATGCCACTGAGTAGAGCTTGAGTTTCTTTAACCAGGCAGCATATGGCATCTGTTTGAGCCCTTTGATCCTCTTGGTGAGGTACTTTTGGGGTCTTTCCAGTTGCTGCAGGTGTCTGGTAAGGTACATCCCAAAAGGGGCATTGTACTCAATTATGGGCCTGATGAGTGATGAGTAAAGAGGCACAATGACCTCCCCTGATCTAGATGTGAATCCTTTCATGATTAGGTGAGCTATATAAAATGTTTTTCTAACCACTTTGGCCACGTGGTTTTCAAATGAGAGATTGCTATCAACTTGGGTCCCCAGGTCCCTAATTACTTCTTCTGTACTTAATGGATTACCACCTATGTGGTAATTTGTGGGCACTTTGTTTTTGCCAAAGGTGATGACAATACATTTTTTGGCATTTAGCTTGAGGCCATGGCTCTGGCACCAGTTGTCTGTTTCTATGAGGCCCTTTTGGAGGATGCTTGTGTCGGCTGGAGAGTCGATTATGGCGCCCAGTTTGCAGTCATCTGCGATCTTGGTCAGCCACAGTCCTTCTGTGTTGGCCTGTACCTTCGAGAAATATATACCGAACAAGTGAGGTCCCAGGACTGAGCCTTGTGGGATGCCACTTGTAACTGGTTTGGAGTCTGACATGGCTCCAGCAATTCTAACCATGTGGGTTCTGTCCTTGAGCCAGTTTGCAACCCATCTAGTGATATAGGGGTTTATATTTAAGCTGGTGAGCTAATCTATAATGCCCAAGTGGGGTATTGTATCGAAGGCTTTTGCGAGGTCCAGGTAGGCTGTGTGGACCACCTTCCCTTCGTCAATGGCCTTGGTGACTGTTTCAAAGAAATCAACCAGGTTTAAGAGGCAGGATCTGCCCTTAACAAAGCCGAACTGGGTAGGATCCAGTGTCTGTAGGTCCCCAATATCTTTATTTATGAGGTCCATGATGATCCTTTCCATAGCTTTGCAGACCAAGCTAGTCAGGCTTATGGGGTGATAGTTTCCAGGATCCGTTGAGGCACCACCTTTGTGGAGAGGGACCACTGTTGCTGTCCGCCACTCTTTGGGTACATATCCTGTAGTAAGGCTGAGATTGAACAGTAGTTTTATGTTTGGGTTTAGCTCTTTTTGGAGTTCATGTAGGACGCAGCCCAGGACACTGTCTGGTCCCATCGATGCTGTGTTTTTTGCTTTGGAGAGGGCAGCTCTTACCTGAGCATCTGAGATGTCAGGGGGGCAGCACTCTGCTGTGGTAGATATTTGCCCTTATGGTGGGGAGGGGGGGAGAAGTTTGTGCTGAACCTGTCAGCTAGGATGTTGGCAATGTCTGTGGGTTTGGTGTATTTTTTGTAATTTTGGACTAATTATGAGCATATCTGGGAATTCCCACCCAGGTTCCTAACATAACTAAAGAAAGCCTTGTGATTATCTTTAGTGTCCTGTGCAATTTTTCTCTCGAAGCTGGCCTTAGAAGATTTTATGAGTGTCCGTAGTTTTTTGCTAATACTGATCAGAGATGCCTTCCCTTTTTGGGATTTTGCTCTATCATGTAGTAGCTTCCTCCTTCTATTGTATAGTTTGTTTATGGCTGGAGTCCTCCAGACAGGACGTCTGCCTTTGGAGGATTGGGTCTTGGTTTTATTTGGGATTGCATGATCCATGCATTCCTGAAGGTGTTCATAGAATGCGTTTATAAAGGATTCTGTGGTCTGGGCTGTATTTTCCACAGGCCCGGGGGCTTTGAAGGATTCCACCTCAGTTTTTAGGAGTGAAATTTGTTTTAGAGAAGTTTTTCACTGTGGTTTTCAGGGCAGGGTGTGGAGTCGGGATGTGAATATCCAGTGAGATTAGTTTATGGTCTGATCTTACCAGTGAGGGATACACTTCTGGTCTGGAGCACAGAGTCCCCATGTTGGTGATGATCAGGTCCAGTATGTTTTCCCCTCTTGTGGGAGTGGTAACAAGTTGTTCCATAGCATTTGAGTTTATAAATTCTAGGAACCTTTGGGCTAGGGTGTTGGAGCTAGAGTAATGCTCCCAGTCTATGTTTGGGTAGTTGAAGTCGCCCAATATAATGGTGTTTGGAGAGACCTTCATATTTTCAAGTGTTCTCAGAAGGCCGAGTGGGGTTCCTGGGTTTGGGAGGGTGGTCTGTAGCAGGCTATAAACTGGAAGGCAGTTTTACCCACTGTTAGTTGCACATGGATAGTCTCTGATGCTTTGTGCTGTGCAACCAAACTGGATGTGTGGGTATCTGTGACGAATATTGATACTCCCCCTCCTTTTGTGGTTCAGTCCAAGTTTTGCAGCCGGAAAGCATGGTATGACGTATGACCTGGTAGTGCTGGGGTGCTCTCGGGAGCCTTGAACCAGGTTTCTGTTACTGCACAGATATCGATGTTCTCCATGCTAAGGAGAGTTTCGAGTGCGTGCATCTTGAGGTTTAGAATTCTGGCTTTGAGTAGCATTACTCTTAGTTTCTTATCCCTTGTGATACCTATGGAGGTGGGTTTGTCTTTTGAGCCTTGCCTAAAAAAGGCACTATGCGGGTAGCAAGAGCCTTTGCCAATATCTGAAAGCCCAGGGGTGACAGGTGCAAGCCGTCCCTAGAGAAGCATCGTGGCTTGTTGAGCATGTCATCCCAGGCTGAGAGGCATTGGATCCCCTTTGAATGACACCAATACTTAAGCCAATTGTTGAAATTGATCATCTTGTCTTCATATTGTGGCATCATTCTTGGTGAGGGTAAGATGCTACTCAAGGTCAGGGTCATACCGGCCTGGGCTACATGCTCAGAGAGCTCCTCTATGTCTCTTTTCATGTAGTCCAGGGAGGTACGTCTCCAGTCATTCACACCAGCATGGACAATGACTGAGTCATATTTGTACTTGCCTTGGAGTGACCTGAGTGCTTGTGTTATGTGGCGGATCCTAGCACCAGACAGGCAGCTCACCGTGACCTTCTCCTTGTTCAGCCTGGTGAGCAGGACGTCAGTGTGCCTGACGATAGAGTCACCTATTACAAGTGTATCAGGTGTGTTGTTTAGCCTTAAGGGCTGTGACTGTTCGGCACACTGGCTTTGTGAGCTATGTGTTGCACGTGTTTTGTTTTGGGGTAGCGGTTGCTTGGGTGTCTGCTTTGGAGGTATCTGCTGCTTAGGCAGATTTTTATTTAGAGCCTCCAAGTATGTTTTTGTGTGTTTATGTGTTTGGTTTGCTGTCGTGGTAGGTCTACATGAGACTGGAATTGTAGTGAGAGTGGTTTCCTTCTCCTCCTGACTGGTTTCGCCAGTACTGAGTTGAGAGAGCTTAGCCTCCAGTATGACTATATGGTTGCATCTCTCACATGTGTTGGAATTTGTGTGGAGGAGGAGAGGGTTGTCTGTGTACATGAGGCAGTTGTAACATTGCCTCAAGATTCCCAGATTCACCAGCTGGACCAGAGAGGAGATTGACAAATGACCTTTTGACATGCTAGAATAGTATTAGGAATTCCTTTATAATTGAAAAAAGGGGCCAATGGGGAATGAGGTACTCAAGGGGAGTTTGTGAGGGTGTAGTGCTTTTAATATTTTAGTGCTGACTTATATAATTGCTTTAGTGAGCAAGTGCCAGGTAATTTAAATGCAATGTGTTACAGGTAACTTAAATGCAAAAATGACAAACAGTAACTTTCTTTCAAGTGAAACAAGGAAATAAGTACAGTAAGCAATGCAAATATCACTAGGAATCCACAGAAGCACTGAAAAGCCGTGTTTTAGGTGGAATTAGCGTTTCAGGGAAATAACAAGAAAACAAACAGCAAGCATACAAATAAAGCTAGATTCAGCATGCCTGGATCTAGTCTATGCTACAGCAAACAAGGTGTACCAATTTCAGTTAGAAACAGTTCAAATATGCAGGCACTATAAGCCTTTAACAAGAAATTCCCAGCTCAGAAGGGCAGAGTCCAGCCTCTCCTCTCACAAGAGTGCAGACCACGAACCTTCTTAATGTAAAATAACTGGCCTGAAGCCCAAGTGCTTAAACCAGAACTAATACACTTTTAGAAAAACAGACACTGAGCCCTCAATCAGCAGTTCACAACTTAGAAGAATGTAAGCTTTCTGTCCTGCCACCACAGTGCAGGAGACAAACCTTCCTAATGTAAAACAACTGGTCTGAAGCCCAAGTGCTTAATCCAAAAGACTTAGAATGATAGTTACACTTTAATCAAGTTTCTACCAAGCAGTAATAAATACAATTGAATAATTTAAAGAATGCCTGGATTAGTGCTCAAGTTATACAAACAAAGCTAGATTCAGCAGGCCTGGATCTAGTCTATGCTCCAGCAAACAATGTGTACCAATTTCAGTAAGACGCAGTTCAAATATGCAGGCACTATAAGCCTTTAACCAGAAATTCCCAGCTCAGAAGGGCAGAGTCCAGCCTCTCCTCCCACAAGAGTGCAGACCACAAACCTTCTTTATGTAAAACAACTGGCCTGAAGCACAAGTGCTTAAACTAGAATTAATACACTTTTAGAATAACAGACACTGAGCCCTCAATCAGCAGTTCCCAACTTAGAAGGATGTAAGCTACCTGTCCTGCCACCACAGTGCAGGCCACAAACCTTCTTAATGTAAAACAACTGGAACGAAACCCAAGTGCTTAATCCAAAAGACTTAGAATGATAGCTACACTTTAATCAAGTTACTACCAAGCAGTAGTAACGGTCATGAACTGCACATGAATAGTCATGTTGTATAACCTATATAAAATTACAGGTACCACACCTGCACATGAACAATGATGTGGTATAACATATATAAAATGACAGGTATGACATCTGCACATGAACAGTTTAGTTGTATAAAATACATAAAATGAGATGTACCACACCTGCACATGAAGAGACATGTCATATAACCTATATAAAATGACAGGAACCACACTTGCACTAGAACAGCCACGTGGTATAACCTATATAAAATTTCAGGTACCACACCTGGACATGAACAGTCATCTGGTGTAACCTATATAAAATGACAGATACCACACCTGCACAAGAACAGTCATCTCGTATAACGCAGAAAAAATTACAGGTACCACACCTGCACATGAACAATGATGTGGTATAACATATATAAAATGACTGGTACTACATCTGTGCATGAACAGTCATGTTGTATAGCCTATATACGTGTCATTTAATACAGGTTATACCACATGACTGTTCAAGTGCTTGTGTGATACCTGTCATTTTATGTAGGTTATACCACATGACAGCTAATGTTCAGATAGGGTACCTGCCATTATATATACATTATACATATAATATGTGCATATGTGGTACCTGCCGTTTTGTATGGGTTATACAACATGACTGTTTATGTGCAGGTGTGGTACCTGTCATTTTGTATGGGTTATACGAGATGACTATTCTTGTGCAGGTGTGGTACCATTCATTTATATAGGTTACACCATATGACTGTTCATGTCCAGGTGTGGTACCTGAAATTTTATTTAGGTTATACCAAATGACTGTTTTGGTGCAGGTGTGGTTCCTGTCATTTTATATATTTTATACATGACTGTTCATGTGCAGGTGTGGTACCTGTCTTTTTATATAGGTTATACGACATGTCTGTTTATGTGCAGGTGTGGTACCTGTCATTTTATATACTTTATGTAACTAAACTGTTCATGTGCAGATGTAGTATCTGTCATTTTATTTTGTTATACCACATCACTGTTCATGTACAGATGTGGTTACTTTCATTTTATATAGGTTATACAACATGACTGCTCATGCACAGATGTGGTACCAGTCATTTTATATAGGTTATTCCACATGGCTGTTCATGTGTAGATGTGGAACATGTCATTTTTTATGGGTTATATGACATGACTTTTCATGTGCAGGTGTGGTACCTGTAATTTTTTCTGCGTTATACGAGATGACTGTCCTGTGCAGGTGTGGTACCTGTCATTTTATATAGGTTACACCACATGACTGTACTTGTCCAGGTGTGGAACCTGAAATTTTATATAGGTTTTGCCACATGGCTGTTCTGGTGTAGGTGTGGTTCCTGTCATTTTATATAGGTTATATGACACGTCTCTTCATGTGCAGGTTTGGTACATCTCTTTTTATGTATTTTATACAACTAAACTGTTCATGTGCAGATGTGGTACCTGTCATTTTATATATGTTATACCACATCATTGTTCATGTGCAGGTGTGGTACCTGTAATTTTATATAGGTTATACAACATGACTGTTCATGTGCAGGTGTGGTACCTGAAATTCTATGTAGGTTATACCCTGGTGACTGTGCATGTGAAGGTGTGGTACCTGCATTTTCTATATGTTATGCAATGTGATTGTTCATGTGCAGGTGTGGTACCTGTCATTGTATTTAGGTTTTACGACATGACTGTTAATGTGCAGGTGTGGTACCTGTCATTTTATATTGGTTATACAACATGACTATTTATGTTCAAATGTTGTACCTGTCATTTTATATAGGTTATACCACATGAATGTTCTTGTGCAGGTGTGGTACCTGTCATTTTGTATAGGTTATACAACATGGCTTTTCATGTGCAGGTGTAGTACCTATCATTGTATATAGGTTCTACCACATGACTGCTCATGTGCAGATGTGGTACCTGTCATTTTTTATAGGTTATACAACTTGGCTGTTCATGTGCACGTGTGGTACATGTAATTTTATATATATATTATACCACATAATTGTTCATGTGCAGGTGTGGTACCTGTCATTTTATATATTTTATGCAACATGACGGTTCATGTGCAGGTGTGGTTCCTGTCATTTTATATAGGTTAGACCACATGACTGTTCATGTGCAGGTGTGTTACCTGAAAGTTTATATAGGTTATACCATGTGATTGTTCAGGTGCTGGTGTGATACCTGTAATTTTATATAGTTATACAACATGACTATTCATGTGCATATGGTACCTGTCATTTTATATATTTTATACCACATGACTGTTCATGTGCAGGTGTGTTACCTGTCATTTTATATAGGTTATACGACATGACTGTTCATGTGCAGGTGTGTTACCTGTCATTTTATATAGACTATACAACATGACTGTTCATGTGAAATGTGGTACCTGTCATTTTATATAGGTTTCAATACATGACTGTTCATGTACAGGTGTGGTACCTGTCATTTTATATAGGTTATACAACATGACTATTCATGTGCATATGGTACAAGTCATTTCATATATTTTATGCCACATGACTGTTCATGTGCAGATGTGTTACCTGTCATTTTATATAGATTTAGAGATATCAAACTACCGCCCCATTGCTATCCTATCCCCCCTGTCCAAAATTCTGGAAAAATGTATTCATACCCAAGTGATGCATTTCTTAACCTCACATAATCTCCTCTCCTCAACCCAGCACGGCTTCCGCCCAAACCACAGTACAACCACTGCTCTTCTGTCTTTCACCAACCAGGTTAACCAACTTAGAAATAACAACAACTTTGTATCTGCCATATTCTTAGATCTCTCTAAGGCATTTGACATGGTCTCACATAACCTACTACTACACACACTAACATCATTATCCTTTGCCCCCTCTACAACTGCTTGGTTCAGAAACTATTTCTCTGATAGGAAACAATCAGTCAAATGGCAAGGAACCCTATCACCCTTACTATCATCCACCATAGGCGTACCACAAGGCTCAATACTTGGTCCATTACTATTCACTATTTTCACTAATAGACTACACACCTCCACACTGCATGCATCACTCATACAATATGCGGATGACTCCACATTAATCTGCTCAAACCCATCCCTTACCACTCTTCAAAATCTTACCCAGGAATCCTTCAACGCCACGGAAAAATGGATTACTGATATCCAACTGATCCTTAACCCCAACAAGACAAAACTACTACTTTTCTCCCCAACCAAATACAAACCCACACCCCTCTTTTTCACTATCACTTCCAAAAATGGCACCACAATCTCCCCCTCCCATCACACAAAACTCCTTGGCATTGAAATAGATAATGACCTCCACTTCGATGTCCACATCTCCCAAACTATTAAGAAAGTACATAAAAAATTAGGAACACTGTATAAACACAAACACTTCCTAACAGACCAAGCACGAATCACCCTAGCCCAAACCCATCTTCTGTCTACACTACTGTATGCATCTCCTATCTAACCTGCATTAAGAAAACAGACATGAACAAACTAGAATCATGTTATAATAAGATTGCAAAATTCACCAATAACTCTGCTTTTCGTAGCCATCATTGTCTTGCCCTAAAAGAATTACAGTGGTTAGAACTTCCTCATTTAATTAGTTTCCACCAACTTGTCCTCACCTACAACATCCTAAAAAATCCCCACAAGACTCCAGCCTTGAACCAACTACTTAAACAATACTCAGCAAACCGTCCACTCCGCTCATCCAACAAAACCCTGCTGCACATAACTCAAGCCAACAACACTGCAGGAAAAGCTCTATTTGCTCATACCATAGCAAAGACATGGAATAATCTCCCCCAGAATATCTCCTCAGCTCCATCTATCTCACTGTTCAAAAGATCACTTAAATCACACCTCCTGCATTCCTGGCTCTGTCCTTGCATCACATAAATGCTTTCCTGCTCTACCCAAATACTTCCGACCCACTCTACATCCTGCTTTCTATCTCTATACTACAGTACTAAATTCTCCTCAAAACTGATATACAGTGCCTTTCTGTGCTCATGCTCAGTCCTGCATCAGCAAAGTTTGTCTGATCATGCTATCATATGTGATATATCTGATGATTGTATTGATACAATGTAGTCCTTTCATTAGTTTTATACAAATCATTTCTTCATATTGTTTTTTTATATCTTGTATTATAAATAATATCTAGTATTGTGTATATATTGTATTATAAATAAAATCTAGTATTGTGTATATTACCTCCAAACATGTAGCTGTATTAGTGGAGCTTTTCTCCCCGGGACTCCACTATAAATGGACCTCCGTCCAGTCGGACTTTCCCGGTTAACAAATGTAAAATAAAATAATAAAATAAATAAATAAATAAAATATAGGTTATAAGACATGACTGTTCATGTGCAGGTGTGGTACCTGTCATTTTATATATTTTATTCAACATGACTGTTCATGTGCAGGTGTGGTACCTGTCATTTTATATAGATTATATAACATGACTGTTCATGTGCAGGTGTGGTACCTGTTATTTTATATAGGTTATGCTACATGACTGCTCATGTGCAGGTGTGGCACCTGTCATTTTATATATGTTATACAACATGACTATTCATGTGCATATGGTACCTGTCATTTTATATATTTTATACCACATGATTGTTCATATGCAGGTGTATTACCTGTCATTTTATATAGGTTATATGACATGACTGTTCATGTGGTGGTGTGGTACCTGTCATTTTATATATTTTATACAACATGACTGTTCATGTGTAGATGTGGTACCTGTCATTTTATATAGGTTATATGACATGGATTTTCATGTACAGGTGTTTTACCTGTCATTTTGTATAGTTTATGCAACATGACTGTTCATGTGGAGGTGCGGTACCTGTCATTTTATTTAGGTTATACAACATGACTGTTCATGCTCAGGTGTAGTACCTGTCATTTTGTATAGGTTATACAACATGACTTTTCATGTGCAGGTGTGGTACCTGTCATTTTATATAGGTTATACAACATGACTATTCATGTGCATATGGTACCTGTCATTTTATATATTTTATACCACATGCTTCTTCATGTGCAGGTGTTTTACCTGTCATTTTATATAGGTTATATGACATGACTGTTCATGTGCAGGTGTGGTACCTGTCATTTTAAATAGATTATACAACATGACTGTTCATGTGCAAGTGTCGTACCTGTCATTTTATATAGGTTTCACTACATGACTGTTCATGTGCAGGTGTGGTACCTGTCATTTTATATAGGTTATACTACATGACTGCTCATGTGCAGGTGTGGTACCTGTCATTTTATATATGTTATACAACATGACTATTCATGTGCATATGGTACCTGTCATTTTATATATTTTATACCACATGACTGTTCATGTGCAGGTGTATTACCTGTCATTTTATATAGGTTATATGACATGACTGTTCATGTGCTGGTGTGGTACCTGTCATTTTATATATTTTATACAACATGATTGTTCATGTGCAGGTGTGGTACCTGTCATTTTATATAGGTTGTAAAACATGACTGTTCATGTGCAGGTGTGGTACCTGTTATTTTATATAGGTTATACAACATGACTGTTCATGTGCAGATGTGGTACCTGTCATTTTATATAGGTTATATGACATGACTGTTCATGTACAGGTGTGTTACCTGTCATTTTGTATATTTTATGCAACATGACTGTTCATGTGCAGTTGTGGTACCTGTCATTTTATTTAGGTTATACGACATGACTGTTCATGTTCAGGTGTGGTACCTGTCATTTTGTATAGGTCATACAACATGGCTTTTCATGTGCAGGTGTGGTACCTGTCATTTTATATAGGTTATACCACATGACTGTTCATGTACAGATGTGGTACCTGTCATTTTATATAGGTTATACAACATGACTGTTCATGTGCAGTTGTGGTACCCATCATTTTATATATATTATGCCACATATTTGTTCATATGCAGGTGTGGCACCTTCCATTTTATTTATTTTATGCAACATGACTATTTATGTGCAGGTGTGGTACCTGTCATTTTATGTAGGTTATACCACATGACTGTTCATGTGCAGGTGTGGTACCTGAAAGTTTATATAGGTTATACCATGTAACTGTTAAGGTGCAGGTGTGGTACCTGTCATTTTATATATTTTATACATGACTGTTCATTTGCAGGTGTGGTACCTGTCATTTTATATAGGTTATACAATATGACTATTCATGTGCAGATGTGGTACCTGTCATTTTGTATAGGTTATACCACATGACTGCTCATGTGCAGGTGTGGTACCTGTCATTTTACATATTTTATGCAACATGACTTTTCATGTGCAGGTGTGGTTGCTGTCATTTTATTTAGGTCATACTACATGACTGTTCATGGGCAGGTGTGGTACCTGTCAATTTATGTAGGTTATACAACATGACTGTTCATGTGCAGATTTGGTACCTGTCATTTTATATAGGTTATACCACATTACTGTTCATGTGCAGATATGTTACCTGTCATTTTATATAGGTTATAACACATGACTGTTCATGTGCAGATGTGGTACCTGTCATTTTGTATAGGTTATACAAAATGGCTGTTCTTGTGCAGGTGTGGTACCTATCATTTTATATAGGTTATACAACATGACTGTTCATGTGCAGGTGTGGTACCTGTCATTTTATATATTTTATGAAAAATGACTGTTCATGTGCATGTGTGGTACCTGTCATTTAATACAGGTTATACCACATGACTGTTCAAGTCTGGGTGTGATACCTGTCATTTTATGTATGTTATACCACATGACTGCTAATGTTCAGATGTGGTACCTGCCATTATATATACATTATACTACATGACTGCTTATGTGCATATGTGGTACCTGTCATTTTGTATGGGTTATACAACATGACTGTTCATGTGCAGGTGTGGTACCTGTCATTTTTTATGGGTTATACAAGATGACTATTCTTGTGCAGGTGTGGTACCTGTCATTTTATATAGGTTATACCACATGACTGTTCATGTCCAGGTGTGGTACCTGAAATTTTATTTAGGTTATACCACATGACTGTTCTGGTGCAGGTGTGGTTCCTGTCATTTTATATAGGTTATATGACATGTCTCTTCATTTGCAGGTGTGGTACATCTCATTTTATGTACGTTATACAAATAAACTGTTCATGTGCAGATGTGGTACCTCTCATTTTATATATGTTATACCACATCATTGTTCATGTGCAGGTGTGGTACCTGTAATTTTATATAGGTTATACAACATGACTGTTCATGTGCAGATGCGGTACCTGTTATTTTATATAGGTTATACAACATGACTGTTCATGTGCAGGTGTGGTACTTGTCATTTTATATAGGTTATACAATATGACTATTCATGTGCAGATATGGTTCCTGTCATTTTGCATAGTTTACACCACATGACTGTTCATGTGCAGGTGTGGTACCTGTCATTTTACATATTTTATACAACTTGATTTTTCATGGGTAGGTGTGGTACCTTTCATTTTATTTAGGGCATACTACATGACTATTCATGGGCAGGTGTTGTACCTGTAATTTTATGTAGGTAATACAGCATGACTGCTCATGTTCCGATTTGGTAACTGTAATTTTATATAGGTTATACCACATTACTGTTCATGTGCAGATATGTTACCTGTCATTTTATATATCAAAAAGTCCAAAATTAAAAATCCAAGAAAGTAACAGAAGGCTTGCCTGGCAACACAGGACCCAGAATAATCACTTAGAAATTTTGAGTAAATGAAGAACTTTTATTAAACCAAAAAATAGTACCAAGCGCTTTCTCTCGGTTATTACCGAGCTTTTTCAAGGTAACAATACAGATTCTGTTCCTTCTGCCATGGGCCAGCAATACAAACCAAAAAGTCCAAAATTAAAAGTCCAAGAAAGTCACAGAAGGCTTGCCCAGCAACACAGGAGCCAGAGTAATCACTTAGAAATTTTGAGTAAATGAAGAACTTTTATTAAACCAAAAAATAATACCAAGCGCTGTCATTTTATATATGTTATAACACATGCCTGTTCATGTGCAGATGTGGTACCTGTCATTTTGTATAGGTTATACGAAATGGCTGTTCTTGTGCAGGTGTGGTACCTATCATTTTATATACTTTATACAACATGACTGTTCATGTGCAGGTGTGGTACGTGTCATTTTATATAGGTTATAACACATAATTGTTCAAGTGCAGGTGTGGTACCTGTCATTTTATATATTTTATGAAAAATGACTGCTCATGTGCATGTGTGGTACCTGTCATTTAATAGAGGTTATACCACATGACTGTTCAAGTGTGGGTGTGATACCTGTCATTTTATGTATGTTATATCACATGACTGCTACTGTTCAGATGTGGTACCTGCCATTATATATACATTATACTACATGATTGCTTATGTGCATATGTGGTACCTGTCATTTTGTATGCGTTATACAACATGACTGTTCATGTCCAGGTGTGGTACCTGAAATTTTATTTAGGTTATACCACATGACTGTTTTGGTGCAGGTGTGGTTCATGTCATTTTATATATTTTGTACATGACTGTTCATGTGCAGGTGTGGTACCTGCCATTTTATTTTGGTTATACCACATCACTGTTCATATGCAGATGTGGTTACTTTCATTTTATATAGGTTATACAACATGACTGCTGATGTGCAGGTGTGGTACCTGTCATTTTATATAGGTTATTCCACATGGCTGTTCATGGGTAGATGTGTAACCTGTCATTTTTTATAGGTTATATGACATGACTGTTCATGTGCAGATGTGGTACCTGTAATTTATTATGTGTCATACGAGATGACTGTTCTTGTGCAGGTGTGGTACCTGTCATTTTATTTAGGTTATACAACATGACTGTTCATGTTCAGGTGTGGTACCTGTCATTTTGTATAGGTTATACAACATGGCTTTTCATTTGCAGGTGTGGTACCTGTCATTTTATATAGGTTATACCACATGACTGTTCATGTGCAGATGTGGTGCCTGTCATTTTATATAGGTTATACAACATGACTGTTCATGTGCAGTTGTGGTACCCATCATTTTATATATATTATGCCACATATTTGTTCATATGCAGGTGTGGCACCTTCCATTTTATTTATTTTATGCAACATGACTATTTATGTGCAGGTGTGGTACCTGTCATTTTATATAGGTTACACCACATGACTGGTCATGTGCAGGTGTGGTACCTGAAAGTTTATATACGTTATACAATGTAACTGTTAAGGTGCAGGTGTGATACCTGTCATTTTATATATTTTATGCATGACTGTTCATTTGCAGGTGTGGTACCTTTCATTTTATGTAGGTTATACAACATGACTGTTCATTTGCAGGTGTGGTACCTGTCATTTTATATAGGTTATACAATATGAATATTCATGTGCAGATATGGTTCCTGTAATTTTGTATAGGTTACACCACATGACTGTTCATGTGCAGGTGTGGTACCTGTCATTTTACATATTTTATGCAACATGACTGTTCATGTGCAGGTGTGGTACCTGTCATTTTATATAGGTTATACAATATGACTATTCATGTGCAGATATGGTACCTGTCATTTTGCATAGGTTACACCACATGACTGTTCATGTGCAGGTGTGGTACCTGTCATTTTACATATTTTATGCAACTTGACTTTTCATGTGCAGGTGTGGTACCTTTCATTTTATTTAGGTCATACTACATGACTGTTCATGGGCAGGTGTGGTACCTGTCATTTTATGTAGGTTATAAAACATGACTGCTCATGTGCCGATTTTCTACCTGTCATTTTATATAGGTTATACCACTTTACTGTTCATATGCAGATATGTTACCTGTCATTTTATCTATCAAAAAGTCCAAAATTAAAAATCCAAGAAAGTCACAGAAGGCTTGCAGAATAATCACTTAGAAATTTTGAGACAATGAAGAACTTTTATTAAACCCAAAAATAATACCAAGCGCTTTCTCTCAGTTATTACTGAGCTTTTTCAAGGTAACAATACAGAATCTGTTCCTTCTGCCATGGGCCAGCTATACAAACCAAAAAGTCCAAAATTAAAAATCCAAGAAAGTCACAGAAGGCTTGCATGGCAACACAGGACCCAGAATAATCACTTAGAAATTTTGAGTAAATTAAGAACTTTTATTAAACCAAAAAATAATACCAAGCGTTGTCATTTTATATAGGTTATAACACATGACTGTTCATGTGCAGATGTGGTACCTCTCATTTTGCATAGGTTATATGAAATGTCTGTTCTTGTGCAGGTGTGGTACCTTGCATTTTATATAGGTTATACAACATGACTTTTCATGTGCAGGTGTGGTACGTGTCATTTTATATAGGTTATAACACATAATTGTTCAAGTGCAGGTGTGGTACCTGTCATTTTATATATTTTATGAAAAATGACTGTTCATGTGCATGTGTGGTACCTGTCATTTAATACAGGTTATACCACATGACTGTTCAAGTCTGGGTGTGATACCTGTCATTTTATGTATGTTATACCACATGACTGCTAATGTTCAGATGTGGTACCTGCCATTATATATACATTATACTACATGATTGCTTATGTTTGTATGTGGTACCTGTCATTTTGTATGCGTTATATGACATGACTGTTCATGTCCAGGTGTGGTACCTGAAATTTTATTTAGGTTATACCACATGACTGTTTTGGTGCAGGTATGGTTCATGACATTTTATATAGTTTGTACATGACTGTTCATGTGCAGGTGTGGTACCTGTCATTTTATATACGTTATGTAACTAAACTGTTCATGTGCAGATGTAGTACCTGTCATTTTATTTTGGTTATACCACATCACTGTTCATCTGCAGATGTGGTTACTTTCATTTTATATAGGTTATACAACATGACTGCTCATGTGCAGGTGTGGTACCAGTCATTTTATATAGGTTATTCCACATGGCTGTTCATGTGTAGATGCGGAACCTGTCATTTTTATGGGTTATATGACATGACTGTTCATGTGCAGGTGTGGTACCTGTAATTTGTTATGCGTTATACGAGATGACTGTTCTTGTGCAGGTGTGGTACCTGTCATTTTATATAGGTTATACCACATGACTGTTCATGTCCAGGTGTGGTTCCTGAAATTTTATATAGGTTATACCATGTGACTGTTCTGGTGCAGGTGTGGATCCTGTCATTTTATATTGGTTATACAACATGACTGTTTATTTTCAAATGTTGTACCTGTCATTTTATATAGGTTATACCACATGAATGTTCTTGTGCAGATGTGGTACCTGTCATTTTGTATACGGTATACAACATGACTTTTCATGTGCAGGTGTGGTACCTATCATTTTATATACATTATACCACATGACTGCTCATGTGCAGATGTGGTACCTATCATTTTATTTAGGTTATACAACTTGACTGTTCATGCGCATGTGTGGTACATGTCATTTTATATATATTATACCACATAATTATTCATGTGCATGTGTGGTACCTGTCATTTTATATAGGTTATACCACATGACTTTTCATTTGCAGGTGTGTTACCTGAAAGTTTATGTAGGTTATACCATGTGATTGTTCAGGTGCATGTGTGATACCTGTCATTTTATATAGGTTATACAACATGACTATAGATGTGCATATGGTACCTGTCATTTTATATAATTTATACCACATGACTGTTCATGTGCAGGTGTGGTACCTGCCATTTTATATAGGTTATACAACATGACTGTTCATGCGCAGATGTGGTACCAGTCATTTTGTGTAGGTTATTCCACATGGCTGTTCATGTGTAGATGTGGAACCTATCTTTTTTTATGGGTTATATGACATGACTGTTTATGTGCAGGTGTGGTACCTGTAATTTTTTATGCGTTATACGAGATGACTGTTCTTGTGCAGGTGTGGTACCTGTCATTTTATATAGGTTATACCACGTGACTGTTCTGGTGCAGGTGTGGTTCCTGTCATTTTATATAGGTAATATGACATGTCTCTTCATGTGCAGGTGTGGTGCATCTCATTTTATGTACGTTATACAACTAAACTGTTCATGTGCAGATGTGGTACCTCTCATTTTATATATGTTATACCACATCATTGTTCATGTGCAGGTGTGGTACCTGTAATTTTATATAGGTTATTTAACATGACTGTTCATGTGCAGGTGTGGTACCTGAAATTTTATGTAGGTTATACCCTGGTGACTGTGCATGTGAAGGTGTGGTACCTGCATTTTCTATATGTTATGCAATGTGATTGTTCATGTGCAGGTGTGGTACCTGTCATTGTATTTAGGTTTTACGACATGACTGTTCATGTGCAGGTGTGGTACCTGTCATTTTATATTTGTTATACAACATGACTGTTTATGTTCAAATGTTGTACCTGTCATTTTATATAGGTTATACCACATTAATGTTCTTGTGCAGGTGTGGTACCTGTCAATTTGTATAGGTTATACAACATGGCTTTTCATGTGCAGGTGTGGTACCTATCATTGTATATAAGTTCTACCACATGACTGCTCATGTGCAGATGTGGTACCTGTCATTTTTTATAGGTTATACAACTTGACTGTTCATGTGCATGTGTGGTACATGTCATTATATATATTATACCACATAATTGTTCATGTGCAGGTGTGGTACCTGTCATTTATATATTTTATGCAACATGACGGTTCATGTGTAGGTGTGGTTCCTGTCATTTTATATAGTTTAGACCACATGACTGTTCATGTACAAGTGTGTTACCTGAAAGTTTATATAGGTTATACCATGTGATTGTTCAGGTGCTGGTGTGATACATGTCATTTTATATAGGTATACAATATGACTATTCATGTGCATACGGTTCCTGTCATTTTATATATTTTATACCACATGACTGTTCATGTGCAGGTGTGTTACCTGTCATTTTATATAGGTTATACGACATGACTGTTCATGTGCAGGTGTGGTACCTGTCATTTTATATAGATTATACAACATGACTGTTCATGTGCAAGTGTGGTACCTGTCATTTTATATAGGTTTCAATACATGACTGTTCATGTGCAGGTGTGGTACCTGTCATTTTATATAGGTTATACAACATGACTATTCATGTGCATATGGTACCTGTCATTTTATATATTTTATGCCACATGACTGTTCATGTGCAGATGTGTTACCTGTCATTTTATATAGGTTATAAGACATGACTGTTTATGTGCAGGTGTGGTACCTGTCATTTTATATATTTTATACAACATGACTGTTCATGTGCAGGTGTGGTACCTGTCATTTATATAGATTATATAACATGACTGTTCATGTGCAGGTGTGGTACCTGTTATTTTATATAGGTTATACTACATGATTGCTCATGTGCAGGTGTGGTACCTGTCATTTTATATAGGTTATACAACATGACTATTCATGTGCATATGGTACCTGTCATTTTATATATTTTATGCCACATGACTGTTCATGTGCAGATGTGTTACCTGTCATTTTATATAGGTTATAAGACATGACTGTTTATGTGCAGGTGTGGTACCTGTCATTTTATATATTTTATACAACATGACTGTTCTTGTGCAGGTGTGGTACCTGTAATTTTATAATAGGTTATACCACTTATACCACATGAGTGTTCATGTCCAGGTGTGGTACCTGAAATTTTATATAGGTTATAGAACATGACTGTTCATGTGCAGGTGTGGTACCTGTCATTTTATATAGGTTATATGACATGACTGTTCATGTGCAGATGTGGTACTTGTCATTTTATATAGGATATATGACATGACTGTTCATGTGCAGGTGTGGTACCTCTCATTTTCTATATGTTATATGACATGACTGTTCATGTGCAGATGTGGTACTTGTCATTTTATATAGGATATACGACATGACTGTTCATGTGCAGGTGTGGTACCTGAAATTTTATATAGGTTATACCCAGGTGACTGTGCATGTGTAGGTGTGGTACCTGCATTTTCTATATGTTATGCAATGTGATTGTTCATGTGCAGGTGTGGTACCTGTCATTGTATTTAGGTTTTATGACATGACTGTTCATGTGCAGGTGTGGTACCTGTCATTTTATATTGGTTATACAACATGACTGTTTATTTTCAAATGTTGTACCTGTCATTTTATATAGGTTATACCACATGAATGTTCTTGTGCAGGTGTGGTACCTGTCATTTTGTATAGGTTATACAACATGGCTTTTCATGTGCAGGTGTGGTACCTATCATTGTATATAAGTTCTACCACATGACTGCTCATGTGCAGATGTGGCACCTGTCATTTTTTATAGGTTATACAACTTGACTGTTCATGTGCACGTGTGGTACATGTCATTTTATATATATTATACCACATAATTGTTCATGTGCAGGTGTGGTACCTGTCATTTTATATATTTTATACAACATGGCTGTTCATGTGCAGGTGTGGTACCTGTCATTTATATAGATTATATAGCATGACTGTTCATGTGCAGGTGTGGTACCTGTTATTTTATATAGGTTATACTACATGATTGCTCATGTGCAGGTGTGGTACCTGTCATTTTATATATGTTATACAACATGACTATTCATGTGCATATGTTACCTGTCATTTTAT
Organism: Protopterus annectens; assembly: GCF_019279795.1. Classification (NCBI taxonomy): domain Eukaryota; kingdom Metazoa; phylum Chordata; order Ceratodontiformes; family Protopteridae; genus Protopterus; species Protopterus annectens. The sequence goes on along the minus strand of NC_056733.1, from coordinate 1,009,040,631 downwards.
ATATTTTATACCACATGATTGTTCATATGCAGGTGTATTACCTGTCATTTTATATAGGTTATATGACATGACTGTTCATGTGGTGGTGTGGTACCTGTCATTTTATATAGGTTATACAACATGACTATTCATGTGCATATGGTACCTGTCATTTTATATATTTTATACCACATGACTGTTCATGTGCAGGTGTGGTACCTGTCATTTTATATAGGTTATACAACATGACTGTTCATGTGCAGGTGTGGTACCTGTCATTTTATATAGGTTATACCACATGACTGTTCATGTGCAGATGTGGTACCTGTCATTTTATATAGGTTATACAACATGACTGTTCATGTGCAGGTGTGGTACCTGTCATTTTATATAGGTTATACGACATGACTGTTCATGTGCAGGTGTGGTACCTGTCATTTTATATATTTTATACAACATGACTGTTCATGTGCAGGTGTGGTACCTGTCATTTTATATAGATTATACAACATGACTGTTCATGTGCAGGTGTGGTACCTGTCATTTTATATAGGTTATACTACATGACTGCTCATGTGCAGGTGTGGTACCTGTCATTTTATATATGTTATACAACATGACTATTCATGTGCATATGGTACCTGTCATTTTATATATTTTATACCACATGACTGTTCATGTGCAGGTGTATTACCTGTCATTTTATATAGGTTATATGACATGACTGTTCATGTGGTGGTGTGGTACCTGTCATTTTATATATTTTATACAACATGACTGTTCATGTGGAAGTGCGGTACCTGTCATTTTATTTAGGTTATACGACATGACTGTTCATGTTCAGGTGTAGTACCTGTCATTTTGTATAGGTTATACAACATGACTGTTCATGTGCAGGTGTGGTACCTGTCATTTTATATAGGTTATACCACATGACTGTTCATGTGCAGATGTGGTACCTGTCATTTTATATAGGTTATACAACATGACTATTCATGTGCATATGGTACCTGTCATTTTATATATTTTATACCACATGCTTCTTCATGTGCAGGTGTTTTACCTGTCATTTTATATAGGTTATATGACATGACTGTTCATGTGCAGGTGTGGTACCTGTCATTTTAAATAGATTATACAACATGACTGTTCATGTGCAAGTGTCATACCTGTCATTTTATGTAGGTTTCACTACATGACTGTTCATGTGCAGGTGTGGTACCTGTCATTTTATATAGGTTATACTACATGACTGCTCATGTGCAGGTGTGGTACCTGTCATTTTATATATGTTATACAACATGACTATTCATGTACAGATGTGTTACCTGTCATTTTGTATATTTTATGAACATGACTGTTCATGTGCAGTTGTGGTACCTGTCATTTTATATAGGTTATACGACATGACTGATCATGTGCAGGTGTGGTACCTGTCATTTTAAATAGATTATACAACATGACTGTTCATGTGCAAGTGTCGTACCTGTCATTTTATATAGGTTTCACTACATGACTGTTCATGTGCAGGTGTGGTACCTGTCATTTTATATAGGTTATACTACATGACTGCTCATGTGCAGGTGTGGTACCTGTAATTTTATATATGTTATACAACATGACTATTCATGTGCATATGGTTCCTGTCATTTTATATATTTTATACATTATGACTGTTCATGTGCAGGTGTATTACCTGTCATTTTATATAGGTTATATGACATGACTGTTCATGTGCAGGTGTGGTACCTGTCATTTTGTATATTTTATGCAACATGACTGTTCATGTGCAGTTGTGGTACCTGTCATTTTATATAGGTTATATGACATGACTGTTCATGTACAGATGTGGTACCTGTCATTTTATATAGGTTATACAACATGACTGTTCATGTGCAGTTGTGGTACCTGCCATTTTATTTAGGTTATACGACATGACTGTTCATGTGCAGGTGTGGTACCTGTCATTTTATATAGGTTATACAACATGACTGTTCATGTGCAGGTGTGGTACCTGTCATTTTATATAGGTTATACCACATGACTGTTCATGTGCAGGTGTGGTACCTGTCATTTTATATAGGTTATACCACATGGCTGTTCATTTGCAAGTGTAATACCTATCATTTTGTATAAGTTATACAATATGACTATTCATGTGCAGATATGGTACCTGTCGTTTTATATATTTTATACATGACTGTTCATTTGCAGGTGTGGTGCCTGTCATTTTATATAGGTTATACAACATGACTGTTCATTTGCAGGTGTGGTACCTGTCATTTTATATAGGTTATACAATATGACTATTCATGTGCAGATATGGTACCTGTCATTTTGTATAGGTTATACCACATGACTGTTCATGTGCAGGTGTGGTACCTGTCATTTTACATATTTTATGCAACATGACTGTTCATGTGCAGGTGTGGTACCTGTCATTTTATTTAGGTTATACAACATGACTGTTCATGTTCTGGTGTAGTACATGTCATTTTGTATAGGTTATACAACATGACTTTTCATGTGCAGGTGTGGTACCTGTCATTTTATATAGGTTATACCACATGACTGTTCATGTGCAGATGTGGTACCTGTCATTTTATTTAGGTTATACAACTTGACTGTTCATGCGCATGTGTGGTACATGTCATTTTATATATATTATACCACATAATTATTCATGTGCAGGTGTGGTACCTGTCATTTTATATATTTTATGCAACATGAGTGTTCATGTGCAGGTGTGGTACCTGTCCTTTTATATAGGTTATACAAAATGACTGTTCATGTGCAGGTGTGGTACCTGTCATTTTATATAGGTTATACAACCTGACTGTTCATGTGCAGGTGTGGTACCTGTCCTTTTATATAGGTTATACAAAATTACTGTTCATGAGCAGATGTGGTACCAGTCATTTTATGTAGGTTATTCCACATGGCTGTTCATGTGTAGATGTGGAACCTGTCGTTTTTTATGGGTTATATGACATTTCATGTGCAGGTGTGGTACCTGTAATTTTTTATGCATTATACGAGATGACTGTTCTTGTGCAGGTGTGGTACCTGTCATTTTATATAGGTTATACCACTTATACCACATGACTGTTCATGTCCAGGTGTGATACCTGAAATTTTATATAGGTTATACCACTTGACTGTTCTGGTGCAGGTGTGGTTCCTGTCATTTTATATAGGTTATATGACATGTCTCTTCATGTGCAGGTGTGGTACATCTCATTTTATGTGCGTTATACAACTAAACTGTTCATGTGCAGATGTGGTACCTCTCATTTTATATATGTAATACCACATCATTGTTCATGTGCAGGTGTGGTACCTGTAATTTTATATAGGTTATACAACATGACTGTTCATGTGCAGGTGTGGTACCTGTCATTTTATATAGGTTATACAACATGACTGTTCATGTGCAGGTGTGGTACCTGCATTTTATATATGTTATGCAATGTGATTGTTCATGTGCAGGTGTGGTACCTGTCATTTTATATAGGTTATACAACATGACTGTTCATGTGCAGGTGTGGTACCTGTCATTTTATATTGGTTATACAACATGACTGTTTATTTTCAAATGTTGTACCTGTCATTTTATATAGGTTATACCACATGAATGTTCTTGTGCAGGTGTGGTACCTGTCATTTTGTATAGGGTATACAACATGGCTTTTCATGTGCAGGTGTGGTACCTATCACTTTATATAGGTTATATCACATGACTGCTCATGTGCAGATGTGGTACCTGTCATTTTATATAGGTTATACAACTTGACTGTTCATGCGCACATGTGGTACATGTCATTTTATATATATTATACCACATAATTGTTCATGTGCAGGTGTGGTACCTGTCATTTTATATATTTTATGCAACATGACTATTCATGTGCAGGTGTGGTACCTGTCATTTTATTTAGGTTATACCACATGACTGTTCATGTGCAGGTGTGTTACCTGAAAGTTTATATAGGTTATACCATGTGATTGTTCAGGTGCAGGTGTGATACCTGTCATTTTATATAGGTTATACAACATGACTATTCATGTGCATATGGTACCTGTCATTTTATATATTTTATACCACATGACTGTTCATGTGCAGGTGTGTTTCCTGTTCATAGGTTCATAGATTCATAGATTATACAACATGACTGTTCATGTGCAAGTGTGGTACCTGTCATTTCATATAGGTTTCAGTACATGACTGTTCATGTGCAGGTGTGGTACCTGTCATTTTATATAGGTTATACCACATGACTGTTCATGTGCAGATGTGGTACCTGTCATTTTATATAGGTTATACAAAATGACTATTCATGTGCATATGGTAACTGTCATTTTATATATTTTATACCACATGACTGTTCATGTGCAGGTGTGTTACCTGTCATTTTATATAGGTTATACAACATGACTGTTCATGTGCAGGTGTGATACCTGTCATTTTATATATTTTATACAACATGACTGTTCATGTTCAGGTGTGGTACCTGAAATTTTAAATAGGTTATACCCATGTGACTGTGCATGTGCAGGTGTGGTACCCATATTTTTATATATTTTATGCAAAAATAATTTTCATGTGCAGGTGTGGTACCTGTCATTTTATTTACGTTATGCAACATGACTGTTCATGTGCAGATTTGGTACCTGTCATTTTATATAGGTTATACAACAAGACTGTTCATGTGCAGATATGGTGCCTGTCATTTTATATAGGTTATAACACATGACTATTCATGTGCTGATATGGTACCTGTCATTTTGTATAGGTTGTACGAAATGGCTGTTCATGTGCAGGTGTGATACCTATCATTTTTATAGGTTATACCACATAATTGTTCATATGCAGGTGTGGTACCTGTCATTATTTATATTTTATGAAGCATGACTGTTCATGTGCAGGTGTGGTACCTTTCATTTTATACAGGTTATACCACATGACTGTTCAACTGCAGGTGTGGTACCTTTCATTTTATGTAGGGTGATACCACATGACTTTTAACGTTCAGATGTGGTCCCCGTCATTTTATATACATTATACTACATGACTGCTCAGGGCAGCCATGGTGATGCAGTGGTTTGCATTGTCGCCTCACAGCAAGAGGTCTGGTTCGATCTTTGGCTGGAGTTCCTTCTGTGCAGAGTCTGCATGCCCTACCTGTGGTTGTGTGGGTTTCCTCCGGGTGCTCCGGTTTCCTCCCACATCCCAAAGACATGCTGCAGGTGGATTGGAGACTCTAAATTGGTCCTAGGTGTGAGACTGTGTGTGTGTGTGTGTGTGTGTGTGTGTGTGTGTGTGTGTGTGTGTGTGTGTGTGCCATCCTTGGAAAGTTGGGCACCAGGCTGGCAACTCAAAACTGTAAAACTCCACTGCCAATCATGAGCGGACAGGTGATACGCTGTGGCGACCCCTAACCAGGAAAAGCTGAAAGATGAAGAAGATGCTATATGAATGCTCTTGTGCATATGTGGTACCTGTCATTTTGTATGGGTTATACGACATGACTGTTCATATGCAGGTGTGATACCTGTCATATTATGAGGGTTATACGAGATGACTGTTCTTGTGCAGGTGTGGTACCTGTTGTATTATATTGGTTATATCTCATGACTGTTCATGTCCTGGTGTGGTACCTGGAATTTTATTTATGTTATACCATGTGATTGTTCTGGTGCAGGTGTGGTTCCTGTCATTTTATATATTTTATACATGAGTGTTCATTTGGAAGTGTGATACCTGTCATTTTATATAGGTTATACGACATGCCTGTTCATGTGCATGTGTTGTACCTGCCATTTTATATACATTATATAACTAAACTGTTCATGTGCAGATGTGGTACCTTTCATTTTATATAGGTTATACCAAATCACTGTTCATTTGCAGATATGGTTACTTTCATTTTAAATAGGTTATACAATATGACTGCTCATGTGCAGGTGTGGCATTTGTCATTTTTTATAGGTTATACAACATGAATCTTCATGTGCAGATGTGGTACCAGTCATTTTATATGTGTTATTCCACATGGCTGTTCATGTGCAGATGTGGTACCTGTTATTTTGTATGGGTTTTTCAAGATGACTGTTCTTTTGCAGGAGTGGGTACCTTTAATTTTATATAGGTTATACAACATGACTGTTCATGTCCAGGTGTGGTACCTGTTATTTTGTATGGGTTTTTCAAGATGACTGTTCTTTTGCAGCAGTGGGTACCTTTCATTTTATATAGGTTATACAACATGACTGTTCATGTCCAGGTGTGGTACCTGAAATTATATATAGGCTATACCACGTGACTGTTCTGGTGCAGGTGTGGTTCCTGTCATTTTATATATTTTATACATGACTGTTCATGTGCAGGTGTAGTACCCTTCATTTTATATAGGTTATATGACATGTCTGTTCATGTGCAGGTGTGGTACCTGTCATTTTATTTATGTTATACAACTAAACTGTTCATGTGCATATGTGGTACCTGTCATTTTCTATAGATTATACCACATCACCGTTCATGTGCAGATGTGATACTTTTCATTTTATATACATTATACAACATGACTGCTCATGTGTAGGTGTGGTACCTGTAATTTTATATAGGTTATACAACATGAACATGACCGTTCATGTGCAGATGTGGTACCTGTCATTTTATATAGGTTATTCCACGTGGCTGTTCATGTGTAGATATGGTACCTGTCATTTTATATAGGTTATACAACATGATTGTTCATGCGCAGGTGTGGTACCTGTCACTTTGCATAGTTTATACAGCATGACTGTTCATGCACAGATGCGGTGCCTGTGATTTTATATAGGTTATACAACATGACTGCTCATGTGCAGGTGTGGTACCTGTCATTTTTTATAGGTTATACAACATAACTGTTTATGTGCAGGTGTGGTACCTGTTATTTTATATAGGTTATACAATATGACTGTGACTGTCATGTGCATGTATGGTACCTGTCATTTTATATTGGTTATATGACATGACTGTTCATGTGCGGGTGTGTTACCTGTCATTTTATATATTTTCTACAACATGACTTTTCATGTGCAGGTGTGGTACCTGTCATTTTATATAGGTTATACAACATGACTGTTCATGGGCAGGTGTGGTACCTGTTATTTTATATAGGGTATACAACATGACTGCTCATGTGTAGATGTGGTACCTGTCATTTTATATAGGTTATACGACATGACTGTTCATGTGCAGGTGTGGTACCTGTCATTTTATATAGGTTATATGACATGAGTGTCCATGTACCTGTGTTGTACCTATCATTTTATATAGGCTTATGCGATATGACTGTTCATGTGCATGTGTGGTACATGTCATTTTGTATAGGTTATACGACATGACTGTTCATGTGCAGGTGTGGTACCTGTCTTTTTATATAGGTTATGCCACATGACTGTTCATGTGCATGTGTGGTACCTTTCATTTTATATAGATTATGTGACATGACTGTTCATGTGCAGGTGTGGTAGCTGTCATTTTATATTTGTTATACCACATGACTATTCATGTGCAGGTTTGGTACCTGTCATTTTATATGGGTTATACCACATGACTGTTCATGTGCAGGTGTGGTACCTGAAAATTTATATTGGTTATACCCACATGACTGTTCATGTGCAGGTCTGGTACCTGTCAATTTATGTATTTTATACAACATGACTGTTCATGTGCAGGTGTGGTACCTGTCATTTTATATTGGTTATACCACATGGCTATTCATGTGCAGGTTTGGTACCTGTCATTTTATATAGGTTATACCACATGACTGTTCATTTGCAGATGTGGTACCTGAAAGTTTGTATAGGTTATACCCACGTGACTGTGCATGTGCAGGTGTGGTACCTGTCATTTTATATATGTAATGCAACATGACTGCTCATGTGCAGGTGTGGTTCTTGTCATTTTATTCAGGTTATACAGCATGACTGTTCATGTGCAGGTGTTGTAACTTTCATTTTATATAGGTTATACAACATGACTGCTCATGTGCATGTGTGGTAACTATCATTTTATATATTTTATGCAACATGACTTTTCATGTGCAGTTGTGGTACATGTCATTTTATATATTTTATGCAACATGACTTTTCATGTGCAGGTGTGGTACCTGTCTATTTATATATTTTATACAATATAACTTTTCATGTGCAGGTTTGGTATCTTTAATTTTATATAGGTTATACAACATGACTGTTCTTGTGCAGGTGTGGTACATGTCATTTTATATAGGTTATGACACATGGTAACTGGCAAATCCTTAAAAATCACAATAGAACCTAATCTTTTCTCTAAACTGTCCAATTACCTCTCTAACCCAATCCTACACCTGATTACCAGTCTAATATCAGGTGATATCCATCCTAACCCAGGCCCTCCCCCCACCTCAACCATTACAGGCAAGAGCATATTACTAACTTCTATAAACTCACAAAGTATAGTTAACAAAATCCCAAAGCTCCATGCCTGGCTCATACATAATAAACCTGACATCTTATCCATCTCAGAAACATGGTTAAAACCCCATATAAAAGACTCTGAAATAACTCCACCAAACTATTCTATCATTAGAAAAGACAGGTCCCACAAAAAAGGGGGAGGAGTAGCTCTCCTCTACTCATCCTCCTTGTCAGTTACTCCCTATAACATACCTACTCCTTAATTTAATAATACTGAACTTAACACTACTTCAAGTTAACAAACACAAACACATATGTATAGCTTCCCTATACATCCCCCCAGGGGATAATATTTCCACACTCGAAGACATCCTTCCCTGGCTCTCCAATAACATTAGAAATGAAACCATAATCTTAGGAGACATGAATATTAACTGGGCCTCCATTCAGCCTCCTACAAACCCACTTAACATCAACCTCTATAATTTCTCACAGCTAATCAACTCTATTACACGCCCCTCAAAAAAACCCTCTAGCAGCAGTATTCTGGATTGGATTTTAGTCTCTCATCCCCATTATTTCTCTGACAGTGGTACTCTTCCCGACCCTCGTAGTGACCACATACCCACCTTCACTCATCGTCTCCCCTTACTCCTTCTTCGCACTCATAATTACATTACTGTCCGTAACCAAAAAAACTTTAACCCAGCAACCTTTTCTAACTCTCTAAAAACAATAAACTGGAATTGTCTAAAAACATTACGTCTAGATAATGCAGTTGCCCACTTTAACTCAACATTCTTAAAAATGCTAGACTTTCATGCTCCCTTAAGGACAAAGAGAATAAAAATCAATACGGCCCCTTGGCTTACCAAAAACACACTAGCAACCATGCGTCTCAGAGATAAAGTCTGGGCACACTACCTGGAAAATAAGACCCCCCCCCTCTTACATAATGAATACAAAACACGTAGAATTAAGGTAAAAAAGCTCATCATCTCTGATCGACAAAACTACTTCTCCATCTTCCAAAACAGTAACAAAAAAATCCTCAAAAATTCTGGAAAGGTATCTCTACTCTACTTAACCCCAGCAAACCAGGCACCCCCACCCCAGACCCTAACGCCCCTGATACAGACTTAGCTACCCAATTTAACTCATTTTTCATTGAATCTATTTCCAAATTACCCTCTTCATTCTCTAACAACACCATATTCTCCAGTGTACCCTCATCCTCCCCTACCAACACTCCACCCTGCGCTGATACCACTCCCTCACTCTCATCCACTAACTTTCCACCCTCCACCTCTCCTCCTACTCTCACTTCCTCCCCATCTTCTTCTCCCCCCAACACTCCATCTCCACACTCCCCACTATTCTCATTAAAACCCATACCCACTTCTACTATAAAAAAACTCCTACAGAAACTAAAGCCATGCACTAATGCTCCTGATAACATCCCTTCTTACTTTCTTAGCATAGCTGCTGATGCAATTGCCTACTCCATTAGCATTCTAATCAACCGCTCTATCCAGGAAAGTACAGTTCCCCAAATCTGGAAAAAGGCCTTTATCATACCTTTACATAAAGGTGGCAACAATAACAGTGTGACTAATTTCTGCCCCATCGCTATCCTGTCTCCAGTCTCTAAACTCCTAGAAAAGTGTATCTAAATTTAACTCCTACCACATCTCTTAGATAATCACCTACTAACTCCCACACAACATGGTTTCAGACCTGGTCACAGCACTATGACAGCCCTCCTCTCCTTCCTTGAAACTGTAAACAAAGCCCGGGACTCTGGACTTATTGTCTCTACCCTACTACTTGACCTCTCTAAGGCCTTTGACACTATATCACACAGCCTGCTTTTAACGAAACTCTCAAAACTTAACCTATCTCCTTCATCTTTGAACTGGTTCTACAGCTACCTATCAAATATATATATAAAGCAGTAAAATGGAAAAAGGCAACCTCCTCATTTCTAAATACCCCAACCGGAGTTCCCCAGTGCTCCATATTAGGTCCCCTCCTCTTTAACATATTCATAAATGATTTCCGCAACTCTATCCCATTCTCAAACATTATCCAATATGCAGATGACTCAACTATTATCTGCTCTGCCTCATCTATCCTTACACTCTTCAAGCTTACTCAAGATGCTTTTTTAACCACAGAGCAATGTATGAAAAGAAACCAACTAGCACTCAACTCCTCTAAAACCAAATTAATGGTGTTCACCCCCTCTAAAGTCACCTATTTTGATAGTAACACATTCTCTATTACTAGTCAAAACAACACACCTCTGGGACTGGTCTCAGAGACCAAATTACTTGGTGTCCAAATTGATAACCAGCTCAAATTCAACTCCCATTTACAACTAAATATAAAAAAAAACATCAAAAACTAGGTATGCTCTAACGGCAAAAGGACTACCTTACACCTGCTACTAAAATCACTTTCTACTTCCTTTCTTATCCCCTCACTTCTCTATGGAGCACCACTTCTAACTAATATACAGTCCTCTCTGAAAACACAGCTCTCCTCCTGCTACAACAAAATCGCCAAGTTCGCTACTAGCCACAAGTCCTCCACCCACCACTGTTCCTCTCTCCAACAACTACATTGGCTAGAACTACCCAAGCATCTCACTTACACTCAGCTACCTCTTGCACACAAGCTCATTTTCAACCCCTCCCTCTGTCCCTCCCTGTCTTCTACCTTTAAAATGCACCTACCCAATAGAGTATTAAGGTCTAACAACCAAAATCTATTAGAAGTCTACAAACCAACTCGTTCTCCAGGCAAAAATCTTCTATCACATGGTTTAGCACGCCTCTGGAACTCCCTACCTCTATCGATTCGTACCACCTCCAACCATTTTATTTTCAAACAATCTCTTCATTCACATCTAGTATCCCAGTGGGAATGCTCTTGCTTCCACCCCACATAACTAACACTGGTAATTCCATCTTCCTATCCTTCCCCTATTTACTCCTGCAATATTCCCTTAGAATTCCTCCTATCTCATACCATCTTAGTGTTATTATTGTATCCACAAGAATACACCACGCTGTACCCCTTACGTGTAGGATTCCTGATATGTAACTGTACTTCTCATTAATTACTTTGCAACATTCCTTCTTTGTTTGTACCACCTGTAAGCTTCAGCACTAGTTTGTATTAGTGGTAAAAGTTTCATCTCTAGTTTGTATTAGCTGTAATGTTTCCTCTACTACTTTGTAATTGTTTGTTTGAATCTTTTACTCTTGTATAATTATCATGTATAACCTATTGTAACTTTGTAACTTTGATTGTTTGGAGCTTTTCTCCCCAGGACTCCATTGAAAACGGGTTCATTTTGGCCCAATGGACTATCCTGGTAAACCAACTGCAAATAAATAAATAAATAAATAAATGACTGTTCATGTGGAGGTGTGGTATCTATATTTTATGCAACATGACTGTTCATGTGCAGGTGTGGTACCTGTCATTTTATATATTTTATACAACATTACTGTTCATTTGCAGGTGTGGCACCTCTCATTTTATACAGGTTATATGACATGATTGTTCATGTGCAGGTGGGGTACCTGTCATTTTATATAGATTATACAACATGATTGTTCATGTGCAGGTGTGGTACCTGTCATTTTATTTAAGTTGTACTGCTTGACTGTACATGTGCAAGTATGATGCCAGTCTGTATCGGTTATATTGAATGAATGTACCTATGTAGGTGTGATACCAGTCATTTTATATTAGTTATATTGCTCAAGTATACATGTGCATGTGCGGTACCCCCCATTTTATATTGGTTACACTGTATAACTGTGCATGTGCAGGAGTGTTACAAGTCATTTATATTGATTGTACTGGGTGACTGTACTTATGCATGTGTGGTACCAGTCATTTTATATTGGTTATACTGTATGACTGTACATGTGCTGGTGTGGTATTAGATATTGTATTGTAACCTGTTATCTGATTATTTACTCAAAGTAGTGTGCATTTGCCCCTGTGGTCAATAAACTTTCTATATTTGGTGGCTATGAGGGAAACTTGATTGTTACGAGGGAAGTAAATATCGTGGGAAGAAATAGCCATGGAATTGTTATGGCTAGGCTTGTATAGGCCCTAGGGCCGATAGCCTAGTACCAACCTATGAACCTATGAATGAGCATGATTTCAGAAGCAAACATATAAACAGATGAAAATCTAGCAAGCTCTTAACACTCTGTTGTGTTCCTTTTCTTGTGACTAATCTACATACAGTAGTGGTACGGTGTGATATAGCATAAATATAGTTGAGGCTTAGTGGACAACCAGTTCTGTTAAACTTGCATGCTCATTGTTTCATCATGGTTGTGAACTACACTGCAGAGCTTCCACTTGTTGATTGCTGCTTAATTGTGATGGCATTCACTGATCCGGCCACAGTTTTCAATGCAATATCTGTAGTTTGCGTTTTATGTGTACACTGCCAGTCCATTCCATGCTAGGAATAAGAGTCGCAAAGGTCTACTGCATTATGGGATAACACCACTTTTCAGTTCTGCACTTGGATTTGCTCTTGAAGCATATATACCAATGTCAGATGATACGGTATATATAGTAATGATATTCATTTATTATACATACCTGTACTCCAACTATACCTATCATCTGTTCAGATTTTCACAGAATGTCCAAATCTTTCCTCATATCTTTGGTCTGTTTCTCATAAAATTTGTGGTTTTCCGGTAAACCACTGAGGATTGAAGTCACTATATAATGATGTACATTGCAGTTTCAGTCTTCATGCCCAAAAGAAGATGCATCCTAACACAAATTCTGTTATTCTAGCAACTTTCTGGGTTCATAAGAACAATATTTAAAAATCGTCCCTATTTTTGGACCTTTGTCCAGCCGATATTTTAAGCTTTGTCCAGATTTCTTGTGCTAAGAGGTTGAGAGCTATGACCCTAGCCATAAATAGCCAACTACAATGGTGATGTTTAGATGCAGAATTTTCAAGCTGAATAATTTTATAGTGACTATGCTTGGGAATCCAGCTGTTTATATCAGAACGTTCAAGATAATTTCACAAGGAATACATCTGGAATACCATATGATAGAATAACTGATTCTGTGTTTACTCATCAGACATGCTGATGTCTCCCTAAGTTCCTTTGTGTGCACCCACACACACACACACACACACACACACACACACACACACACACACACACACACACACACACACACTCTTGCATGTGCGCAAGCACATAGAAAACAAAAATCCCGAGCAATATCTGAGTCCTGAAATGATAATTTCTAATATAAGTAGTGCTAAAGAAGTATGACTTTGCTTATAGGTGCATAAATATTAAAGCAAAATATGTGATAAATATTATTAATACAAATTCTGGTCAATGTTGCCCAGTGTATTGTGATCTACACAGCTCAGCAAACACCATCCCCCAAAGCTTATGTTTTATTTATCAGTAAAAGTATCAGGCAATCAAAATGTCATATAGTGCTATTGTATTTATAAACATAGAATCATAAATTCAGCAGTGGCAAGCCATAACAAGAGCGACAAAGTGAAAGGGACTGAGAGAAGGGGTGGGACAGAAAAATGGTAGAATCTGTATTCCTATTTGTCTTTCTATGAGTACATTTAAGCTTTCAATCATTTTTCTAAGTTCCAAATGGAGTAGATGTCTTCATTTTTTAGATCACAGTAGAAATAATGTGCAGTCATTACTTTGTAATCTATATTAGAAGCATAAAAAAACGATTTCTTGCTTCACTGGAAATCGACAGGTTTCATTTCACTGAGGAATAGAAACTGACAAGCACCACTGCTTACAGGTTTTATGATGCATTGCACTGACGGTGGCAAGGAAACAGACATTCTGGTATTAAGCAGTAAAGCATGACAGCATATGCATTATAATGGAGTAACAGAATTCTTCCAAGGAATAAACATAACTCATGCAAATATCTTAAAGGATGTTACTAGGCTGAAATAATTATTGGTTCATCTGCAACATTTTCAGAGGCACACTGACTAAAATAAGCTTTTAATAAACAAACACTCAAAAAAGCAACAAATAATAAAAATGGTATAGAATCCATATATATGTACGTATATGTCTTCACACATTTTCATGTATATAAAATATAAATGTGTGTGTAAGTGAGCATGAGTGCATAAGTACAGATCTATACACAGACATGTATACGTAGCTGTCATGTACTAGAACATTTCCTTCTCTTAATATCTAAGTGCTTGTCTGTGTCTGTCCATGTTACGTGTATGTGTGCATGCATTTGTGTGTGTGTCTCTCTCTCTCTCTCTCTACACACATATATATATATATATATATATATATATATATATATATATATATATATATATATGTGTGTGTGTGTGTGTGTGTGTGTGTGTGTACAGAGAGAGAGAGAGAGAGAGAGAGACAGGTGTTTATGTGTGTGTGTGTGTGTGTGTGTGTGTGTGTGTGTGTGTGTGTGTGTGTGTGTATATATATATATATATATATATATATATATATATATATATATATATATATATATATATATATATATATATATAATGTTATATAAACAAAACCAAAGCGTAAAAAGGTCATACATACAAATCATTCATTAATGAATGCAAGAACGAATTAGCCAAGATAGATTCTTCACTGTGTAAAACCTTAAACCTTCTTTAATAATGGTCCAAGGGAAGTATGCAAATAACCCCTTAGCATACCTCTCAACTTTTTAGACCATGAAATCTGGAAAAAGCCTAAATTAAGGTGTTGTTGCGTCACATCAAGAGGTTCTCTGGGTCGATTCTCAGCTGGAGTGTATTCTGTGTGGAGTCTGCATGTCCTCCCTGCGTTTGTGTGGTTTTCCTGAAGGTGCTCCAGTTTCCTCCCATGTTACAAACATATAAGTCTGGAACATTTCTCCCCAGGCCTCTGCTGAAAATTGGCTTCATTCCAAGTCAGACTTTCCAGGTAAACAAATGTAAATAAAATAAAATAAAATAAAATAATGGGGAAACAAAGGTCCAAAAACAGGGACTGATTTTAAATATTGCTCTCATAAACTTGAAATTTGCTATTATAACATGATTTGTGGTAGTATATATTTTCTGAAGGAAATAAAATATGAAACTGAAATGTAAATCATTATTTAGTGACTATTAAGTGATTTCACTTGTAAAAGACTTGTAAAAAAACATACATTTTGTGAGAAACATAGCAAAAATCTGGTCATTCTTTGAAAAATCTGGACATTTGAGAGATATGCACCTTAAGTACATGCCAGTGTTGCACTACATCGCTTCTTAATGCCATTGGCTTTTAATGTTTTATTTACTTATTTTTTTTATGGGTACATTTAAACCAATAACATGAAGAAAGGCAAACCCTACTACTTGTTGACATGCATGTTTTATTTAGTCTTTATTTTGGCCTTGTCAGCAAAGCACAAGTGGAGTCTTTAGAAACACAGAGCTTAAAAATCAAGCGTGATGCCCATAATCATTATAGTGCCTACAAAATATAGCAAACCACTTTCAAACCTAAAGAGGTAAAAAGGTAACATAGACAAACCATCCCATAAATCTGTATGAAAGACCCAGCCAAGCTAGATTGTACACCGTGTAAAGCGCTACCTCTGTCCATCCATCTATTTTTCTGTCTTATTATCATCATCATCATGAACCCCCTTTTTGCAATGTTTTCTACATGGGGCTGAGGTGATGCATCAGCTGTCTCAATCTCTCTCTCACGATTAAATGACACTGTCTTACCTTCTTTAACAGTCATGCCTGACTGTCACAGATTTTCTTTCATATAATCCATCCATCTCTTTGCTGCATACCATTGTTTCCTATTGCCTTCTTCTTGTATCTCCCAAATGGTCTGACCAGTTCATTTTCTGCATTCCTGCACATGTGCTCAAACCACCATAATCTGCTGTTCTTGACCTTCTGTGCAGTTTGAGCTATCTTGGCTTCTGCTCTGATGTCATGATTTCCTCATCCGTACCACAGAGTGCATCCTATCACCCATCTCAGGCACTTCATCACTGTCACTTCTAGCTTTCTCAGCTGCTGTGCCTTCATTGCCCAGATTTCTGCACTACAGTATAGTGATGTTAACCGCACTGCTTTGTACCCCTTGTGTTTCAGCTTTTCGGGCATTCTTCTGTCACACACTCCCCCACACTCTGTACCATTTGCCTGCAGACCTCTTATTCTTGTTTTGACCTCTTAATTCAGATTTCTGTTCTACTAACAACCCTCCCAGGTACGTGAACCTGGTAACCTGTTCCGGCACTTTCCTTCTATTTCATGTTTCATTTTTTTTTTGCTTTCCATATTGTTTGCCAGGAAAAGTGCATTGTCTGTTCTCAGTTTCATCCTGTGTGCTTTCAGTTTTGCATTCTGTTCCACTATCCTTTGTTGAAGCTTTTGTTCAGAGTTAGATTATAATGCCCCATCATCTGAATATAGCAACTTTGGATGATCTGTTCCCTCCTACCTGTTTGATAATGTAGTCCATCAACAGTATGAATAGCAATGGGGTCAGAGGTGAACTCTGGTGTACCATTACCCCTACTGGAAACCCCTCTGTGAGTCATCTTTGTGTCATTGGGGTCTTTTACATAGCCAGTAATAATTCCACCAATGTCTTGGGGGCTTTGAACCACAACAGGACTGTCCAAATCAACCTTACTGGGACCTTGTCATATACTTTCTCCAAGCCTATGAATTTCCAGTTGGAATTTTACTCATTTCTAGTTTCTTCTGTACCATCTGTCTCATGATAAATGATGATAGTTGTGCTGTATCCTGATCTGAATATGAACTGCTCATCTCCCATCTTATCTCCATATTCATTTATCATTCACTGTCTCCACCACCTTTAGACAGCATGACAGGAGGTTGATGACAGTATACCACCACCAACTGTGAATGTCTCCTTCCTTCTTGTACATGTGGACTACAACTCTTATACTCCAGGCATCAGTTGAACATCTTTCTCTTCATAATGCTGTAAGTGCCCTCTGGACCATTTGCCCCCTAACTCACCCAACATCTTGATCATGTCTGCCTTGGTCTCTTCTAGGCCTACTGCTTTCCCTCACTTCATTTTCTTTAGTGCTGATTTTTACATCTTCTAGGGTAGCGTCTACCATATGTCTTTATATATATATATATATATATATATATATATATATATATATATATATAAAAATATGTAGGTACATGACTGAAAGTTTAAAATACTGAAATACATTTGAATGATTCCATGATCCCAAATGTTCAAAATACTTACAATGCTGAATTGCAAAATACAAAATGGCAGTGTGTACAGTACTATAAGTTAAGTAAAGGGTATATGCCCTTTTCCCCACTGTAGTGCAACATATAGTTTGGGAGGTGTGGGGGGCACAACCCCCAAATTGGGGAGTGTGGGGGGTGTAGCCCCCACCTAGTTTGATTTTATATCATCTGGTGTCTGTTAATGAGGTAGGTAAGTAGTTTTTAATTTTGGAAAGAGTTAGTCATTGGGGTCTATATCACGCAATTGAAACATGATATAGCTGAGTACCATTACATCGACACATAGTATGTCAAGTGTCAGAAAGCTAAAACACCTAAACAATGGAATTCATCATATTGAATTACCATGGTTGGCCAACATGAATGGAATTACATTTTCTAATCATCGCAAATGATTAACATTTTTGTTTTGCAATTCAGCATTGTAAGCTTTCAGTATTCTGAAATTCAGTCAAATGAGTTTTCAGCATTTTGAACAATCAGGACTGTGGAGTAAGTCAAATGAATTTCAGTATTTTGAGCTCTCAGTCATGTGAAGTTGAATATATATATATATATATATATATATATATATATATATATATATATATATATTTATTTATATATTTACATACTATATATATATATATATATATATATATATATATATATATATACAGTATGTGTGTGTATGTGTGTATGCATGTGTGCGTGTGTATGTATGTATATATATATATATATGTATATATATATATATATATATATATATATATATATACACATATGTATATACATCTATGATTGTATTCACTTTTCCTGAATTTATTATGATCAAAGCAAACTTTTGTTTTACAGCAAATCTCTGAAATGGGCTTTAACATGGGTCCAGTGGGAGGCAGGTCCATGCCTCCTTGCTGTTTGCATTTGGTGAATTGAGTTTTGACAGTGTATGATTGATATACTGTGAGTCAATCCCATCTTTTTGAGGCAAGCTCTTCACTGTGATTGACATACCATTAGTCATAATACATTCAAAACGAGAAACTGCTACCATGCACACACGCACACACACACACAGATAGATAGATAGATAGATGATAGATAGATAGATAGATAGATAGATAGATAGATAGATAGATAGATAGATAGAGATAAATAAACTCTTTGTTTGGTGAAATGTATGACTGATTGAATAGTCCACCTCCAGAGCTGAATAACTGATTGAAGAGTTGGTTGTTTCCACAATTGTTTGCTCACTAGTTGTGGAATTGATGGAGACATTAATGGCAATGAATTTATAAATGATCACTAGCATTGTGGCATTTGTTTGTGGTTAGAGGATCATTTGTATGTAGAAGAAGAGGAATCCAATATCAGCACCCAGAACCATTTGGCACTGTGTATGACAACTTTAGTTTACAGAGTGGAAATGTGCTTCTGCACGTAGATGGTAATGTTTATACTTTGGAAAAAAAAATCTATGGTACAAACTATTGAACATGAGTGCAGAAGTTACAGAACAGTTGATATGGAGGAGCTGTCATAGTAGCTGCAGTTGATTAGAACTAGCTGAATAGGTGTTCTGCATGCCCCCACATGTCATATTTTTATACTTCTGCAGATTTGCAGTTGCAGTCTGCTGTATCCCATGATGTCCCTTATTTTGTGGTTGCGGTCATGGCCTTCACAACTTCAGAGTGCTATGGTACTGCCATTCAAGTAAGCACTTGTTCAGTGTACCAACACCCGCGGGACAGCTTTGGTGAATAACTTTAACTTTAACTTTAAAATATTTAAATGCTATGCAACTGACATTAAATAGGGATGAGTTGCTGTCTGTGGATTATGTGTGGCCAAGATGATGGCAGGCTAACAGCATTGTTTCTTAGCTCTGCTATCTAAATTATATTTCTGACAGGATTTATTAAGTATTTGAGGTAGTGGACATATCACTCACTGAGTTCATCTTATATTAAGAAGTTTGGAAGTCTACATCTAAATTTTGAACTTTTATAATTTCAAATTCCTGTCATTTATAAGCAGAAAGGGTTCTGGCATTGCTTAAACATAAGCTATTCTAAGAATAATTCTTAGGACTTGACTTTAAAGAAAGAGTTACAGTCTTTAACAGCATTCAAGATCTATCAATAATGATGGATAAAATGAACAACAAGCTTAATACGTTCAAAGAAAAATGTAAAAAACAAATTAAACAGCTGCAGGAGATTGTTTCACTTCAGAAAACCCATATATGCCAGCTTGGAAGAAACATTAAATAATATAGAAGGCAGAGTGTTGGACGAACAATATCAGGTGGAATTTTTACTTAAACAAAATACTTCACTGCTCAACAAATTGGATGATCTTGAAAAGAGATCCAGAGGGAATAATCTGCAGATTTATGGTATGCCTGAAAAGACTGAAGGTGATAACTTGGTTAACTTTCTCACTTCCTGGATTCCCAACATTTTAAAATTACCAGAGTCTCTTTCGTTTGTCATTGAAAGAGCTCACAGATCACTGGTAGTTCTTTTGTCATCCAACATGGCAAATATTAATCTGAAGTCTATTATAGTAAGATTTTTCTCCTGTCAAGACAAAGAATTACTCCTAAAAAGTCCCTGTCAAATTCACCGGTAAAGTTCAATGACAATATAATAAGCTTTGACGATGACTATTCCTCAGCTGTAGTCTCCAGAAGAAAATTATGTATTCCCTTAATAAAAGCATTGAAAAAGAAACAAATTAAAGTACATTTGTTGTTCTCAGCAAGACTTAAAGTTTTTCTTTTAGATGGAATTAAAACTTTTGAAACCTTGGACTCTGCTCTATCCTTTCTAACAACGTATAACATTTTAGAACAAATGGATGTTATGAATTGGTCCTCCTCTTCTTTAAAGAGACAAGCCAACAGAAATGGTTGAAAAACTATAAGAAGAAGAAGAAGAAGAAAGTAAAAGACAAATATTTATGTCATTATTTTATATTCTTCATAAAACTGAAAAGCTTCACCTTTTATCACCTGGTTTAACATATAACAATAATCCACAACTGTGATACTCTTGAAGCACTTACAAAAGCAGCTTAAGCTTAAATCCAAAAACTAAGGTAAAATTATTTTATCTTTTTATTCTTCTCATGTCATGACATATATCACTATAAATAGTCTTTACCATTTTTCTAAATATTTGTATTAAATACTTTAAATGGAGAAAACAAAAGATAAAAAAACATTTTTAAGCATTTGTACTGTCTTCATACTGGGCTCTATGGCAGTACAGGCTTTCTTTAAAACAAATGAAGCCATAATGTACAAAATAAATGATAAATGTAGTAATCTAGTCCTAATTCAGAACAGCAGAGCTTTAGTATTCTGAACAGTTATACATATCTAGAATGGGTTTGTAATTTCTGAGTGCTTATCTGACAGTGGTTAAACGACTGCTGAATATATACAGTTACTATATTTATAAAAATGTTTCTGTTTTCTCTCTCTCTTTCATTTCCCATTTACATTTGTGCTTATTTCTTTTGTTGTATTTGACATTTTGGGGGAGAAGACAATCCCCGGGATTCATGAAGCTCAGCGCAAGGACAGCTTTAGCCTTGCGCCGACCGTGCGGTGTAGAGATGGCACAGCAGCACCATATGCATATTAATGAAGCCATGCTGCCGCAACGTCCATGTGCATAGGAAACGTGCGCGAGTGCAGGCAGTGTGTCTAAGAGCTGCACGGAGATGTGAACATGTCGGCTGCAGACGCACAACCTAAAATTCTGACTAGTACAGCCTGCCTCTAATAGTAATCACTCCTGTCAGTGTCCGTGGATACTGAAATGTATGCAAAGCATACAAGACAGTTTCGCGAACACCAAAATAAAAAGTAAACACAAAGGCTCGTAGCTGAATATTGAACCCCCGTCCCTTGAACAAATGACATTTAAAACCCCGTGCCCATATTCCATTGTATTGTTGATTGTTATACCAATTGGAAGCAAAACGCAGCATGTTTGCGTGCCGCTGCCCTTTGCTAATCCTAGCCCAATGGTTAGGGTTACCACCTGTCCCACTCTGTGAGGGACAGTCCCTCTCTGGGCAGTCGTGTCCTTACCACAAATATTAAAAATGGCAAATGTCCTGCGGTTGTAGGACATAATTATGTCCCATATTTTATGTAATAGTTCCATAAAATAGTTATTTCTGTATCTAAAATACCTAAATGTTACAAGAAACAGAATAAGCAACTAAACTGCTACAAGAATAAGCTTCCATTTAGGCATAAAAGTAAAGTTATATCCTTTGTACTGACCACAGGTATGTGTCGGCCTGTAAAATCTGCTGTGTGTCCCAAAAATGTCCCACTTTGGCCAATTGAAAAGGTGGCAACCCTACCAATGGTCAGAGCATTCGTTCAATATCTGCCTATTCGTGGTCCAAGTCGTTCTTGTCTGGATGGCCCAAAGATGAATGGGTATTATCCAGGTCTACCTACCATGTCATGAAAGATAAGTATTTGAGTGTACCTATGTGCATGAAGTACAGCATGTGGAAGATCAAATATGCTAGGGTTGTCCTCACAACCATATTGGTACCAGAGATATGTAGATTACACAATGTGTTCTGTTGTCTGTGCCATGGGCCATCAACCAGAGAAGGGATGGATGGTGTGTGTGGAATATGGGGGGGGTGATGGGTAATGTAATAATTCGCCAAGGGGAAACTGGGTCGGATGTACAATAGGTGAACTGGAGGTGTACGAGGTAGCAGTGGGTGAATCAGAAAGGAAACCAAAGAACATACATTCACATCCACAATACACCCTGACAGGCCATACTGAAGAACACAATCCCACAAACATATGAACATTAAAATGTGCGATACACATGTACAGAAACGTTACCGGCTCACATCCACATAATGGTCTGGCCTGAACTGAGCCATCCAACCCCAACACACCTGGATACATAATTGAATACCCATCATCCCCTCCACAGCACACCCCCCCCTTTGCTGAACGTCCACCAAAACCACCCATACTCGGGCTGCTAGCTTGGCGCAGCCATATCTGCACATAGTGCCCCCTACCCATATCTAGTAGGCAGTCTCACCCTAGGCAGTCTCAGGCTTGCAAACTAGGTATCCCTTGCATGTATAACCCTCCCTCATTTTCGTAAAGCCAAAAGAATTGGAGTCATTGGTGTCCACAATTTTTGGCCATCCCTCATGGGATAAGTGTCTGTTCTAAAGATTAGACTTGGTGGCATGACACGATGTCCAGCCCCGTAGACAACCGGACACAAGTTGCATTAGCAGTAGTTGTCCACAACCCTGCTCAGCCTCCAGCTGGTCCTGCAGAACCTACAACCCGGGATTAAACACTTGACCGCGATGCACGTCTCCCCACGTGCATTATCGGGAATATATATCATTCACATGTTCCCATGAAGCTTCCCCATAGCCATCTTCCAAATAGTACATGTCCACAAATTGTATACCCCGTCCAGGTTCCTCGTCGTAATAATGCACACAACCCCTGTATACAAACGGTACGGGTACCTCCCATATGCGGTTGTTTATATACATGGCCATGTATAACTCCAGATATGTAGTCATATATCTATAAATGCACATACTTATATTTGCATAGCTACACATCACACATACTTGCATATAAGTAGTTGTCAAGTATGTGTCCATTTCATAACTATGTATACTTGCAAATGTATACATATGCCTCTCAGAAACATATGAATAGTAATATGTACTATACATATGTACACCGCCCGATTGTCACATTTATTGCCAGTACTGTGGAATGGCTGTAGTCAAGTCATATATCCTAATTATCATCCATGCAGAATGTATCATGGATGGTTTAGTGGTAAAACCAGTGACTATGGTGTTCCTGTTCCCGGGTCCAAGCCATGCAAGGGCTAATTTTATATGATGCCCACAATAATGGCAGTCGGATATAGTGTAATTAAGATACTTTAAAGCAGACTTAAGCAATTACGTGCAATGGTAAGTGGCGGTCATTCTACAGTATGGGAAATGTAAATAAGCATGTAGGTGTATGCATGTGTATGTACAGACTGATTGTGTGTGTGTGTGTGTGTGTGTGTGTGTGTGTGTGTGTGTGTGTGTGTGTGTGTGTGTGTGTGTGTGTGCGTGTGTGCGTGTGTGCGTGTGTGTGTGTGTGTGTGTGTGTGTGTATATATCCACGAAGAATAAATAAAGCAGACATAACAAATGTGAAGCGAAACAGCAGCGGAACCCCCGTAATATTTAGTGCTGTCATATCAAGCTGCCCAGAGGTGAGCAAACCTCCTGCATCTCCAACCACAGGTAGGATGCTAACAGTGGAACTAACTATGAGGTACAGGGCAATCCCAGTCACCATTCGGATGAGCCGAAAACTAGAAGACTAATTGAACACCCTGACCATTATATGAACGTTTGTCCCAGGACTATAAACTTGGGACATCTGAATATACTTGGAGTGAGCCAACATATGGGAAGTGTCTAGAATAGTAGGGAGTGGCACATGTGTAGTGGTGTGGTTTATTTCCGACCAAAGAATGGATGACTGCTGTGTTAGTGATGTTGTGCTGTGTTTGTTCTGGTAACTATGAACCATGAGTATACATGCAAATGAAGCAGCACAGCAATAGTGTAGTGGTTAGAGCATCCGCCTATCGAGCAGACATTGCCGGTTCAACTGCAGCACACATCATTTATGATGCGTAAACCATATACGAGCATATCTTGCTAATTTTATGCTGTATAACAATATAATACCATTGAAATGTGAACTGGGGTGATGTATCACAGTAAGAATGCAGAAGGTGTTTGCGTGACGTGAAACGGCGGTTAAACGGAAAACCACTGCTGAAAAGTGTTGTACTCACCCTTTTTCCAATGGCCCTTGTTCTGCCCAGCAACACAATAAACCACCTCGGCCAGGCCTGACGCCAGGACCCTACACATCACAATATGTCTGTGTGTGTCTGTGTGTGTGTGTGTGTGTGTGTGTGTGTGTGTGTGTGTGTGTGTGTGTGTGTGTGTGTATGTGTATGTGTGTGTAGATATATGGAGAGATATACAGCTATGATAGGAGACAGCACACAGGAATGACATATGTTCACAGGCTATGCCAATGGAAGTGAGGAGCCCAGGCAAGAAACATGACACACACAGCATGCACTTCCACCCTCCCCCACAGCCGGATGTGGGAAATATACACGCAATCAATGTAAAGTGTCCACTGCTCCCCAGACCACGGGCAGGATACAACCGGGGGGGTACACAGTGCACCCGTGGAATCTAATCATGGAAAACAGACTGGAGCGTCCCTTGCGGGACACCTCAAAAATTGGCCAAACCATACTAATGTGATAAATCGTCCATTTTGTCCACGGTGTAGACAGACTCAGAATAGAAGGGTGGGCAACTCTGATGACCCATGGGCCGAAACAATTGTATGAAATGGGTCCCATGAAGTGGAGAGTGGGCAGCGTGTAGTGGTGTGTCCAGAACCAACCAGGTCCCATTGTAAGGATGGGTGCTGTTGAGGAGTTGAGGGTGGGGGACTATGGGTAGCTACTTATGGGTCTAGGTGTGCAGGTGTTGGCTGATGTTGGCCAATATGGACAGCCCTAGGAATGCAAGCGAATGTGTTCATTGGGTAGAGGTGTCACCCAATGAGCAACCACACCCACTGCGAGACCCACTAAAGCAAAGTGTAATCTATATGGCAAGGAATGGAATAACCAGATGTAGACATATATATGTAGAGCTATGTGTGTGTATATCTACCCATAGTGACATAGAGATATGCCTCTCCCTCGCCGTAGTACGAATGTATACATACAGAGAAAGAATACAGATACATACCCACATATGAATATATACATATGCAGACAACCATAGACCCATATGTCATTAGATTATACACATATATATATATATATATATATATATATATATATATACAGCAAGATATAAATATACATGTATGCAAACATATGCAGATATATCTGTATATATTAATGTATGTATATAAATATATATATATATATATATATATATATATATATATATATATATATATATATATATATATATATATATATATATTACAGTAAATATACACACGTACATAGCTAGGATATGATACAGCAGTTACGAGTAACATATGTTCAAGGGCTGGGCATATGTTGGTGGGACGTCCAATAAACAAACGTGTAACATGTAGCATCACCCCCCACCCCCTAGCTAGGCCGGTGAGACATACAGACGCACAATAAAGGTAAACACACCACTGCTTCCCAGACTACCGGCAGGATACTACCAGTGGGAGAGATCTGCAAGGTCTACACTTGAAACATAGACCTCGATGTCCCTTGTGGGACACCAAAAATTAATGATCAGAGCCAGTCCCGGTAATGATTTATCCAACCAGGCTGTAGATGTACATGGACCAGTCGGTTGTGCAAGCCTGATAGCACATGGGTCGACACAACGTACAATATGTGTCCCGACACGGGGAGATTGGTCAGTGTGTAGTGGTGTGTTTATACACCACCTGCGCCTCCAGTAAGGATGAGTGCTGTAGAGAAGTGGCAGGTAGGAGAACTATGGGCATGTGATTATGGGCCTAGGCGTGCAGGTGTTGGCTGGCAGAGCCATATTAGGACAGCCCTGTGGATGTAAGTAATATTCCGTTGTGGGCATAGCAGACACCCACACCTCCCAACCCCTAAGAGCACATCCACTGGATAGTTCATAAACCATTGGGGGTACACTTAGGGACCATACCATTGAACTGTCCCTGATTACCAGGGATGTCCCTGATTACGACTCAGAATCTAACTCTGTCCCACCTAAACCCTCCTAGAACTAGTAATATTAGGAGGAAAGGTGGTGGAATACACGTAATGAATAACGACAACATTTAAGAGTCATAAACAGCATTACCTCAAACAATGTGTATGAATACATATGCTCTTGGTCTGTCAATGTGTCAGGTTAATAGCACCAAAATTCTAAATGTGTCCCTGATGTTGTTATGCAGTGTCCCTGATTCAGTGTTCATTTTTCCCCATTCGTATGAGAGGTCTGATAGTGACAGAAAGCGCATATTCTGCTGACTACCTTAGAAAGATGATAGAATAATAGGTTAGGCTTACCACCTGTCCACCTTTGCGAGGGACAGTCCCTCTTTGGGCTGTTGTGTCCTGCAAAATAATTGAAAAAATGGGAAATGTCCTGAGATTTTAGGACAAAGATTTTCCTATATTGTCTGTAGTAGTTGCATAAAACAATTATTTTCCATCTGAAACACCTAAATGTTATAAGAAACAGAATAAGCACTATAATGCTACAAGAATAAGCTTTTATTTAGGCAAAACAGTAATGTTCTTTCCTTTGTACTGGCTGTGGGTATGTTTTGTTCTGCAAAATCTGACATTTCTGCAAAAAAGTCCCACATTGGGCAAATGAAAAGGTGGCAACCCTATAATAGGTATGCGGTAGCATGATTCGGCTGACGGATGTGGGTTCAAAAACCCAGTTACTTGACTGTATTGAAGAGTCTCAGTTTCCATGTATCTGCCAGATGGGTGCAGATTGTAAGAGGAACACACAAATAATATGAATAAAACACTGGACAGGCCGTCCATTCCGTACAGTTGAACAGCATGCCACCGCCTAATGGGCAGCCATTCCGATACGTAGGCATGTAATTTGATGTAATAAGTATCACAAGGTGATATTGTGGTCCTCGCACTCACCCAGGGGTGTGAGTGTCAGATACAAGCACCAATGCCAGTGCATTTACAAGTGCAGGAGCGAGCGGGTGTAAGCCTGTTTGGCTACCAGTATGTGAGTATTGCACTGGTAAAGCAATACAGAGGCTAACCGAGTGTAAGAAGCTGTAACCAGAGGTTAACATTGCTTAACACTGCGCAAACCCATGCACACCCGCTCACAACTGCTTTAACGTGCCTTACTCCCTCCGTATCCAATTACCTTGTTCTGCCCTGCAACAAAATACACAGCCTTTGCAAGGCTCGGAACCAGGACCCTGCACACACAGCTAATGTGAATTACCAATATGCCATGGCAGATATACAGACAATGGAGAGTACCACAAACATATCATACAGCACAGTCATTCAACAGTATAGGAATGTATCCCATCATGTAGCTGTATATGTGAGTGTTTATGTTCAGCATATAGGTACAAACATATATAGAGATATATTAGGAACATACTATGTGGCAACTAAGCATTACAAATGAATGAAAAGGGAAATACCAGCAACTCCTGTATTATGTAGTGGTGTTGTCCTATGTAATATTAAAACTCCCTCAGACAGACATGTGTTATTCATACACGCAAACATTTGTACATTGGCCGTATACATCACTCCGTGCATGTAATGTACATTAACACAACAGTACCTGTCCAGTCATTATGTGTGAACAGTACTCTTGCAAAGTGCTGTGTGCAACATCATCATCATGATAAAGGTAAATGGGGTAACCATAGAGGGACATGTAGTGTTGTGTGTACAATGGGGTCGTCCTCATCATGTGTACCTGGACCATTTAAGAGTGATGTGCATACCAGGATCATGTGCCTGAGGGACAGGGGTGATGATAACAGGAGTATGTTGTGATGCATATTACAAGGGATACATGTGTCCAGTGGGCACATGTGTGAAATGGACAGCTATGTATAGGGCAGATGTTGTCCTAGGAACCGATTGGCTTTATGCTTCTGTAGAGTGAGAGTGGGATGTGGGGGAAGGAGAGTAGGTATGGCCATGGAGGATAGGTAGGGTAGGTTCACAGACAAGACAGCATACAGAGTCGGTATATGACACATGTGGGGGGATACACCTTAGGTTCATAGGTTCATACTAGGCTATCTGCCCTAGGGCATTTATAAGCCTAGCCAGAGTGTGTATGGCTTTCGCCACCCATTTTAAATTAATTTTGCTATGCCCTTTTTTGAGGTTGGTATACTGTGCCTCTGTCTAACAGTGACACAGAAGTGATACCCGGGGTAAACCTACAATCTCCCATCCACTCATCAAGATTCCTCTTGAAGAGAGTCAATGAGGGACTCTGCTTAACCTGGACTGGGATTTTATTCCAGAGTGAAGGGAGCCTCTGGGTTATGAATCTGTCCCTCCAGCATGTCCTATTTATTTCAGTGCTGAGGTTCAAGTCCCTTGAGCGCGTAGCTCGATGGGATTTGGATTTTCTGAGGTGCAGCACGTCCATTAATTCCGGGTTGGACATGGCTTTATATGTCAGGCACAGATCGCCTCTGAGCAGGCATTATGCCACTGAGTAGAGCTGGAGTTTCTTTAACCGGGCAGCATACGGCATCTGTTTGAGCCCCTTGATCCTCTTGGTGAGGTACTTTTGGGGTCTTTCCAGTTGCTGCAGGTGTCTGGTAAGGTACATCCCAAAAGGGGCATTGTACTCAATTATGGGCCTGATGAGGGATGAGTAAAGAGGCACGATGACCTCCCCTGATCTAGATGTGAATCCCTTCATGATTAGGTGGGCTATATAAAATGTTTTTCTAACCACTTTGGCCACGTGGTTGTCAAATGAGAGATTGCTATCAACTTGGGTCCCCAGGTCCCTAATTACTTCTTCTGTACTTAATGGATTACCATCTATGTGGTAATTTGTGGGCACTTTGTTTTTGCCAAAGGGGATGACTATACACTTTTTGGCATTTAGCTTGAGGCCATGGCTGTGGCACCAGTTGTCTGTTTCTATGAGGCCCTTTTGGAGGATGTTTGTGTTGGCTGGAGAGTCTATTATGGCGCCCAGTTTACAGTCATCTGCGAACTTGGTCAGCCACAGTCCTTCCATGTTGGCCTGTACCTCCGAGAAATATATACCGAACAAGAGAGGTCCCAGGACTGAGCCTTGTGGGATGCCACTTGTAACTGGTTTGGAATCTGACATGGCTCCAGCTATTCTAACCATGTGGGTTCTGTCCTTGAGCCAGTTTGCAACCCATCTAGTGACATAGGGGTTTATATTTAAGCTGGTGAGCTTATCTATAATGCCCGAGTGGGGTATTGTATCGAAGGCTTTTGCGAGGTCCAGGTAGGCTGAGTGGACCACCTTCCCCTTGTCAATGGCCTTGGTGACTGTTTCAAAGAAATCGACCAGGTTTAAGAGGCAGGATCTGCCCTTAACAAAGCCGAACTGGGTAGGATCCAGTGTCTGTAGGTCCCCAATATCTTTATTTATAAGGTCCATGATGATCCTTTCCATAGCTTTGCAGACCAAGCTAGTGAGAATTATGGGGCGATAGTTTCCAGAATCCGTTGAGGCACCACCTTTGTGAGTGACTATTGCTGTACGCCACTCTTTGGGTACATATCCTGTAGTAAGGCTGAGATTGAACAGTAGTTTTAGATTTCGGTCCTCGGACGGGGATGGGTGTTCAACATTCACAAGCTCATGGGAACAGAGGGATGGAGGTCCCCAGCCATGGGCAGCCACCACTGCACCTAAACCACTTCAAAGGAGGCAGTGCTGGGGGCTGTCCAGGAGGGGCAGCATCACCCTGTAAATGTGACACTCCACCCTTGAGCTTGCGTATCTGGCTTCGGAACCCCTTAGTGAGTCCCCAACGCACCACGTCCGGGACCACACGACAGAAGACATGTTCCTGTCTGGCCCTGCTCCCAGGAGGGACATGCCCCATCCTCAGTGGTGGTACCACCAGAAGGTGGTGCAGAGCCAACAGAGGTTGAGTTTCAAGGCTGAGTCTCAGATGTGCTGTTGCCCGGTGCCATGGTCAGCTGAGGTGGGACAGGAGGTTCTGCCGGAACCTCCCAACCCATACAGCCTATGGTGTTGCACTTTGAACTCACATATGGCTTAGTGACAGACAGCAGCATTCAGGATTACCTACAACAATATGCATAGATATCACCATCAACCCAACACAACAGATGATATACATTTGCAACACATGCATATATACTGCATGACATCTGTACAATGTGTAGTAGACGTGTGACTGCAGCTATGAACAGTGGCCCATTATTGGCTTGTCAATGGGAACCCCAGACAGTGTCTGTCATACCACTCTTTCATGTGACATATGTCCAGTGAGGGATGCGATGGCAGTAACACATTCCTATCACCATGTACTGTCTGCAGTCCTCACACTATGCTCCTGCTGTGCACAGATGTGTGTTCAGTGTGTAACACAGGAAACAAATGGTTCCACACACTAACCAGTTCACAGATGGCCCTACAGATGAGGGACCCTCATCAACAGAGTACTGTCATGTCTGTATTAAAACATGCAGAATAGCCGTTACCACACACAACATGTTAAACAGGCAGTAGTCTCAATGCAGCATAGCTACACTTACATGCTGCAGTCATGTGTGGCACATCACCCTCCTGTATTTAGGCTATTCCCCACTGTGTATGATGTTTGAGGTGCATCCAGATATCATCTGTGATGCTGTTTCAGAACAACACATCCAGGTACCACTCACAACGACTGTCATGGCCAAATACCAACATGATGTTCCTAGATAATGTACTGTGTTTATCATGTGAATGGCTATGGGAACACCATCACAGCTGTTCCACATGCAATCAGCTAGATGAGGACTGCAATAGGTGCAGAGGCCATCACCTGATCATGTCCATCACTTACAATATACATGCTGCGGCTGAGCAGGTGTACACCTCCACATCCATCAGAGAGTGATGGGAGGGACAGACAAAGTACATCAGAGAAGGGCTTGGAGGGTAAAACCTAAGCTTCATCTGCCACATGTCTACCAGTACAGGGGTCAAACCCCTGACTGACTAGTCATTACTCTTACATGTGCATGAAGTTACTACATGTGCCACAAAGCTGATATGTTGCTGTGCTGTAAGAACATATATGTGTGTAGGTGAAAGACATCTGCAACAGAGATATAGTAGACATACATTAGGTGTAGCACACATTGCTGCCCACGTGAACAGATGCCATTGTCACCACAACCACACTCTCTAATGGACTCACATTGACACTCTTTGCCAAGGCCACAAATACACAACCTAACTACTTAGTTTGCCACACTGCAGTAATCGACAGGACTACATGCACCACAGGAGATATCTGGAGGTTCTATGGGCTAGGGCATGTGAAAGTGTTTGGCATCTGTTGGTATGCCAATGAGGGTTATACTGGGAGTGACTGTGGTTGGGAGCATCATAACCCACACACAGACGCAAGGTGCCATTACTGACATGCATGCATGCATTGCTTCATGCGTGTGTAGTGGTTGGCTTTGCAAGATGGCTGTACAAGGCTGGGTGAGGGGTAATCCTTGGCATCGCACCAACCAACAATGGTGTGCAGTGCAGTACAGGGGTGTAGTGTCTGCAATGTCCCACACAGATGGGTACTGCATGATCTGCCCTGACATCCTGGTTACCAATGCGTATGGCCATAGCTTTGCAATGCATGCCATGTATGTGTTTGATAGTCCTTCACATGGACATTGCCTGGAATGTGCATGTCCCACAATACTGTACAGTGACAAGTACAGGTGTACCTGGTTTGGCAGGCACATGTTGTGTACACAGACTGTTATCCTCTGATATGCCAATACTGGCCTGGTGTGGCGAAACCTGCTTATAGTCAGCAGGTTGACCCTGCACCTGCATTGATAGCATGATACAGGTATTCCCTGGTGTCAGTGGCATTGGTTCAAACAGAGCACATGTGTACGGCATTGTATGGCCTCTGTGGATCACATTTGATGGCACCACATATGTTGCAGTCATCCAGTGGGGAACATAGTGAAGCACATTGTCCACAAATATGTGCCTATTGTACCACTGTACAGGGTACCATGTCCTCTGCAGCCCACTGCATTCACACCATGCTTACTATCTGTCATCAATGTGCATGGTACTAGCAACATAGCAGGATATCCTAGACAAGTGTGTTTGTGTATGGCACATGGGTGCAGGACATATACCGGGTACTAGTAGGGTTGCATATTTTATTCACCAGGCCTTTTGCCAAATGTAGGGGTATGGCTTGCCAACACAGTCCCATGGCTGACTGACAGCTGTACTCCTTGTGAGGTGGCCAATGTGTCATAAGAAGAACACCATATAGGAAAACTACAAAATCTGCTCCCCAACATGTCCAGTGGTTAGACATTTACACCACCTCTAGACAGGCTCTGACAGCCAAACACACACACTTGCCATGTCCTGTATTCAAACCCCTACCTACCGTATCACACTGCAGCAATACACATTTAGGGCATGCTCTATGGTGAATACTGGGTTGCAGTACTCCTACAGGTGTAATCCTAGGTGGGTGACAACAGCAGGATTGACAAAGGTGGTGATGTGATTAGTACAGAGAGTCCATACTCTACAAAGCACTGTACTTGTCTCATGCAGGCAGGCACACACATACAGTTGGCAAGTCTGGGATTAGAACACCGACCTAATTACTTTATCACACTACAGCATTACGCAGTTACAGAATGCGCTACCAAGATTACTGGGTCACAGCACTCCCAGAGGGGTATGTCTAGGTGGGTGACATCATCAGCCTTACCAAAGTTGAATATAGGAATTGTATGGAGAGTGAGCAGTCTAAAAGCATTATTCTGTCCTGAGGCAGATGGAGATACACACACACACACACACACACACACACACACACACACACACACACACACACACACACACACACACACACACACACACCAGTGGTGGGATTAGAACATCTGCCTATCTACAGATCACTATTACAATACTACATAGTTACAAGTTGCGCCACAGAGACTACACATTTCAAGGCTGTCATTATGACCTTCTAGGAATGCAGACATCAACAGGGATGCTGGCAGTTAAGATGTACATACCTGTGAACCTGTGTGTTTAAAGTAGGAATCCATCCTGAACTGGAATATGCCCATCTGTGGAATGGACGACTACTTTCACTATACAGGGTTACAATGGCCATGCCCATACACATAGAGGCACATAACCGACACAAGGTGTCACTGGGCATGCTCACACACTTAGTAGCACAGGGCTGTTCGGAATGCACTATGTGTCCATCTACCCAAGGTTATACTGGGCATGCTCATACACTTAGTAGCACAGGGATGTTTGGGATGCACTTTGATTCTAAACACGGAAGGCCACAGTGGCCATGCTATTACAATTAGACATAAAGAACACATTGTAATGAACTCCAGTGTTAGCAGCTGTCATTGTTAGCAGGAATGCTGCACTACATATATCTGACACCGGTCTTCTACAAAACGTTTGCTAGATGTACCATTCTATACCAAGCACAATACTACCACTCACAGTGATGTCTTGCTAGGAGTGGCAACTGCCTGACCAACACAATGAGCCAATGTCCTGCTGTAATTACGAGGTTGTCCAGTGTTTGTCATTCTGGGATGACATGACTGAAAGTAGACAGGTCTTTGTCACATATCACATGCATCCATGATTCAAGGGAGTGGGGATAATACCTAGGTTGCATTTGCCCATATAGTGCCATTCCAAGGCAAATGTCCTAAACACAGGATAACACAATGACACCTAGTGGACAACTGCATTGTATGCTTATGCTAACCAGTGCTAGATGTGTAGCGTCCGTAATCACAGCTGCTCACTGTAGATCCAACAATGGGGAGTACTGACATCTGTGCAGTGAGGAACACCTGGCTGAAGGCTCAGTAGTGCACAATAGCACTACCACCATATACCTCAGAACCAGACATATGGGCCATAACACAGGTACAGAAAATGCCAGGTGGCGGTGTCCCCACATACATAAAGGCCACTCACATGTACTGACCAGTACTCCCATAAAAGGCATCACAGATGCAACAGGTGCAGGTCACAGTGCCAAAAGCTGCATTCTAGGATGTAACCCTCAGACACCACCATGCCCTCGGACCACCAACACATATCTATACATGTGGTAGGACATATAATAGTACAACACCATGTGACCCCTGAGCAGTAGACTGTATGTACTGACACAGTTGCAACATGTGTTATGCAATGCAATGATATCACTGTTTGTAACCAGGTCAGCTGTACACATACCAGGGGCCCTCGGTTATTTACAGCATTAACAGATGACTGTTGCTGTACACCAGTAAACACCCTCATGTTTGGATATGACATACATGTACCTGCCTGGATATGTACATGCCACACACATACAACATATATGTAAATAGCATGGCTGTTGTCCTTTGTGCAGACAGGTGGCTACAGCCATTACACACATGCACATGGAAGGTAGGTCCATGGCTGCTGAATGCTAACAGTACATAAGGTGTGATATCAATAAATCCAAAAAATGGCAAGAGGAACCAAACAGAAGAATCCACAAATCCAGAAAATAGCATACAAAACTTTTAATGACCGCTTTCATCACATGACTTCATCAGAATAAACTCCATCAAAAATCAGTGCTTTAAATACATACTGAATTACCAATCAACACAGTTAAAAACAATCAATTAATATAAAATTTAAAGTCTCAGTGTTTGTGGTTCAAAAAAGAAAGACAAATCACTGTGTTTATCAATAACCAACTTACGATATTTTAAGAAACACTTGACATTAATTGTTTCATTCAGACCGGGGGGGTTATCTGAAGATAATCTAATCTGCCAAAGTGTCTCCCTTTGCTCTAAATAATTTTTAAAATCTCCCACCCTCATATCTGGTTTACATACCTCTAAAACAGAGAAAACAAATTTCTTAAAACTAAAACAAACAACAGAGTGTTTGTATAATGCATTGTTCTGATCCTCACTTCTAATACTGTATAGATGTTCCTTAATACGTGTCGCTAAACTTCTAGTGGTCATTCCCACATAAAAAACAATTAATGTCAAGTGTTTCTTAAAATATCGTAAGTTGGTTATTGATAAACACAGTGATTTGTCTTTCTTTTTTGAACCACGAACACTGGGACTTTAAATTTTATATTAATTGATTGTTTTTAACTGTGTTGATTGGTAATTCAGTATGTATTTAAAGCACTGATTTTTGATGGAGTTTATTCTGATGAAGTCGTGTGATGAAAGCGGTCATTAAAAGTTTTGTACGCTATTTTCTGGATTTGTGGATTCTTCTGTTTGGTTCCTCCTGCCATTTTTTGGATTTATTTGTTTGTTGGCTATTTTCAGTTTTATTTGTTTAATGCAGCCTGTAATGGCGGAGGTTGCCGACGATTCTTTGTTAAATATGACTATTCACCCTACACCCTCTTCAGGGACTGACAAGCTGAACAACTTACTTTTGGCAACTTTGATAGATATTCAAGGTTCGTTAAAAATTTTACTAGCAAAAACGAAGGGACCTGACATTGTGATGCAAGCATCTAGTCCTGTTGGATTCGACCAGGAGCTGGAAACAGTGATTGATTTGGGTAGTCCTACGCAAGTCCGTGATGAACGCAATGAACGTGAAGCAAAGAAACAACGTTTGCCTTTTTCCGTTCGCAACAGTGAACAAGTTAGCTGTGAGCACCTACTTAGTCAAGGGGAAAATCCATTCAGTATATCTGGACAGTACTTTCATGAGACCAACAACGGTTTGCTCAACAGTCAACGCGAGCAACTACTAAAATTATTAAAGAGATACAAATCTTTACACTTAGAGAATTGTTATTTCTCTTATTGCATTGAACTCGGCATTGTGCCGAAAGGACTAAGATTCTTTAAATGCCCAAATGGGGTTGGTTTGGGCAATCCAATGTTTGAGACATTAGTCTCCTTTTTTAACAATGCCGGGTTAAGTTTTCTTAGGTTGTTGATTGATAATAATATTCAAAAAATGGTTTTACTTAAAAAGGAAATCATTAACATTGAGACACATGTTAAGAGCATGCTTACGGCAGATAATTTTAGTCTGTTTTTTCAGCGTTTGTCCAAAGAAGTGCAACAACATTCAATTGAGGTGACTAACAGGAAACAGTTGAAGTTAAAGCGTGATATAGCTTCATATAAAAATAAAACTGCCTATAACAACTTTGCCTTGAATATTCGAGATAACAACTCTAAAGGACAGGGTAATTCTACTTTTGGTAAGCATGCATATAGTGATGTCATTTCTGCACCTATAGCTGACGCTAATGTTCCCATATCCCTATGTCCTGACAAAGATGAAATTCTGGACAATTTAAGATCTTGTATGTTAACTGAAAATGTGTTACTAGATAATGAGCAAGTTAATGAAGTTTTAGAAATTGATCGACAAGATTCAGGTGGAGCTGGTTTTTCTGGAAACACCAATAAAGAAAAAATTAGCAAGAATAGACCAAATACTGTTCGTAAAGATTCTCTTGCTAACAAAAAGCATCAGTCCAGTAACAATAATAAAACTACAGTGTTGACTCGCAGTCGGACTTTTTTGGGGTCCAACTCGTCGGGGGACGAAATTTAACGGAACATTTGGATTGCTTTAGAGTGTTAAACTTGACTAAACATGTTTTCAGTGACACAGAACTAAATGTTTTGAAATATGGTTTGAATTTTGTACCGAATAACAGAGCAAATTATAGTAGGACAGTAGTTGATATTAAAAAATATGCAAAAAAACTAAATTTGTCCTACTTAATGCATGATTTACCTAACACCAATAGAGGTTTAATTAAGCCCTCTAGTTATACTCCCAGGTTGCATCACACCATTAAAGTGTTTGAAGAACTTTGCATCGATGATGTCAGTAAACTGTTTAATACTAAGGGTGGTGTGTACGATAATCTGACTATTAAAGAGAGGAAAGCCTTAGAACATCTTAAAACCTTAACTAGTCAGTACAGGTTTATGAAAAGTGATAAAGGCTCCAATATAGTCATCATGGAGCAAAAAGTATACGACAGCATGTTAAAAATTTTGAATAATGTAGTTGAGTATGAACAAGTCACTTTAATTGACATTCACAAATCTTTTTGTTCCATTAACTCTCATCTTTATGATGCTTTAATGTCAGATGAAATTAATGTTGAACTATATAATTTTTGTGTAGTACAGCAACCAAAAATAGGGGTGATTTTCGGGATCCCTAAAACACACAAACATTTGGTTAATCCTCCTTTCAGACCAATAGTTTCCTCACCGCATTCCATTACTGAGGGAATTTCATTGGTGTTAGATGCTATTTTGGGGCCCCTTTTGAACAACAATTCATCTTATGTTAGAGATTCTTGGCATTTTTTAGAGAAGTTGAGGATTTTTTTATGAAAGTGGAATTTTTGATCCCAAAAGGCACATCATTTTCACCTTAGATGTTGTTTCATTGTACACCTGTATTCCACATGATGAAGGTGTAGAGGCTGTTCGTAACTATTTATTCGAAATGAAACTTTTTACGAACAGTGCCATATCTACAATTTGTAGATTGTTAGAAATTGTTTTAGAAAACAATTTCTTTTTATTCAACAACAAGTACTACAAACAAATAAGAGGTGTAGCAATGGGTTCCCCGGCTGCCCCTGCATATGCTAATGTAGTCATGGCTTGGTGGGAACTTGAGTGTATTTCTTTCCTTAAGAAAAAATTTCATATTGAGTTTTACTGTAGGTTCATTGACGATTTAGTCTTTATCATAGAAGGCAATAATAACACTGTTGAAGATTTTGCTTTAGATGTTAATTCCTCATCTGGTTATTTAAAATTTACCAAAGGTGATAGTGATTTAGTAGTTAACATTTTAGACATTTGTTTTTGGTGGGACTTTAATGACAACAGGTTTCACAGTAAGATTTTTAGAAAGCACACCTTTACAAATGGATATTTGCATTATCGAAGTGGCCATCCGAAACACATTATTAAGAATATACCTAGAGGCCAGTATATTAGAGCTAGCCGCATGACCAGTAAAGAACAGGATTTAGTTCAGGAATTTCTTTTTATTGCTTCACTGTTTTTACAGAGAGGGTATGATGAGTTTTTATTAATTGACAGTGGTAATGAAATTTTTAATAAGCACTTAACCCATTATCCAGCCATTCTCAACAACTCTACTAACATTATTGTTGATCATAATTCTGGACGAGATTCTACTAACTTTGATATGGTGTGTTCATTAGAAATGAGTGGAGACACTAATTGTATTAGATCTATGCTTGAAAAGAACTGGAGGGTTATCCAAGGGAATTCTGACATTGTCAAGGTAGTAGGAAACAAACCACATTTTGTATTTCGCAGCAATTACAATATTAAAAAGTTGCATGAACCAAACAGCTTTAAAAAAGATCAATTCATGATCAAGAAGAAAGGTATGTTCTGTTGTCACGGATGCAGGATTTGTAGATATATTTCGTTAGGATCCTGCATTTCCGTTGCTACTACAGATAGAACATTTGAGGTTCCTGGGTTTGTTACTTGCAATACCCATGGTGTGGTGTACATTGCTATGTGCACTGCTTGTTCAGCTTTTTACGTGGGAATGACCACTAGAAGTTTAGCGACACGTATTAAGGAACATCTACACAGTATTAGAAGTGAAGATCAGAACAATGCATTATACAAACACTCTGTTGTTTGTTTTAGTTTTAAGAAATTTGTTTTCTCTGTTTTAGAGGTATGTAAACCAGATATGAGGGTGGGAGATTTTAAAAATTATTTAGAACAAAGGGAGACACTTTGGCAGATTAGATTATCTTCAGATAAACCCCCCGGTCTGAATGAAACAATTAATGTCAAGTGTTTCTTAAAATATCGTAAGTTGGTTATTGATAAACACAGTGATTTGTCTTTCTTTTTTGAACCACGAACACTGGGACTTTAAATTTTATATTAATTGATTGTTTTTAACTGTGTTGATTGGTAATTCAGTATGTATTTAAAGCATTGATTTTTGATGGAGTTTATTCTGATGAAGTCGTGTGATGAAAGCGGTCATTAAAAGTTTTGTACGCTATTTTCTGGATTTGTGGATTCTTCTGTTTGGTTCCTCCTGCCATTTTTTGGATTTATTTGTTTGTTGGCTATTTTCAGTTTTTTTTGGTGTGATATCAATGTTGACAGAGGTAAAATTCCCTCTGTACTGGTCACCCATTACACCTATCATATCATACAACAGTTCATGTGTCATGTATGTCATTACACATGTCTACCAATTGAAATGCCTGCAAACATGCCCAAATGACAGGAATGTAGGACCTACACACATGTACATGTAGTGGTGTGCGTTCAGATACCGTGCATGTGCAGTTGCTAGTGTAGGCAGGTGACGTGTGTCTTAGTACATCATGCATTTGCAATGCAGCCTCAACATTGCCGACTGTATATGGTGATATGCTGAAAGTACGGAAAGATGTACTTCAGGTGTGGACAGATGTGTGGACATAACTAAGTGGTGGGGCATCTTTGCAGATGGATGTTTGCTGAGGACAGCTCACAGGTGTGTCACAAGCGGTCCTACAATAACCTGTGTAACCGCTAAGCTATGATTTTGTTAATTGAAGGGGAACACACACAACTTAGACAGTGGTCAGGGTGACACCGAAGGTAAATCAATTGACACCTGTAACGGTTAAGACCTCCCGTGTGCGTATATCAGCA
Organism: Protopterus annectens; assembly: GCF_019279795.1. Classification (NCBI taxonomy): domain Eukaryota; kingdom Metazoa; phylum Chordata; order Ceratodontiformes; family Protopteridae; genus Protopterus; species Protopterus annectens. The sequence goes on along the minus strand of NC_056733.1, from coordinate 1,009,000,242 downwards.
CAGTTGCCAAAGGAAGTGTCAGAACACTTTGTAACGCATGTAATACTGCTGTAAGTCTGTCATACGTATCATGAGATAGGCAGGTGTTGGATTCACAGTACTGGCATGGTGGTTGCATGTGTGTCCATATATGTCACGTATGGTGGGGAATACATCTCAATTGTTACTCACTCTCTTGTACATTGTTGTAGACATCTGTACAGACTGCAATGTAGAAAGCAGGACATAGGCAGGGGTGTCTATCTCACACGTGAGTTATCTGTATGTGCGTGACATAGATGTATTCAATAGTGAATGCCACTGTGTGTGTGTGTGTGTGTGTGTGTGTGTGTGTGTGTGTGTGTGTGTGTGTGTGTGTGTGTATGTATGTATGGCTGTCTGGTTCCTGGAGTGAGGATGTATGTTACCATAGTGAATTGATAAGACCCCTCCCCCCATCCAGGTGATATAATCTACTATCCCTGTTGATGTCCTCAATCTTTGGCCATACTAACTACCTGTACATGTGTAATCTTTGCGGTGCGTCATGTAAGTGCACAGTACTGTAATGATGATTTGCACATATGCAGGGGTCCTCACCTCAACACTAGCAACTGTGTGTGTGTTTGTGTGTGTGTGTGTGTGTGTGTGTGTGTGTGTGTGTGTGTGTGTGTGTGTGTGTGTGTGTGTTACTGTGTCGGTGAATCCGTGAGTGTGTGGGTGTTTTACTGTGTCTCTGAATACATGTGTGTGAATACTTGAGTGTGTGGGTGTAGTTGTGTGTTCGCATCTTGGCATGGGAACGTGTATTACTACTTCCCAATGAGGCATCATGCTTCCCACTGGCCTCTACCATTGTCATCAGCTAGACCGCTCTCTTACCTCCCCACTCCAAGTAACTGTACCTGTGATGTCACTCAGTATGGATGTCACGTCTCTAGCCACAGTAGCTTAATACAGAGCTTAATACACAGCTATTATGCTCTTGGATCAGTAGATCTGTAGACGTGTTTGGAACATGGGACTTTCTAACTGTGATGTGGAAGCTACACAGTGCATGCTAGTATTTTCATACAGACCTGTGAGTATCCACATTTACATATGGGACACTAACTGCAAACACTGACATCCACCGACTCATGCAATTAGACCTGAAGGAGGAAAGCAGAACATCATGACCAACATGCAGTTACTGTTGTTACACAAGACACATACTGTTAAAAGTACAAAATGCATTGTAAACCTGTACTACATGGTATGTCTGCTGCCTGTCAACAGTACACAACAATTGTTATCTACACTTATCTTCCTAGTCTGTTTACCCTGTGCATCAGACCATATGAGCATGTCCCTGCACCGATGGTGTGGATGACAGGGATGCAGCACAGGCATCATCATATGTACAGGATGATAATATTTGCCAGAGGCCTAGGCTGCACCATTGGATGACATCATGTGTGTGGGTTAGGGCCTTTGATCTAATTAGGCATGTGTGGATGTTATGCATGTGTGTGTTGCGGTGCCCTACATATCTTTCCGGTGTGTGCGTGTATGTATGCACACAGTTCTGGCATGTGTCTGGCTTACACAGGGGTATTATTGACAGCTGCAGACTGTACAGGCCAGGTTTTACAGTTCACGGTGTCCGGCCATGGCCATGTGACCTGTGCCTGCCAGGGGTTGCATGGGCACTACCAGGCAGAGGTGCAGATTGGGTACTGTCTGATGATACATGTCCACTGGAATTGTGTCCCTGTTGGGACAGTCCAGGGCCACATTCACATGGCCTGCTGTGTCCTAGTGTGGACAGCACAGCACCAGCTGCACTGCTGCTGCTACCGCCACTATGGGAGCAGGCATGTGAGGTAGCTCGTTCACGTAGACCTGATACAGGTGATGTAGCTGGCCTACGTCCACATGCCTGACACCTCACTCCTACCAGATGTTCCAGCACAGACAGCTCACACTCGCGGATTGCCATGCCATGGTCAAGGACTCCAACCATGTCATCCAATCGTCTATCCAAAGCTTCAGCAATCTGCTGTTGAGCATTTGCCATTGCCTGGATGTTGTTGTTTAAAGAATGGACAGCAGCCCTCTGAAGCCTCTGATCTTCTCTGTTGTGCTATTCAGCATGTGCCTGTGCCTCCATTACAGCCTGAGACATGCATCTGGTGACACCAGCTGCTGCGCTCCATCTTGCAGGGGCATGCTGGCCAGAAGTCCTCCTATGAGCAGCACTGGCGACATGCCTGTGTGAGGCATCACCAGTCAGTTGGCTGACACCATGGCATGCAGGCGCACCTTCCATAGCCTCCACATTTTCCTGTTCCAAGCTACCACACGCCAACTGTCCTTCCTCTATGGCCACTGGTGATGGGGTATGTGTTGGCATGAGACCTCTGTGTGGGGATGAGGGGGATATAGGTGGAATGGCAACCAATGGCACAGATTCAGCCCCCGACAACCCTACATGTGCCTCAATCATACGTTCATCATCACTGCTAGAGTCTGTGGGGACACTAACATCAGATAGACCGCAGGAGGTGAATGCACCTACATCACCTGTGAGGGGACAGACAAGAACTGTACATTACAATCTATACAACACACACACACACACACACACACACACACACACACACACACACACACACACACACACACACACACACACACACACTGTAAAACTGTAAAATTCCCCAAAGCAGGCAGAAGACAGCTCGATATGCAGCTAAATCCAAAAACTTGATGAACCAGCAAGTAATCGTACCAAAAAACTTTATTGCAAAGAAAGAAGCCCCCTTCTGTCCAACAGAACCGTTCCTTGAAAAAGATCTGGGGGATGGGAGCCACAACTTAGTTTGGAATATTTCCAGACATGTTTTAACACAGCATGAATTGTCAGTATTGTCAAAAGGATTATCATTTATACCCGCAGCTAAATTGGATTTTGTTGACTGTATGATTAATTTATGGTTGTTTGCATGAAATTTGTCTTTACATATGTTTTTTGATGATGGACCTAATATTTCGGAGAGGCAGGATCCTGAACTTAAGGTTTTTAGGAAACCCAGTGTTTTTACACCAGCACTTAATGTCTTCCTCACAGTTTGTGTGAAAGAAATATATCAAGTCATTAACAGAATGCAGATGACAAGTTGTAATAATCTGACTAGATTTGAACAACAAGCCTTGAATGATTTGATTAAGAATGAAAATATAGCTATCCGCCCGGCAGACAAAGGCGGCTGTGTAGTGATTTTAGATTCTGGATATTATTATGATATGATAAATCAGATGTTGTCTGATACTAATACATATATTAGTGTGGAGGCTGACATTGTGAGTGTGATGAAGAACAGAACAGATAATTGTTTACTTGAATGCTTTAATCTAGGTCGACTTACCAAGGAACTATTTGATTACTTTATTACTGAATTTCCTGTTATTCCTCGGATTCATGGCTTACCAAAGATCCACAAGCACCCTACACTCCCACAGTTTAGACTGATTGTAGCTGGGAGTGGTTGGTTGACTCAGGCTATGTCCATTTATTTGTACAAACAACTTTGAATAGCTCTTGACATGAGTGAAGTTGTATTGAAAGATACTGAAAACTTCTTGAGAGATTTATATAATGTGACCAGTGAGGGGGATGTTTCAGATATTCAATTTTTAGTGATGATAGATGTTGTATCCCTGTTTACGTGCATTCCCAACCAGGAAGGCATTAGTATGGTCAAGGCAGTTTTGGCTAGGAGTAATAAATTTGACATGAAGCATATTGACTTCCTTTGCATGCTTCTAGAGCTGGTCCTTGAACACAATATCTTTATGTTTCAGGATAAATGTTATTGGCAACAATCTATGGGGACCAGCTGTGCTAATTCTTATGCCAATTTGGTGATGTCGGAATGGGAATTCCATCATGCATTGGGACAACATAGAGGTCATATTGCCATATATAGACGTTTTGTTGATGACATGTTTATTGGTTGGAAAGGCAACAAGCAAGAGCTTGATTTATTTTTTCATTCTTTAAATAATAGCAGTACTTTTTTTAAATTTACCCTCACTTGTTCCCAAGTCACTGTTGATTTCTTGGATGTGAACATCCGGCTGGAGAATAGCAAAATGCTGACCAGGATGCATAGGAAGGACTGTTATAGACCGTCATATCTCCATAGGCGGAGTATGCATCCACAACATATATTTGGGAACATTGTGAGAGGTCAAGCCTTCAGGGTCTCAAGGTTGTCATGTACTACTTCTGACTTTGAAGGAAGTTTGCCAGATTTGAAGAAAAAGTTTGCTACCCAAGTAGAAGTTGATCAAGCTTGTGCCAGAATAACCAATGAGCATGATAGTAGAGCATGTCCATATTTTTTCTGCTCTGTGTAGGCAATCAATTAGATCACCTCATAGGTATTGTTGTCCTCCCATTGTTTTGAAATTTTCCCATGGTGTAAATATGGTGAAAGATATAGTTACCAGGAACTGGCATATTTTACAGACTGACAGTAGGTGTTCAGATTTATTAGCAGATGGCCCTAGATTTGTATATAAGAACCACAGTAATTTAAGGCAACAGTTATGTTTTCCTAGACATGTTATGTCTGGATCCCAAGTTTTGATGGGTACATCTAAATGTCATAAATGCAATTTTTGTCAGTTTATAGATGAGTCTAGGTTCTTTAGGCACCCTGTCACGGGCTACTTGTGGAAGTTGAGGGCATCTGCTGATTGCTCCACCAGGAATGTGGTTTATTTAGCACATTGTAAGTGCTGTTATAAATTCTATGTTGGCAAGACCAACAGGAGTTTAAAAGAAAGAATTGGGGGCCATGTGTATTGCATGAAGAAGCAATATGATTTTAGTGCCTTAGCGAAGCATGTTTTGTCTACTGGCACTGAACACAACTTTATATTCCAGGTATTATGCGTGATAAGCCCAGGTCTGCGAGTTGGTGACATAGTGACTCGTACTGAGGTGGTCGAATTGGAGTGGATCTTGAGGCTGGGGGCACACCTAGCTATGGGGTTGAATGATCATGTCCCCATTAAGCCTGTATTAAGGAATAAATGGCTGTAGGGCATTTATTGTTGTTTGTTTATATATTTATGAATATTTTTCATGTTTTATTTATTTGTGTTAATGTTTTTATCTTTATTTTTTATTTTTTATCAGATTTTATGCCAGTAAATATTATCTACTTCATATGCCTTTAAGCTGAGAATGTGGCTGCATGAATGTTTGTTCTATTGGCTGTTAAGCTGTTTGAGATGATGTCATTTGTATATAAGTTATTCTGTCCCCATTCATGTTTGTCTTAAGAAGCGGTATGGTATAACCGTGAAAGCGCTAACTTTCTTTCTCTGCAATAAAGTTTTTTGGTACGATTACTTGCTGGGTCATCAAGTTTTTGGATTTAGCTGAATATCGAGCTGTGCTCTGCCTGCTTTGGGGAATTTTACAGTTTTACAGTTTTGTTTGGTTGCTGCAGTTGGGTTTGTTTTTGTTGTACACACACACACACACAAACACACACACACACACACACACACACACACACACACACACACACACACACACACACATACACACAAGCACACCCACACACACACACAGACACACACACAGTCACACACACAGTCACACACACAGTCACACACACAGTCACACACACAGTCACACACACAGGCTCACACACACAGACACATACACAGACACACACACACAGATACACACACAGACACACACAGACCCATACACAGACACATGCTATGGCACCCAACATGCATGTGATATGACAGAAGGCATGCAACATGCATGTGATACGGCAGACAGCATGCAGCTCAGATAATAATAGTGGTAGTTATCATACATCTCTGGGTTGCACACAACAACATGCATGTGGCATAGCAGAAGGCATGCAAATTACACAATCATAGTAGTAGTTAGCATACATCCCTGTGTTACACCATGTAGACCAGCACAGGTTAACAGTACACCTACCTGATGTGTGGCATATGACCTTGACAATCACATGTAGTATGACACGTGATCTGCTGATGTGTGCAATAACATGCATACATTTTTAACACAATGGTGTCCTGTCAAATATACAGTTAAGTAATGGTGTCCCAATGCAGTGTTGTCTGTCCGCCCTACAGATATACTGCACATTTAGCTGATGTGCATGGCCATTGCAGGGAATCATGAGGCGTCTATATTGCTATACAATGTGAGTTACAGACACAGTTCATAGCCATGACTGTGTTCAGATACAATACATATATACTGTGGAATGTGACCCACGTCACTGAGGTGTATACACACTAAATCATGATATGGAATGTGTGACACAGGTCACTGAAGGGTATACGGCTGACACCCCTGCACATCTGCAACCATATTGCTGCTGCCTGGCAACTAAGGCCAGGCATGGCAAACTCTTCGGTACACCATGTCCCACATGACATCTGTGTACCACACACACACACACACACACACACACACACACACACACACACACACACACACACACACACACACATGAGGAGCAAGGATGACAGTGATGTCCAACACCAGCAAGGGGAATGAACTGTATCTGTGGGCTGATGTGGTTGTCTGTGTATGTATGTGGATACGATACAGGCAACTGCTGTCATGTTGTGACACACTCAAGATGTTCAACACATCTTATGTGGTGGATTGATGTCATGCCTACACCTGATGTGCACAGGCCTGTAGGATGTCTAGTGTTCCACATCTGCAATATAACCATTACACAAAGGCCATAGTTGGACCATGTGGAGCCAATGTATGACAGGGTGTACACACAAGAACATCACGTCTACTGTGTGTGTTGCTTCATGTCTCTGGCCATCCTCCATGGCCATATGTGAACATGTGTTGGCCAAATGGTTGTGACGGGCATCTATTTCACATGTCTGTGTTGTCCCATATGGCATACACCCATAGGTGTCATATGCGCCACTGACAACAGGGTTATGCAGACAAAGAGTGGTATGTTTGGTATGTGGGATATGCTTTTTAGGGTAGTTAGGCAGTGTTGCAGCCAGCCCAGTAGATGACATGGACATGTCAGATAGCACATCACATTGTGTTACATTCATAGTGGGTCTTCCTCAGAACATTTAAAATACCAAACAACTTGCTCTTAAGAGCAAGTTGTTTGGTATTTTAAACGTTCTGAGGAAGACCTGATTGTGGGGAAAAAGAGCTCAACTTACATTTTTGTGAAATTAATAAAGTGTCTGGATACCTACAGTGGTTGTGGAGTGGAAATCTGTATCATTCTTGACAGTTTTTTTCTATGTTTGGTTATGTGTGTATACATGCCTTGCATATGATGTCACATTACATATTGTACAGTGACACCTGTAACTATATGGAATATAGTTCTTATATGTGCAGTAGTGACTTACCAGGCAACTCCAGGCTCAGTGGTTGAGAGACACCCACCTCCACAATATCAGCTAAGGCTTGTGGATGTTGTTCTGTACTTGTCCCCAGGTTGGCCAGTAGCTCCTTGGTACGTGTGAGTGGGGGCTGGGTTGGTGGTCCACCACCTGTTTCACCTTGTTCTCTGGTGATTGCATTTGCACGCTGTTTCACCCATCTAATTAGGTCTGTACAGTGCCTGCACACCTGCTAGTATGTGCTGTTGTGGCCACCCACATCATTAACCCTCCTGCGAAGTTCCTGCCACAGGGCATCCCGCTGCTGTGCATCCTGTGGCACATGGCTGAACAGGACATGATGATTATCATATAGGCATGGGATAAGGACCTCATCCTCCAAGTAGGTATAAGGTGGTAGCCTTGCACGTGGCATACCTGGAAGACATAATGACGGAGACAGGTCACAGTAACTCACAGAGACATACAGAGCTACAGCTGAACATACATGTGTATTACATTTATTATGGTTAAATAATTGTCTTTGCAAATCTACATGACACTGACACCACTGACATGTTTGTGTCACACACATTAGACACTCACTGGTGATTGGATATTATCACCATATATGTGTGTGTTACCTGATTATATTGCTCATACTCCATGTGGATGCTGTCTTGATGTGGGATTGTCTGTTTTCCTGTACTGCTGTTCTTACCTATCAGCACATGCCTGGATGTGTCCACATTAATGCAGTCAACCTTGATGCTGTGTATATGTCACATATAAAGACTTACACTGCCTTAACGGACATGACCTGTGACCCTGTAGACTTGCTCACGGAAGGTTTTACATGTATGTGTTTTGCCATATACATCTACACGACACTGTACAGCAGTTCAACATCCTGCCATTTATCACCTGTGTTGCACATGTGATACACATGGGACACTGGCTAGCCTGATGGTATTTGCAGGGATGGATATCAACTATAGCGTGTATGGTCAAAGTCAACTAGTAGACTATATGCCCTGCGCCATCTATGAGCATGGGATGAAAGGTTACCTAGCTGTAGCTGACAGGTGGGTTTCTGGCACCAGGTCAAACAGTGCCACATAACTGGCCCACAGGGTAATGATACATTTACCATGCGGTCATCACACCATGTCTGAAAGGAGGCAATGTGCAGCTTTGCTGGACAGGGATGCATTGTATGGCAGGAGTATGTAAAGTGTATGGGACAAGGATCTGTCCAGCATGTGGTGATCCTTGTACTAGGAAGGTGGATGTCCATGACGTATTTGTTTGAGATCAGGATGTGTACGTGTAGCATGTCCAACATCACTGGGTTGGACATGGCTTTATTCAGGGTAGGCGTCATGCTACATAGTGGAGATGGGGATTAGGAAGGCTGGTGTAGGCCATCTGAACATGGCCAATACCCCTTAAAGGAAATATGTGATCTGATATGGGTCACTTGAGTGTTGAGTATGGCTCAACAATGATCTCTATATTCATGGATGGCACCCTGTCATGATTAGAGTTGCCACATACGACTACTTGACAGGTGTGGTGACATAACCATCACAGAAAAGACAACTGCCCAGCTGCATCCCTTACACACAGTGTCCATTATGTTGACCGCTGCCTAGGTGGTAGTTCATGGGTACAGGGTTATTAACATAGGGGTGACAATGCAATATGTAGCTGTTAGAGTGTGGCCATATGTCACACACCTCACCCACAAAGCCCCTTCTGTATGTTGTCCACAACACTCTGAGACAGCTATTGCTCCTAGGTCATAGTCATTCACATACTTCAATAGACAGATACCTTCTGTTAGTCTGTGTGGTATAGACCACAATGAGGGGGAGTACAATGAATTAATCCTGTCTTACTGTAGCTGGCACAGGTGTGATGTGTATGTATTATTCAGACACCTTCTGTAGTGTTGGTTCTGCCAGATGTTCAGTTGCAAAACACTCCTGTGACATAGGAATGTACATCTAGTATACTGAGTGTAGGTGGAACACAGTATGGATGATGATGTCCTATGACCTGGCAAGGTTATGATATGCAGTGTGAAATCAACCTTACTGTCATCTACATCTGTACTGCTGACATCAAATAATTTGATCAAGGTTCATGGCCTTTCAGACCAGACTCAGCAGGGTAGTAGTGCAGTAATTCCCATTATCAGTGGTGTCTCCATCTTTGTGGGTTATGATAACTGTTGGTATGCACCATTCAGTGTGTACACAGCCTGACATGAAGCTATGTTTTACATGATGTGCATGTGGAGAGCAACTTGTTTTGCCATATGTGTATGATACAACCTGGGATTTGGACAGGTCCCATGCAGCCTGAGTTCAGCTTGTACCTGCATATTTGTTGTTACAGGGGCTCTGTAATGTACATGGATATATGATTGTGTACCTGTTGGGGGGCAGTGTGTTTATGTTATCCAAGACCCTATTTGGATTGCTTATTCATGCTCAGCACTTGTTCAGAACTTGTAAGCACTAAATAAGCTACTAATTACTATAGCACTCAATCTTCCTCATTACCTAGAGTTAAACAGTTTTGTACGCACTTTTCTCACTTGCTTAGAGTAAAACAGCTCTTGTACTCACTTTCCTCACTTATCTAGAGGAAAATAGTTTTATATTCATGCATGTCCAAGGGTCAGCTCCCAGTGTTCTCTCCTGTCTATCTGATGAATCTGGGCATCTTGAGGCAATGTAGAAATTGCCTCATGTACACAGACAACCCTCTCCTCCTATCACCCAGCACTACAACCTGTGAGAGATGCACTTATCTAGCCAAACTGGAGGTAAAGCTCTCTCCAACCAAGACTGAACTAGATAGTCATGTGGAGAAGGTAAACATTTGTACCACACCACACTCATCACATAGTCAAACTAAATCTACACCACCAAAATCCACACATAGTAAAACAAAAACATTCGCGGAGGCTCTCAATAATAATCTGTCTAAGAAACAGAGACCTTCAAAGCAGAAACGCAAGCAGCCTCCATCCCCCAACACAACCCCAGTGACACATAGACTCAGTGTGCCACTCAATCACAGCCAATAAGGTGAATCAATGTACCCAACACACTAGTCATAGGTGATGCTATAGTCAGGCACACTGATGTCCCACTCACCAGGCTAAACAAGGAGAAGGTTACAGTCAGCCGCCTGTCGGGTACTAGGATCCGCCACATAACCCACACACTCAGGTCACTCTACAACAAATACAAATATGACTCTGTCATTGTCCATGTTGGTGTGAATGACCTGAGATGTACCTCCCTAGACTACATGAAAAGAGACATGGGAGTGCTCTCCTATCTTGTAGCCCAGGCAGGTATGACCCTATCTCTGAGTAGCATTCTGCCATCACCCAGAATGATACTGCAGTACAAGTCCAAAATTATTGACTTCAACACATGGCTAAGCTTCTGCTGTCGTTCTAAGTGGATCCATTATCTGTCTGCTTGGGATGGCATGGCCAACAGACCACGATGCTTTGCCACAATGGCCTGCACCTGTCACCCCTGGGATTCCGGATACTGTCTAAGGCTCTTGCTGCCCCTATAATGCCTTTTTTAGGCAAGGTTCAAATAACATATTCACCACCATGACAGGAACAGGCAAGCAAAAATTGAGGCTAATGCTACTCAATGCTAGAAGTCTAAAAATGCACTCACTCGAGGCACTCCATGTAATGGAGAACATCGATATCTGTGCAGTGGCTGAGACCTGGTTCAAGGCTCCAGAGAGCAGCCCTGCACTACCAGGCTATAACTCATATCAAACTTTTCAGCCATGTAACCTGGACCAAAACACCGAAGGCGGAGGTGTGTCCATATTCATTAAGGATATCCACCCCTCCAGGCTAGTTGCTTAGCACAATGCATCCGAGGTTATCCAAGTGCAACTAACTCTGGGCAAAACTGCAACCCAAATTGTAGCTTGCTACAGATCCCCCATCATGTCCCAAGATTTCCACTTCTCTTTTCTTGATGTACTGGAAATTATTATGGTTCAACCAAACACCCTACTAATGGGCGACTTCAACTACCCCACCATTAACTGTGAAAACTACTCTTGTACCAACTCATTAGCTCAACGCTTTCTGGAATTCAAAAACTCCAATGCCCTGGATCAACTTATCCACACCCCCACCAGGAGCAACAATATCCTAGACCTAGTCATTACCAACATGAGTGACTGGTGTTCCACACCTGAAGTGAACTCCTCGTTGGTCAGATCCGACCATAAGCTAATCACCATTGATATCCACATCCTGCCCCCACCCCCCATTAAGGAAACCACAGTAAAATATTTCTACAAAGCCAACTTCATGCTTCTTAAGACAGAAGTAGTGAACTTTATGACACCCATGTAGATGGACAATACAGTTACAACTCCTGAATCCTACACAAATGCACTCTATAAGCACTTACACGAGTGCATGGATCGTGCTATCCCAAACAGAACCAAGACGCTATCATCCATAAAAGGAAGCCAATCTGGTGGTCCCCTGCCATAAACAAACTGTACAACAGAAGGAAGAAACTGTTGCAAAAGAGAGTACAATCCCATGAGTGGAGGAGCTCCCTGGTCAGCCTCAGTAAGAAGCTGAAATCCCTTATAAGATCCTCTAAAGCTAGCTACAAAAACAAAACCACCACTAATTCGAAGGACAACCACAAAGCATTCTATAGCTATGTCAAAAATCTTGATGGCAACACCCAGATCTGCTCTGAGTTACAGCGCAAAGGCACGAACATTACAGAACCAACTGATATTGCCAACATCCTGGCAGATAAGTTCAGTGCTAACTTTACCCCCTCTCACCCCCTAAAGGGCCAATATCTATACAGGAAGAATGCAGAGTCCCTGTAATCACAACTACGCAAGTAAAAGCTGCACTCTCTAAAGCCAAAATCACAGCATCCATGGAACTGGACAACATTCCAGGTTGCATTTTACACGAACTTCAGAACAAACTGGCTCCCCACTTAAGCACCATGTTCAATAATAGCCTCACATCAGGCTTTGTGCCCCCTGAATGGTGCACAGCAACAGTTATCCCACTTCACAAAGGTGGCACCACAATGGACCATGGGACCTATTGCCCTATAAGCCTGACTAGCCTGGTCTGCAAGGCTATGGAGCACATCATCATGGATCTCATTCACAGAGACATTGGGTACCTCCAAACCTTTGACCCCACCCAGATTGGCTTTGTTAAGGGCAGACCCTGCTTCCTAAACCTGGTGGACTTCTTTGAGACAGTTACCAAGGCATTAGATGAGGGTAAGGAGGTCCACACAGCCTACCTTGATCTCTCTAAGGTTTTCAACACCATTCCCCATTCTAATATTATCGACATACTCATCCACCTGAACATTAACCACTACATCATGAGATGGTTTGCAAAGTGGCTCATGGACAGAACCCAAACAGTGTGAGTAACATACCCTAGGTCCGACTGTAAACCAGTTACAAGTGGCGTCCCCCAGGGCTCAGTCCTAGGATCCCTCATGTTCGGTATATACTTCTCTGTGGTACAGGCAAGCACAGGAGGACTTTGGCTGAAAAGGTTTGCATACGACTGCAAACTAGGGGCCATAATTGTTTCCCCAGCTGATACAGACACCCTCCAGAAGGGTTTCACTGAAACGGATACCTGGTGTCAATATCATGGCCTCAAGCTGAATGCCAAAAAGTGCATAGTCTTCCCCTTTGGATAAAACTAATTACCCGCGGACTACCACATAGGTGGTAGTCCCCTACATACAGAAAATGTAATAAGGGATCTGGGAACCCAAGCAGATAGCAATCTCTCCTTTGATAACCATAATGCCAAGGTGGTTAGAATATCCTTCTACGTGGCACCCCCAATCTCCAATGGGTTCGCATCCAGAACAAAGGAGGCCATTGTGCCTCTCTACTCATGACTCATTAGACCCATTAAAGGATACAACACCCCATTTGGGATGTACCTTACAGGACAACTGCAACAGCTTGAAAGACCACAACAGTACCACACCAAGGGGATTACTAAAGACCACAACAGTACCACACCAAGGGGATTACTGACCTCAAACAGATGACCTATGCAGCCCAACTAAAGAAGCTCCAGCTGTACTCGGTTGCATACCGCATACTCAGAGGTGATCTCTGCTTGACATACAAGGCCCATGTCCAACCCAGTATTGCTGGATATGCTCCACCTAAACAAAAGCCTCTGAGAGCCACATGCTCTAGGGATATAAACCTAACCACAATGATAACTAGGACATGCTGGAGGGATAGATTCCCCATGCTTTGGAACTTGATTCCAATGTATATCAGGCAGGGCCCCTCACTAGCACTCTTCAAGAGAAACCTTGATGGGTGGATGGGAGACAGACGTACCCCAGAGATCACTGCAGTGGCTCTGCTGGACAGAGGCACAGGGAACTAATGGCTGTGCTGTTCAGAGGCACAGGAAACTAACCTAAGGGGGTGGCAGAAGCCAACACACTCTAGCTAGGCTTATAAATGCAGCCTAGTACCTACCTATGAACCTATGAAACTATTGCATGTCTTATGTGCATGGATAGTTAACTAGCTCTTCCATTTTACTTTGCTATCATGCTGATAAACTGTTGGGTGACTACAAGTCATATGTATCCTGTTATTGTGTATTGTGAATGCCAATAGACATAACTAATGTTTGCCTAACATAACATTAATGCTATGTAAAATGTAATACATATCTGCCTACAATACTGTACATTACACAGTTATTGGCACAATATCCCACAATGCAAATCATAATTGCACATTAGGCCCACCTTCGACATGTTATTCTCAGTAATACACCCATACATATGCCTACTGTTGCAATATATCAACATATACTATCCCCTGTTATAGCACGTACTTGTTGGACCAACCCTGCCACTGACAGCGACTGGAGAGGAACTGTTGGATTCAAAGCCCTTATATAGCATCCCTTGTGGTGTATGAGGTGTTTGCCTTGTGACCTACAGCAGTACACACATAAATACTACAAGCGTTACTATGCTCAACAATACATCACTACAAGATAACGATTTCCACTATATGCATTGCATACACTTTAATTATTACAGAACAGGTACTACATACACAGACATACTGAGTGTTCTACATACCATATTAGTAACCCGAAGTGTCGTTGACTGTTATTTCAATCTTCTTTGTAATGTCCTGCTGGTATATACAGATGGTTTGAATGTGTGACAAGCCATCCTTTTATGGTTAAATACTGGTAACATGTGCTATCCTGACCACCAATTGGTGTTCCAAAGTAGTTAATTACATGCACATCAGCTTTGAAGCTACTCCATTAGCCAATACCATGACAACAGTTGTGTATAACTGAGTATTCCACTTGGGCGTTGTCCCTTTGCCTTACTTTTGAGGAAGACGGCCTGGAAGTTTTGTTTGTGATGTATTGCAACAGCTACATGGAGACACACTGAGATATATTAGCTTCATGACTCCCGTGGATTGTGTGTAATGGCTAGAAGATGTTCTACATGTGAGTACAGCTGTTATATTTCAGAACATTGCTACTTATGCAGGGTTTGTTTGTACCTGATACATCTGCAGATGTTTCAGTCTGGCAAGGATGTTTGAGCAGCTCAAGGCTGTATGGCTATGCATAAAATGTTAGGTGGTTTACAGTGTGCTCACCAGACATCTTTGGTTTGGTGTACATGTGTATCATACTGTGCTGTTAATCAGTAGTTGGTAACACTTCCTAGTGTACACACAACCCTCTGAAACAGGATTAGTGCAAACAAACCCTGTAACATCAGCAGCTGTTCCATTGTATAACAGCAACTGTTTCACATAGGGCCATGTTAGTGTGTCTCTGACAAGGTATGTTAAGGCTTCTGCAGATGTCGTACAGTGAGTGAATGATTTGTGATGTTATTACAGTTTGTATTGTAATTGGTTTTGGTGTGGGGGAGATGTTGGTGGGTGTACATAGCAGATGCAGGTGTGTAGGAACTGCTTTTATACATATACAATATGTGTGTGAGGGTTCCTTCCCTATTTGAACACCTATCCTTTAGTGGACTAATAATATGGTAATTGCAGGCTGATTCATTAAGGCACTGTTAATTGGTTCCTGTATAGCATGCAGGTGATGTTAGTCCCTGAATCCTTTCGGCAATACATCGGAATGTAATAAAGTGTTGCTACATGAAAGTTGTCTGTGTATTTCTGTCATAGGTATTTGCAGTCATTGGAGTTGTGTTGGTGATTGACCCTCTTTGGCTAGGGTTGCCCACCTTTTTAAATGGCCATAGTGGGACATTCCGGGACACACATCAGATTTTACAGGACGACACAAACCCACGGTCAGTACAAAGGATAGAACTTTACTTTTTTGCCTAAATAAAAGCTTATTCTTGTAGCAATTTAGTTACTTATCCTTTTTCTTGTAACACATAGGCATTTTAGATACAGAAATAACTATTTTATGCAACTATTACATTACATATGGGACATAATTATGTCCGACAATCTTAGGACATTTGCCATTTTTAATATTTTTGGTCAGGACACAACCGCCCAAAGAAGGACTGTCCCTCGCAAAGTGAGACAGGTGGTAACCCTATCTTTGGCTCATGTCCATAGCACATATTTGTAATAGTGTATAGGCATATACTTTCCATATCCTTTGTTCATAAAGTTTGGTCATGGCAGAATGTGTGATTGCTATGGTCCATGTTATACTCATATATGAACACTTCAACCGCTGTATACGGGATACCTATGGAATCCTGAACGCACACAATTCTGACGCCCACAGTACCGAGCCCAGACTCCCAAACCCCACATTACCGAACACTCAAACTCGTGACAGTCAAACTCATGAAAGTAACATAAGCACAGAACACACACACGCACACACAGACACACTGCTACCCACCACATCCAAACAAACCATCCTACACTATGTATGAGCAGGTGGGCAAGCCCCCCTACACCCCCCATGTGGTGGCTGCACCCCCCATACCCCCCCACTTTAATATTCTACCTCCGAGATCACACAGACACACAAAGCAAACCCACACCCACACATTACACTCCCCCAAATACACACACCACACTCAGAGCACATACTTACACACACTACAGCCCTCAGAAACACACACACACAAAGTAATCTACCTGAACCAAAACACCAGAAGCAATAACTAAATGTCCCTTAACATCGGGATTTTAGAACTCATGCTTCTGGTGTTTCGGTACTGTGGTCTTTCAGTCTTTAAGCCTCGTGATTACGTCGGTATGTCAAGCATTCGGTATTTGGTAGGTATCCCATTTATATGTACCTCCATGGTTGTGTAGATGTTGTTAACCTATCTATATATCTACATATATATGTATATCCCTATATATCAACATATATCTCTCTCTCTCTCTCTCCCTCTCTATGTATATTTATATGTATATATATATATATATATATATATATATATATATATATATATATATATATATATATAGCATACACCTTTCATTGGGTACATGGCGGTTTGTCCTATTTCCACACAATCCTCCCTTTTGTGTTTGAACCTGTCAGAATACACATATGCCATTGATACATCTCAGGTAGCTTAATGGTAGGTTATTGTGAAGACTGAGTACATGGTTGCGTGTTCTAATCCTAGCAGTGGTCATTTTACCTCTCAGAGCAGGCACTGGTAGTGCAAGGGTGATTAACACACATTTCAATGGCTGTGGGAGGCTTTGCCCATGATCTGCGTGATGTTCACCAAAGGTTAAACCTGTGTCATGCTTATCCTTGTAGTCATGTTTAAGCGCCGCTTACCGGCACTTACTGGTGCAATAACCTGCTAACGTCTGCTTAAAAGTGCTTTAATGACCTGCATCTAGCATCCCTTATTTGAGACCTCAAAATGATGTAACAGCCCTTGCAGGTCTTCAAACCGGGACCATGAACACCACAGTCACTGGCTTTACCACTGAGGCATCCGAGATATGTACAACTTTTATGGTGTTAAGTATGTACAGTGTACTACAGCTGTTCCTCACTACTGCAAACAAATGAGTAAGTTAGTTGGTGTACATATGTATGATACCTGTTAATGTTCATATGTTTGTTGAAGTCAGTTTGCAATGTGACCTGACAGGGTGTATTATGGAAGAGAATGATTCTTGTTTTGTGTCCTTTTTACATTGTGCCCATACTCCATGTGTACCCCTCCAGTTCACGTAATGAACATCCGACACAGGCCCTACTTGATGCAAATTCCATTAGCCAGCAGTCCTCCCCCACATCAATCTCCACATACACAGCAACCATTGCTTCTATGGGGAATTAGGGTTATATTAATAGTTATGATCTGCATGTGTTTTGCATACACTTCTATCCATTTGGAATGCTTCTGTGTCACAAAGTGTGTTCATAGATGTTTATATATATATATATATATATATATATATATATATATATATATATATATATATATATATATAGCTATAGATGTTACTGTGTGTGTATATATATATATATATATATATATATATATATATATATATATATATATATATACATATTTTTATCTATGTGCACACATCAGTGACATGCATATATATATATATATATATATATATATATATATATATATATATATACATATATAAATATATATATATATTTATATATATAGAGCGAGAGAGTGATATATTTAATATTAATTTGTAACACTTATACATATGTAGACTTATATATGTTGATTCACACATTACAGTACATTACAATGTACTGTACATATGTACAGTAAACAAAAGGAACACCTCCTGCAATACCTTGGGCGCTTCCCTGGAGCATCGTGCCTATACACCTATGGTGAAGACTTCCCAAACATAGACTTTGTGAATTTTCTCACCATAGAAGCTCACTCCAGAAGTTCCCACCCTGCCTTTAAACAAAAGGAACACCTCCTGCAATACCTTGGGTGCTTCCCTGGAGCATCGTGCCTAAACACCTATGGTGAAGACTTCCCAAACATAGACTTTGTGAATGTAGGTAGCTTAAACTACATACAATACCTGTAACTACCTACTTATAGACTATTGTTATTCTCCAACCTCCTATGTAAGCGATTCAGCAGCCTACCGTGGTCCAAATGAAATTACTCCCCCCCCCCCTCCAGGCCGTATTTTTGTCCCAGACTCAACAGTAAATCTTAACTGACCCCCTCACCTTCTTAACTGCCTTGTCAATATTACCACTAGATGGCTGTACCTACCAACACTAGCAAGGTATAGCATTAACCTTACCTTGGCTTTAATTATTGAATCTTGTCTATATAGCGTAATTCCCAGTCTTCTTTCTTTTTCTTATACTGGGAAAAGCAGTAAAATTCCCCCCTTGAAAACCTCACCATACCTGAACTAGGCATCATTTAATCTGCCCATTAGTTTATCCCTTAACTGGTCCTACATCTACTTACCTGCTTACCTTACTATTTAACTGGCAGTGGCTGATGCTTTTTTGCTGCTGATTTTTTCTTTTCTTTCCCGCTCCGTTCGCCCTCTCACCTGGCCTCCCTACCCTACCCCCCAATTCCCATCCACCCCCACTACATCTACATTTATACACACACAACCACTCCCACTTCCTATCCTTCACTTAACTCCACCCATCTACACTCCTCCTCTTCCTACTCCCTCCCCACTATCCTTACATCCCTTATCTTACACCCCATGTCTCAACAGCACACACAGCTTCCTCACACTCCTACCATGATTACAAACTATACACACCTTTCAACTACCCTATTACTCCTTCTGAACCTCACCTACATCCACTACCTAACCCAGCCCAACCCCTTAACTCACATACCACACTCTCACCCAACCACCTCACTCCTCACATCCCACACACACTCACTAATCTCAATATACCCTTCCCTATATCCCATCGGCAACTATCTATGCTTTCACTTGAAATTCATCACTCCCACTACATCCTCATTTCCCTCTATACATCTCAAATCCCTCAAACATCTCATAACTCACAACACACACACACAACAATACAAACACCTCAATTACTTAATTCATCTTCTATCATGCATACTTTTATCTGGAGATATTCATCCCAACCCTGGTCCAACTAACCCTACCTCTACATCTCAATCCATCCTACTAGCAGCATTTAATGCCCAAAGCATAACTAACAAACTCCCCAACCTTCAAGCCTGGCTTCTCTATAATAAGCCTGACATCTTAGTCTTATCTGAAACCTGGTTAAAACCTCATATAAAAGATGTCAAAATATTACCACCCAATTACTCCATCATCAGAAAAGACAGAACCCACAAAAAAGGTGGTGGTGTAGCCATACTCTACTCATCCTCCCTTTGCATAACTCCTTACAACAAGCTCATCCCCCAATTTGGTAGCGCTGAATTAATACTATCTCTATTTCAGTTAAATAAACACAAACACATATGCATAGCCTCCCTTTACATTCCCCCTGGTGACAATATCTCAGTACTCGAAGATATCCTCTCCTGGCTTTCTACTAATATCAGTAATGAAACTATAATCATGGGAGACACAAATATTAACTGGGCCTCCATTCAGTCCCCTGCACACTCCTTAAATATCAACCTATATAATTACTCTCAACTCATCAACTCTATTACCAGACCCAGCAAAGACTTCAATGGCAGTATCCTAGACTGGATCCTAGTATCCCACCCCCACTACTACCCTGACAGTGGTACTCTTCTTGACTCCCTCAGCGACCATCTTCCCACCTTTGTCCGGCGTCTACCTTCTCCCTTACAAATAACTCATAATTACATCAGCACCAGATGCCACAAAAACTTCAACAAAAAAGCCTTCTCTGACTCACTAAAATCACTCAATTGGCACCATTTAAAAACTCTTCCCTTGGAAAATGCTATTGAACTCTTCATCACAATTTTCCTAAACCTTCTAGATAGTCACGCTCCCTCAAAAAACAAAAGAATAAAAAACAAAACTGCCTCCTGGCTAACAAAAAACACACTAACTGTCATGCGATTTAGAGACAAGGCCTGGGTAGGTTACCATAAGAATAAAAACCCCTCTACCCTCATTGAGTACAAAGCTCTATGCAACTCAGTTAAAAAACTTATCAAAGCAGACCGCCAAAACTACTTCTCCTTACTCCAAAGCAACCATAAAACAAATCCACAAAAGTTCTGGAAAGGTATTTCTAACCTTCTAAAACCTGGCACATCTGCTAACCCAAGTCCAGACCCAAATGTTCAAGACATTGATCTTGCCACCCAATTCAACTCTTTCTTCATAAACTCTATTTCCAAACTAACTTCTTCCTTCTCTAATAATACCCCACCTCCTACCTTCACTTCTCCTCCTCCCCCACCCTCTCCATCTCCAGTCTCTAATCTTACCTCCTCTCAACCACCACCATTCTCCATCAAACCCATCCCTATTGCTACCATAAAAAAACTCTTGCAAAAACTAAGACCTAGCACCAGTGCCCCCGACAACATTCCCTCATACTTCCTTAGTATAGCTGCCGAAGCCATTGCCTTCCCAATAAGCATCCTAATCAACCGGTCTATCCAAGAAGGTCTTGTTCCACAACTCTGGAAAAAGGCTTTCATCATTCCCCTCCACAAAGGAGGCACAGATACTAACATCTCCAATTTTCGGCCCATTGCCATTCTCTCTCCCATCTCAAAACTCCTCGAGAAATGTATCCATCTTCAACTCCTTCCCTATCTCCTGGACAACAACTTATTAACTCCCACCCAACACGGCTTCAGACCCAATCACAGCACTATGACTGCCCTCCTATCTTTCCTAGAAATAGTAAATAAAGCTAGAGATTCTGGTCTTACAGTTTCTACCATCCTACTTGACCTCTCTAAGGCCTTCGATACCATCTCCCATAACTTACTACTTACTAAATTATCTAACCTAAACCTTTCTCCATCATCTCTCAACTGGTTCACCAGCTACCTCTCCAACAGGCAACAAGCTGTCAAATGGAAAAGCTACCTCCTGTTTCCTCAACACCCCCACTGGTGTCCCACAAGGTTCCATACTGGGTCCCCTGCTCTTTAATATATTCATCAATGACTTTTTCCTATCCATTCCTTATGCTAACATTATTCAATACGCAGATGATTCTACAATTATCTGTTCTGCCCCATCCATCCCAACTCTCTTACAACTAACTCAAAATGCCTTCTCCACCACTGAACAATGGATGAAAGACAATCATCTAGCCCTCAACACATCAAAAACAAAACTTATGATATTCACCCCCTCCAAAACTAACACCACAGACAGAAATCTATTCTCTATCACCAACCAAAATAATACACCTCTTGAGCTGGTACCTGAAACTAAACTACTAGGAGTCCAGATTGATGACAAGCTTAAATTCAATTCCCATCTTCTACTAAACATAAAAAAAACCCACCAAAAACTCGGTATGCTCTACCGACACAACCGATACCTCACTTCAGCTACTAAGCTCACTCTCTCTACTACATTTCTCTTACCCTCCCTTCTTTATGGTGCTCCTCTCCTTACAAACCTACAATCTACTCTCAAATCAAAACTGTCCTCTTGTCACTACAAAATAGCCAAATTCGCCACTAACAACAGACAATCATCCCATCACTGTTTACCTCTCCACCTACTCAACTGGCTAGAACTTCCCAACTACCTCTCCTATATTCAGCTCACCTGTGCACATAAACTCATTCACCAACCCTCCCTTTGTCCCTCCCTCTCCTTTACCTTTAAAATGCACCTCCCACAATGACTCCTCAGATCTAGCAATCAATACCTAATTGAAGTGTATAAACCCCTTCGCCCCCCAGGACAAAACCTGCTATCCTTTTCCCTTGAACGCCTTTGGAACGCCCTCCCTCCATTCGTACCATCACTAGCCTCCCATCCTTTAAAAAATCACTTTACTCACACCTAACATCCACATGGGAATGTTCCTGCTCCCACCCCTCTTAACTTATTCTCCATCCCCTTCCGTCTTCCACTTCACTTACTTCAAACACCAACTTCCATTTTTTCTCACATCTAGTAACCAACATCCTTTTCTCAACTATCTACTTCCTACATACATCAATTCAACCTCCCACTTTCATCTAATCCTACTATTTTTATCTTCTGAAAACATGGACTTACTAGTACAGTGTTCTAAAAAAAAAATTGTATATTTAACCACAGTAACTTTAGTTATCTCTTAGAACTAGAATAGTAAATTGTAAATTGTTGCTATCTTTTGTGTAATCTTTATGTTGGAGCTTTTCTCCCCAGGACTCCATTGAAAACGGTCTCTTCTGGCCCAATGGACTATCCTGGTTAACCAACTGCAAATAAATAAATAAAATAAATAATACACAAAGTGACTGTTCCATTTGTGGTCTGTACTGTGAAATGCCTGTAGTATAAGGTGTAGTCTAATGACCACTTACCATGTATACAGATTAGGTGGCTTAGTGTTAGGTCCCATGACTATGGTGTGCATGGTCCAGGGTTCAACACCTGTGATGTATTAGACATGTTTTACTACAGAATAAGGCTAATTTAAGCAGTTGTACACAGGTTTAAAAGTGTTTGTGCGACATTATACCAGCAGTTGTACACAGTTAAACATACTTTACATCCTACAACCTATGCACGCAAATATGGCCACTTCTGCTAACTACTCAGGATATATACATTTCAGTAACATAACATCTCACTATACATAACATTGCATTGTCTGTTAACCGTACTCTCCAGCACACATGGGTTTATGTGTGTTCCAAATGTTTATTATTCTGTGGAATACTACCTATATATGCAAGCTGTGGTTAAGGTATACTATGTAACATGTAAATCATCTCTGACTTTATTGGGATTTGAACCAGGACTGCACAGATATTATGCAAATGCTGTAGCCATTACACTATTGACATTAACGTTCCTTCTGCCTATTTCCTATGTCCATGAATCCTATGTGTAAGCTTGGCTACACAACAGACGGAGCCACCCACACCCAGTGAGCTTCTCGAAATACCGACATAACACATGAATTGAGACTATACATTAACATCCTAACTATATTTGGTATAGCCCCTCACTGACACACTTCAGAGGAAACCTTGATGCGTGACTGGGCAACAGTATATACACCCCTGGGATCATGTGTCCCAGAAACATACAACCAGGGTGTGGGGGAGCCACCCCAGTTTAATAGCTGCAAGACCTGTTGGAGAAATTGAATGCTGATGGGTTGTCATGTTAACATGCCCTTTTAAGATCACTATGTGCCCCTATCACCCTGCAGCACCCAGTCTTCAACAGCTTCCAGCAACTCTGCCTGGAATCACTTCATTGGCTATGCTTGACAGAGGCTCAGTTACTTCATCAATGGTGCAGGTAAAGCCACCACACTGTAGCTGTGCTTTTAAATGCCCTTGGGCAGATAGCCTACTACCTATCTGTAAACATCTACAGTGCAGGCCATCTCCAACATCATATGTGATTATACAGAGTTTTCTGATCACAATATACAATGTAAAATCACCATGTAGTCAGACAACAGTTAAGTACAGCAATAGCATACAGACTACTGATACATAATCACTCAAAAAGCCTATCTTGGAAGCTAGTGGACTTGTATAGGTTTCAGACTTTGCATTGCTTACCAGTAGGTTACCTACAGGAAAGATGGGACACAAGCGCAGATGGAAAACATGCCTGCAACAATGCCATACCAACTTGCATGTGTCAGCCTAAGGCTTTGGAATACTGGGCAAGGCTACTGGCACCCCCATGCTGCCATTTTTAGGCAGGTCTTAGAGGTGAATCTCACTTCCATGAACTGCACAATAGTGGAATCAATGAGAGTTAGGCTACTCAACACCGGGGGTAGTACTCACAACATGCACACACTCACAGCACCCCTCAACATGGACAACATCTACATCTGTTCTGTGACTGGGACCTGTATATGGCTCCTGTGAGCACACAGGCACTACCAGACTACAACCCATAACATACATTTCAGCCCCTGAACATGGACTGGCACAGACATGGAGGGGTTGTATCCATATTCATTGGGGATACCTACATCTCCAAGTTAGTGGGGCAGCATGATACCTTTGTGATCATCCATGTGCAGCTAACATCAGCCACGACTGCAATGCAAACTGTGAGCTGCTACAGATAACCCACAGTGACCCAGGAGCTCTACTACAACTATCTGGAGACAGTGGTAAACATGACAGTCCTACCAGACACCCTGTTATTGGTCAGTGTGGGCTACCCTACACTTAACTGGACAACCTACTCGAGTATTCACTTCCAGGCCCAGCACTTCCTGGGATTTATCACCTCATATGGCCTGTATCCATTGGTAGACAGACTAACAAGAGGTGAAAACATACTAGAAGTGGTAGTCACTGAAATGTACAACAGGTGCACTACAGCAGAGGTAAACCAGTCACTGTTTAGATCTGACCATGAACTATTCACTAATGATTTCCACTCCCAACCATCTCCCCCACCCAAGAAACACACAGTGAATACCTTTCCCACAGCTAAATTCACAGTACTCATGACAGAGGTGGGAGGATTCACAGCCCCCACACTCAGGGATGACACTGCTCAAGATACAGACAGAATTACAAATGCACTCAATAAGCACCTACAAAGATGTATGGGTCGTGCCATCAATGGTAAACCAGGACTCGCTACTCCTACACAAGGACACCAGTCTGCTGAACCCCTGCATTATACAGGCTATACAACAGAAGTAGGACAGTAGTCCAGAACAACAGCAAATCCGAAGACATGCAGACATCTGTGACTAGTATTAGCAAGATACTTATGTTACTCATGTAATCATCCAAGGCTGACATCCACAGGTAAACAGGCATGGATTCAAAATATGACCACAAAGGCTTCTTTGGCTATGTCAAGGATCTAAGCAGTAACACACAGATTTGCACTGTGCTGGTGCAATATTGCACTGAATATACTGACCCTACTGATATCACCAACACACTTGATGATACATTCAGAGCAAGCTTCACCCCCTACAGGGCCCACAACTAAAACCAAACCATACAGTATCCCAGACATCTGAGACATACAGGTGATAATGGCCCTTTCAAATGGCATGACAGAGCATCAATGGAGGCAGATGGCATCCCAGATTGCATCCTGCAGACACTACAAGACAAAGTGACCCCCAGCATAATATAGCAATTCAACATCAGCCTCTACACAGGTACATGGCCATTCACTGGTGCATGGCAACAGCTATTCCACTCTACCAAGGTGGTGACACAACTGACCATGGTAACTACCACCCCATAAGCCTGAGTAGCCTGATCTGCATGTCTATGGAGCGCATCCTCATGGCACTCATTAACATAGACAATGGCAACCTCCAGACACTTGACCCAACTCAGGTCAGCTTGATTGAGTGCAGATCATGCCTACTGAACCTGTTTGACATCTTACAGTCACCTAGACTTTAGGTGTTGGGTGTGGTAGTTCACACATACTACCTGGACCTCGCCAAGGGTTTTGACACCATTTCCCACTCAGGTATTATTTCTACACTCACCAGCCAGTACATACACCCATACATCACAGGTTGGTTTGCCAACAGGCTTACACACAGAACCCACATGGTAAGCCTAGCAGCCTCCAAGTCCAACTCTTGACCAGTCACAACTGGTGTCCCACAGGACTCAGTCCTGGGACCCCTACAGTTTGCCATATACTTCTCAGAGGTATGAGCTAACACAGGTGGACTACAGCAGACCGTGTTGGATGATTACTGCAGACTGGGAGCCATAACTGACAGTCCAGCTCTCACAGACGTCCTTCACGGGGCCTGACATAGACCAACACAGGGTGTCAGAGTCATGGCCTCCAGCTAAAGGCCATATACTGCATGGTCATTCCATTTTGGGAAACTACACACACACATATTAACACACGAGTAACAGACACTATAATTTAGATGATGTAATGGGTATGTGGGGAATACATTAGATAGTGATCTCTCCTTTGGCAATCATATCTGCGAAGTAGTTAGGACATCCATCTATGTAGGCCATCTGATTGCTTAAGGGTTCGCATCTAAACAGACTGAGGTTATCGTGCCCCTTTACTCATCATTCATCAATCCCATCATCGAGTATGGTAACCCATTTTGGATGTACCTCAGAAGACACATCCAACAGCTGGAAGGGCCACAAACGTACCTCGCCAAGAGAGATAATGCCATCAGACATGTGTCCTATGCTGCCAGACTGCATAAACTCTTGCATTACTTAGTGGCATCTCATTTACTCAAAGATGATATTTGTTGGCCAGCAAAGCTGTGTCCAAGTCAGGCTTAATGGATATGCTCCACCTATGGGAATCCATGTCACAGTGAGCCACACACTGTAATGAGCTACACCTTGCCACAACCATAACTGGAAGTTGCTGGAGTGACAGATTCCTGTCACGGGTACTCCCCATGCTTTGGAACTACATCCCTGATTACATTATAAGGAGTCCCTCACTAACACTCTAGGGAATCCTTTCAGAGTGGGTAGGGAACAGTGGATACACCCCAGGGATCCCACAATTGGCTGTGCTCCACAGAGGGACAGTTAGTTAATCAATGGGGTGGTGACAGCAGACACATTTTGGCTAGGCCTATGAATTGCCTCAGGCAGTTAGGCATGTACCTACCTATGTACCTATGAAACTATACAGACAGTATCAATACATGCTGATAGCTTAATTTACTGTTCAGGTATTGACTTACCTTGTGCCATTGACAGTTGTGTGTACAATAGTTGAAGGCTGCCTATGTAGGATGCACACAGTAGACCACCTATACATGACAATTTACAGGTGGTAGTGTGCGTGTGTGCCATCCCTGTTTACTGTGTGTGCAGGTGGAGAAGGATGTCAGTCCATAGGTGCCTACACGGTCAGTGTGTGTGCTATACGTTCCCTCTTTGCCAAGGCATGGGCATACTGGGCATGCCTCCGTCTGCCTACTGGGGCTGGCACAGGATGTTCATGGTCTGAGTCCCTCTGTGCCTGTGGGGCCCTTGGCAATGGTGGTGGGCTGTGAGGGCCTTCACCATTCTGTCCCTGTTGCAGCTGTTTCCGCAGGATCATATTGTTTAGCATGGCACATACTATGAAGGTGTGGGCACACATGCCTGGAGAGTACTGCAAGGCTCCACTAGACATGTCCAAGAAATGGAACCATGATTTCAGCATCCCAAACACACACTCTATGATGATTCTGGTTTCTGCATGTGTCTCATTATGGTGTTCTTGCATGGGTGTGTATGCATTTCTGATGGGAGTCATCATCCACGGTTCCAGTGCATATCCAGCATCCCCCACCACGTGGCCATATGGGATGTCCCCCCTGGCAAATACCTTATACAGCTGTGAGGCATGCCAGCTGTGGGAGTTGTGATAGCTTCCAGGGCTGCCAGCACACACATCCATGATAATGCCCTGGGCATTGCACATGACCTGGCAGTTGATGGAGGGGTATCCCTTGCAGTTTATGTAGCACCTACCCTGCTCACCGGGTGGTGACTTGGTGTGTATGTGCAGGTAGTCTATTGCATCCAGTACCTCCGGGTAGTCTGCCACATGGTGGAAGAGATGCATATTGCTGGCCAACTCCTCCTGTGTTCGGGGGAAGTATATGTGCTCATTGGCATGTGGTAACATGGCATCCAGGAACTGGTGTACCCTGGATGCTGATGCCTGTGAGATCCCCATGATATCCCCAGTTGGCCTTTGAAAGGTACCTGTGGCTAGTATTCTCAAGCTTACACATACCTTCATGTCTACTGGGATGGGTTCCCCTCTGTTATTTCTGGCTCTGAGGTGTGGCCGGCACAGCTCAACAAGTTGCTGTATGGTGTCTCTGTCCACCCTGTAATGCTTTATCTCCAGATCATGTAGCCCCTGGCAGGTTACCCTGGGTCTGAACACTCTTCTCCTCCTCTGGTGCCTGAGATGGTTGTCAGCATCATCCTCCACACCAGCATCAGTCTCCAACACATGCTGGTGAATCAAAGCTATGGCAGCCCCTAACTTGTACATATTAAAAGATCCCTGTCTGTATACACGAATGGTGTGGAGTGTCTGGAAATACACAAGTGTGTGTGAGGTGCTTTCACACTTTATACTATTGTGCTATGGCTGCTGCTAGTGTAATTGGGTGTGTATGTTTAATTCCAGCTGCAGGGTATCTTAATTATGGATTTTACAGCGGGTACTGCTATTGCGGGGCCTTTGGTGTTGAATTACGCTTGGCTGCCATGATTCATCTATTGCCCTTTGCTTCACTTTTCAACCCGATTCCCCTCCCATTGTTAGGCATGCATCCAGCTGCCTGCTTTCTTGTTTTGTACTTTCCCAACCCAGGCTTGTGTAGCGAAATGTGTTATGTAGCTGATCTACTGCAAGTTTGCTTTGTTCTGCTGTGACAGTTTTCTTTTCTTTGCAGTACGGCACCTCCCCTTTCCTGTTCTGCAGGTAACTGCTAGCAATCTTGTTAGCTGTTGTCAATGGCCCACTGTGGGTTCCTAGGTGTTAATTACTCATTTGTACTCCAATTACCATGCTGCAGCATTTCCTTATTGTCTTCCCATATCCTTCCTGTTTCAGCTATGGTGCGTGCCACGCACAGCCATTTACCGGGTTTCAAGTGCATTTTCATCCACGTTCACTTGCACTTTCGGTTACCTTGCGTGCTCTCAGCTAAGTAAAGCTATGGCTACTTCCACACCCCTATCCTGCAGCTTTGCTTAGCAACAGACAAACCAGATTAACAATGCTCCAATGTGCTTACAGCTAAGGTGGCGCACCCCTCTCTTGATGTCATCTTTATCTCCAGGCCACACCTTGGTGTTGTACCACTATGCTGTGAGGTACATCCTTACGCTGGAGGGGATTTTGTGATTCAGTATTACTTGTCTCATTTGCATGGCATTGACTACTAATTCCTAGTTACAGCGCAGAACATTGTCACAGACCCTTATCAACCCTTGTGCCATGGTTGTGGTGTAGCATGCGTGTAATTGACTATTATGGGGAACTCATGAAATGTGTTACATTGCAGTTTTATTACATAAAAATATATTTTCATTTTGATCCCGTTTCTGCACCGATGCACTGCAATTTTACTTTGCTTTAGTGTGGCCATGACATTAAATGTTCTTTTTTATGTGTTGTGCATGTTTTTTTATGCCAATGGCTATATATTTAGCCATTGGCATATATTAACAGTATAATACACGAGTTTGGTCTGCTGTCATGGCTCCGATTTTATGTTTGAAAAAATGTAAACCGTTTTTTTCGGTTTCCATTTCTGCATGCTTACGCTATGCCTGCACCACTTCATGAATTGCTATATACCTTCATATGCATGCTACACTGCTGTGCACGAGGTAACTAGCATACATGCGCTGGGACCTGTGCAGCTGTGACGTACGCAGGTAGTGCACATGGAAACAGCTTGTATCTGAATCGTTCAGCGGCCATATTTGGTGTTAGATTACCGACGCTACGCCTGCACCTGGCGCAAGCTTCATAAATCCTGGGGAATGAGTTGGATGTTGTTTGCACTGTCTGTGCACTTTTCTTTTTTATTTTTTGTGTTGAACATGATTTAGTTTCACTTACTTCACATATACTTAAACTGAGAGCCGTTTAATCAAAAGTGAGATTGAGCTACTTTTGAAGCTTTTAAAATGCTTACTTACTTGCTTCTCAGCTTCCTGCCAATATCGTGAGCTAAAACACATTTTTTACCTTTACTTAGGGGTTTTGTCTTGCTTAGACATTCTATTACCTTTAAACGCCCTTTGCAAATATGTAAAAGGCTCAATCTAAATTGTACAGCTCATTGTTGATGTAATCATCAAGGTTAAAGGTTTTACATGAATGACTGCAGATTTTTTTTTTCACTTTTTAAAGTGACAAGTACACTCTTTAAGTAGACGGACAATTCAAGAACTGTTTCTGCTTTTAGTTTATTTAAAGTGAAAAGCATACATTATTTCTTGATAAGACATAAGTGAATTTTTATTGATTGTCATTTAATTAAGTGGAAGGTTCTCTAGTTTTGTCTATATATATAATTCTAACAGCATAATATTTTAAATGAGTTCACTAAAAAGGTTAAAACCTTAAAAGTTAACAAAGAATGTACAAAATAATATAATTTGATTTACATATACCAGCTAAAACATGTAAAAGCTTGATTAATAGTAGCATTGGTTAAACATTATTGTACATAATTTCATTCATTTCTGTATGCCATTCAATTGTACAGATTTTTGCAGTGTTTAGACTTTTGCCTCATGGTTTTAGTCTGTTCCTTATAAAATTATGGTTTTCTGGCAAATCACTGGCAATTCATTAAGGGCTGAAATTCGAAGACGATGACATGTACTTGAGTCTTGTATTTCATGCTCTTCAGAAAATTCATGCTAATGGACAGCATGTTATTTTATCAGCTTTGCAGGTTTGTATGAGTAGTATCCTGGGAGTGTCTTTGTTTATGGACCTCTGTCCCCTCATTGTATGAGGTTGTGTTCAGATTTTTTTCTGTAGGGGACTGGGAGCTATGCATTCATGTACTAAAAGAACTAACCATTATTAATGAAACAAGATGCTATACAGCCACTGATGTTAATAGTAGAAGCGATATAAAAGTATAAATATTAAAAATAATACAGAAATGTTTGCTGTCTGAAGAATACTCATTTGTTTTATTTTCAAACAAAAAAACAATCTGTTTAAAGCTTAGAAACAGGATTTGATCTATCAAATTAATACATTATTTGTACAATCATATGAAGATGCATTGGAGTGTTGCATAAATTACAGGTTTCATATTTATTTTCTTTTTTTTTCAAAACAGGTTTATTGTTTTAACATATAAGAGAAATATCATAACAATTTTATACAAGTAATTAAAAATAGGTATTATTATAATATTCAACAAAACAACTAAAGTATTTACAAAGACATCCACTACAATCAGATCAATTAATTAAACTAAAATACCGTGCTATTGAAATTAGAATTTTTTTAACAAATTTTGTAAATTATCCCATACAATATAATATGATGTTTTTCTAGTTGTTCTCATTCTAATTGTGCTTATTTCCATATGGCACATTATATTCATAACATTTTTAAATTCATTGAATGAAGGAGGTGTATCTGAAATCCAATTTCTAGTTATTATTTTCCTGGCCACTGCTAGGATAGACCATAACAAGGGAAGCTTAATCTTTTTAACACATTGAGGTACAGGTGTGTTGAATAATATGAGAGACTTAGAAATAATGAAATTATCTGTAAAAAGAGCCTGCAAAATTCATTAATTGACTTCCAGTATTCTTTCAAATTCATACAGTCATAAAACATATGAGCCCAGTCAGCATTAATTTCTACATTACATCTCTTACATAGATTATCTTTATTATTTATTTTATTCATCATCAAAGGTGTATAAAAAGATCTATGTAAAAATTTCCATGTATAAAGTCTCCAGACAATGGAAGATGTAGTTCTATAAGCAGATTCCAATATATATTGTTTATCTTGTTGAGTTGGTGGGTCCCCATTAATAGAGGTGAAATAATTCCAGTATGAATCTACACTGTAAAAAGTTTCTTGTCTGATAATTTTATGTATATATGAAAGTTTACCTTTATCAGAAACTTTATGCTGTAAATTTAATATCAAGTAATCAATCAGTTTTGGAATAGATTCTTTAACTGTTATAGACATTAGATCTATTCTATCAATGAGATGTTGTCTAAAGATCTGAACCTCTCACCAGCAAGTTTCTCTTAGCTCAAATTCTTGTTTTAAGAAATCTAGATTTTTAACTTTATTATCAGATATCAGCTGATACCAGTACTTTAGATCATTATCTATAGCTAAATGAGCTCCTTCAGAAGTAGATGACATAAGCATACCCTGAGTATACATTATAGGGAATACAATAAAATTCCATTCCCTATACTTAGGGTGCATGAATATAAAGTTACGATAACTAATAATAATATTTAATGGGTAACAAACCATATGTTTAGGTGTAATAGGTGAAGTACAAAATTCCTTTAGCAACCACAACATGGAGTTATTTACAATCATATTTTTATGTGTTAAGGAGATTTTCATGAAGTGCATACTAATTAGCTCCCAATAATCTTTCCATTTTGCGATATATGACTGATCTATTAATAAAGTAATAACTTTTATAATAGAAGAGATAATATATAAATTAAAGTCTGGAAAAGAAATACCCCCTTGAGACCAGCTATTAGTATGTTTCTTTAATGCAATCCTAGGTGTATTAGGTGCCCATAAGAAATTTAACATTAGTGTATTCAGTTTCTTGATAATTATTTTTGTAGGTGAAAGTATTATTGATTGTATTAAGTATAAAATCTTGGGGAATATTATCATTTTAATAATTGTAAGTCTCTCCTCCATAGTAAAAAACATATTATTCCAGGTATTAAAAAGATTTTGTATATTAAGAAAACAGGTATTATAGTTATTATATATAATAGATTTAATATCTTTAGATAGTATTATACCTAAATAAGTTATCTGACCTGAATTGGGTACATATTTAGTAAAATCACTAATGAGAATATTTTTTCGTGTATATATAGGTAGTATTTTAATTTTTTCTTCATTGAATATTAAACCAGAAATACTTTTAAAATTCATCATTTTATCAAATAAAGACTGCATAGAATAATTAGATCCTGCTGATGTAATTAGAACATCATCTGCAAAAAGTTGAATTTTTGATGTTGTATTTTCGTCTATTTCAAAACCCTCTATGTCAGTACTGTTTCTAATCAAATTAGCCCAAGGCTCCATTACTAAAGTGAATAATAGTGGAGAAAGTGGACATCCTTGCTTTGTACCTTTAAGAATGGGTATTTTTTGTGAAACATATGTTCCTACCTTAATATAAGCCAGCGTTCCTTTGTATAAATGCTCAATTAAATTTACAAATGCATCAGAGAAGTTTGTGAATTTCAGTAAGGTAAACAGATAGTCCCAACTTACTGAATCAAATGCTGAACCTATATCAAGACTAATAAGTGTTAAATCTTTCTTTTTCCTATATGTCATATTTATTTTCTGATGACTTGTCTCTACTCGAGTGATAAGACACATTACCTTTAGATGTTTAGGGAGTTGTTTTTTAACTGTAGCTGCTTTAAACTTTATACTGATATTTCTGCACACTTACAGCAATAACTTATGTTATTACTCATATATATATATATATATATATATATATATATATATATATATATATATATATATATATATATATATATATATATATATATATATATATATATATATATATATGAGTACTAACATAAGTTATTGATGTAAGTATACAGAAATATCAGTAAAAAGTTTAAAGCAGCTACAGTTAAAAAACAACTCCCTAAACATCTAAAGGTAATGTGTCTTATCACTCAAGTAGAGACAATGAATATATATCTATATATATATATATATATATATATATATATATATATATATTTATATATATATATATATATATATATATATATATATATAAGTTTATTCATTCTTAATTAGTTAAAAACTTAAAACATAATTATAAATATTGAATAGTTATGCAGTTATATTTACAGTCTAATAATCTTTACAATTTTACATTTAAATCATTAAAGACTGTTAAAAAATTATCTGAATCAGTTGAGAATAGCATCAAATTATAAATAATTTTATTATACTAGAGTGTGTCTACCTAGGTTAAAGACAGGTAACAGCTGCATATATAATTCACCTGTTAACTTAGTTTTAGCTACTTTCTATTTAAAATTAAACTTTAGATAGTTAGAGTAAAGAGTACAGCTTGATTGTGATTTTAGAGGGTATGATTGAATGGCAATGGTATTCAAGTGTGGGGTTTTATACCTCAGGGATTATGTAGATTGTTTTTTAGTTCAATTTTTAATGTTTTCTTTTTCAAATGTTTAAAACTGATCACAAATCAGTCACCTTCAAACTCACACTAACACCACAACTCACAAAGGATGAAATCAGAGTAAAAAAACTTCACCAAGGCAAATTATAACCTCCTAGGTGAAGGTATAAATGCATTCCAAGCCCACCCCAAGCTGAAAGTGGTAACTATGCCAAAGCTTACACTAAAGCTCTGTGCAATCACTTGCATGTGTACAAACTCAGCTGTACCAGACAGTATCAAAGCCAGAGCCCCAAGTAAAATCAAGATGCCATGGTGAACTTCCAGCATCAACAAACTCTACAATAAATGGAAAGTGTTGCTGTATAAGAAAACAATGGACAAGCACCTTCCTCAACCTTAACAGGCAAATAAGACAACTTGCCAATCCTCCAAAAGCTCCACTGAGAGAAATCTAGCAAGTACTACCAAGGACAACTATAAGGCCTTTTACAGCTATGTACATAACCTACAGGTTAGGACCCAAGCATGTGCAGGACAGGTGGCCAGTGGTATCACATACAATGACCCCATAGAGATAGCGAACCTGCTAGCAAATAGGTTTGGTAAAAAATTCACTCCCTTATCCCCACCTAATTTACAACAAACCATCCCCAAACTGCTCAACCTTACATATTTGAAGAGCAGCTCCTTAAAGCCCTGTCCAAGGCAGAGAATATGGCCTGTATGGGACCAGATGATATCCCAGGCTGTCTTCTAAAGAGAGTAAAACATGAACTAGTGTCATCACTACATACCCTTTTCAATCATAGCCTAACCACAGGCTTTGTTTCTGTGCAGTGGAGGACAGGTACAGTTATTCCCCTCCACAAAGGTGGCCTAGTAATAGACCCAGGGAATTACAGACCCATAAGCCTGACCAGTCTCATCTGTAAGGCCATGGAACATATCATTATGGATCTCATATATAAATACATAGGTGACCTCTAAACACTGGATCCTACCCAGTTTGGCTTCATGAAGGCCAGACCCTGCCTGTTAAATTTTGTGGATATCATTGAAAGTGTGGCCAAGACCATTGATGAGGGCAAATCTGTGTACTCAACATACCTCGACTTGGCAAAGGCTTTAAACACAATCAGACATTCAAGCATTACTGACAAACTTAGCAAACTGAATATAAATCCCTCCATTGCAAGATGGGTTGCCAACTGGCTCACAAACCAGACACACACTTTTAAAGTGGGTGACTCCACATCGACCAGCAGACCTGTTACCATTGGGGTGCCACACGAGTCAGTGCCAGCCCCCTACTGTTTGGTATATACTTCTCAGAAGTTCAGGTCAAGATAAAGTTGTGTCTGACCAAGTTTGCAACTATCTGTGACCATTTAATCCCCAAATGATGTCATTGTACTCCAGGATGGTCTCACACAGCCCAACAACTGATGTATTAGTCACAGTCTCGAACTGAATGCAAAGAAATGTATCATCATTCCTTTTGGCAAAAACAATGTCCTTTCACACCATCAAATCAATAACAATATCCTAAGTACCCATGAAGTGCTAAGGGACCTGGGATCACAGGCTAACAGCAACTTTAACTTCAACTACCACATGTCTACTGTTGTATGGAAAGTTTTCCATGTAGCTCACTTGATTAATAAAGGCATCATCTTGAGAGCAAAAAAGTTATAATCCCCCTATACTCAGCACTTATGTGTCTCATAATTGAATATAACACCCCATTTGGCATATACCATACTAAGCAACTGCAGCAATTAGAGAGACCTTACAGATTTCTAACAAAGAAGACCAATGGCCTCCATCATGTGCCTTACATGGACTGGCAAAAATCCCTGTCACTATACTTTGTATCATAGAGACTTCATAGAGGAGACTTATGCATGGCCTACAGGGCAACCCAAGACCCAAACCTAACAAACTTAATGCATATTTTTAAATCAAATGAGTCTAGGGCTATCCACTCATGGAACTTAAGTATGGTCTGCTACTTAAATAGGACATGCTGTAGGGACAGATTGATCTCATAGTGACTGCCACATCTTTGTAACAAGCTACCAATTAATGTGAAACAGAGCACCTTTATGACACTGTTCAAGAGGAACATGGATGAGTGGATGGGGCCCCATAAATTCTTAGCAGGGTTAATGCCCACAACCCTCCTGGACATGATAGTCTTCACTAAATGCAATCTTGGGTATTGACTAGTACCTCTATGGTATTACACTGGGTTGAAACAGCTAGGCTTAAAATGACGTCTGGGTTGATAGTCTATTAATCTCCTATGATCCTATGATCAATGGATGTGTTCTGTATGCAAATAATTTAACAGACTGATCTACTGAGTCAGTGGTGCAGCAGGTGTATTTGCCAGATATATGTGCATACATACAGCTGTGACACATGTCTGTATCCATTGGTATGTGGACGGATTTCACAGCCAGTTCTGCAGCAGGGTTCTAGTTGAACATATGTACTATTCCACTAATGCCTTAGCAGGTGTGTTTAAAGATGTTTCAAGATAAAAGAAAACACTCATGTACTTCCATTATTATTTATTTGGCTGTCTACTGGTGCATTTTTTCATCAGAGTCCAAGGTACACTCCCATTTCTCCCATTAGGTTCAATTGCAGTCTATCAGTAGCAATTAGTATGTTTTGCTGAAAAACACCTGCTTTAATTAAGATGTATGAGGCCTAGTAGGTTAGTGCTGTAGTTGAAAGGACCCAGGTTTGAATCATGGCAGGGGAGATGATCTTATACATGTGCCTAACACTGCGAGA
This sequence comes from Protopterus annectens, assembly GCF_019279795.1. Lineage (NCBI taxonomy): Eukaryota > Metazoa > Chordata > Ceratodontiformes > Protopteridae > Protopterus > Protopterus annectens. The sequence continues at coordinate 1,008,962,897 of NC_056733.1, read as the reverse complement.
AACAAATAACATCATTAAGGAAGTTTAAAGCTCATTTAAGTGGGTTTGTGTGGTGCTACGGGACATGCCACATTGTAGTGCTCCACTTAGCTCCATGCAAACCCGCTAAAAATTTAAAAAGAAAAGAAAAGGGGGGTGATAGGACAGTGGTGAAATGGCAGAAGCAGGGGGAAAACATAATGAAAGGCAGATAGGGATGTACAGGACAGGTGAAGGGAAGAACCATAGCTGTCCATTTCTTGTACAACAGCTGTGCATTTTGACAGATTTTGAGGATGAATTTGGACTCTCAAACCCAGAGAGAGGGGTGAGGATATCATAAATGTGTTGTCAAGACAACTGGACCAAATAAGTTGTGTTCAGAGGACATGGGTGCAAAATAGAGAGCTATGTATAGGGAGATATTTTTTTCTGGGACAGGTGCCCAATTTTTTTTATATGGCAAGAATGGAATGTTGGGGAAGGGATATAGGTACATGTGGGGAGGTAAGTTGGGTAAGAGAGGATGCAATTGCAGAAAGGCAAGACAGCGGACAGAGGTGGTATGTGACACAAGAGAGGGTAAACACCTTGGATGGAGAGGGTGTTGAATCCGAAGTGCATGCACCTCCAGATGGCAGCAGCATGACTGAGGTCCTCACCCATGAGCAGCCCACACTGATCCTTCACTGCCACAAAAGTGGCTGTGCTGGAGGCTGGGCACCAGGGCCAGCAAGCCCCACCAGGTTATTGAGTCTGCTCTCAAGCCAGTGCAGGCATTGTTCATAACTCCTATGAAGAATCCTGCACACCATGGCTGAGAGTCATTCCTTGGTGACTACTCCCCCTCTGCCACAGCTCCAAGGGGGAGGACAGGCCCTGCCTCCTGAGGTGGTTCCACCCAAAGGTGTTGCAGGGCCAGCAAAGGGGACACCACCGGCTTGGGTCACAGATGTGCTGGTACACAGTGCCATGGCCAGCTGTGGTAGAGTAGGCAGATCAGCAGTAAAGGGCCTACCTAGACGTGCTGTGATTATAGAGGTGAAGCAATGCATTTAGGTTAGTTATGAACAAAACCATTGTTAGTAATAGCATGCCAGAACATTGGAAATAACCCGTTACATTTCAATGCATATTATGTGAAACACAACAATAAATAACAGAACAGTCAGTATATTAACAACATGCTAATAACAGTTATGGCATAAGGTCAACAGAATAGGCAATTCAACAAAATATGTTAATATGCAGCCATTTACTACATAACAATAATAAAACATATGTCCAAAATAAAGTTTGTGGAACAACATATTTTAATAGTAAGCCATAACTAATGCATAACAGTAATAAATATTTGAAGATAAGGGGTGGGGAGAGAGAGAAATACAGTCCATTAATGCCATTCTAGGCTATATAGTTGACAACAGTAATGCTATCTACTCTGCAAGTCTGTCCTTTCTTTATGTATAACAGTGTCCTATAGCTGCTGTAGCACATACATACCTCTCAAGCTATCCACATAGGACAGTATGGACTGAGCAGTAACAACTGCAGGTACACAACTACACAGAACATTTGCACATCAGGTGTGCCTATATAACTACCAAGGTGTACTGTGGGCTGATGTAGGGTTACTTTGCTATTTACATAATCATGTCGATGATACATCTGTGACAGAGGGATTACACAATGGTAATTACATTCCATGACAGTGTGATACTTGAGAAGCATTTATATGTACAGTACAGACAGTTAACAACTATCATGCCTTGCCTGGCAGGCATGGGGATAGAACCCAAAAGCAATGGCAGCAGCGGACATCTGCATCAAATGTATTAATTGACTGCAGCTACCTTCAACACACACTCCAGGCGTGCAGCCATACCACAGCTTACACATTTTATTTATTTTCTTTTATTATTATTGTTATTACACTTATTTCCTGTTCTTTATTATGCATCTTTGCATTCCTGCTAATGATTGTAATAGTCTGTGATGTGCAAACACACATTAATGTAGTCATAATAAGGGCTACCTCACCCATTTACCAGTACTTCCTGTGGAGATACTATCTGTAAAAATTATGTGACTGAAACTGTAATATTTAGATCTACATAGCACTGGATTCAAACCCTGGTCTGTGTGTGTGGCAAAAATGCACTTCATACACAAGATTTAGCAAACTGAGCTACTGAGTCACTGGTGGTTACTGACTGATATTTGCTTAGAGCTCACCTGGCACCAGATTATGACCTGTTAATAGTGGTAGAGTTTTATACTTGACTGCAGTGACAGCTGAACACACGTGTGACATTCAAGCATGACAGAGATTCTAGGTAAAATATATATGGGTACATATAATTCAGGTGCACATTACATTATTAGTGTGTTGAAATATCTGTGAAGTCAGCAACCAGTATTTGATTATGGGTTATTATTTGCAGTCAACAACTAGTGCACTGTTATACCTGACTGCAGCACCTTACCACACAGCCTGAATACTTGCAGCTGATGTGCAATGGTGAAAACAAGACAATCCTGCTGTACACGATTTACCGGGTCTATATTATAACATCGAAGTCTAAAAACTTTGAATGTTATTATATCGAACCCAGTAGAGCAAACGCTTGAAATAGCGAAGTTGCAGAACACCGAATACTTTCCAAGAGAAAGTATTCAGTGGGCCATTTCTGCAGCTGCACTATTTCCTCAACTGTGGAGTGAAGGTTACATACCAGGTTAAGGTAAGTGCGCGAATGAAGGTGAGTGTGAATTGGGCATGGGTTAGGTGAGTTAGGGCTATGGCATGGGTCAGGTAAATGTACGATTGTGTGGATGTGAGGGTTAGGAAGGGGTAGGTGAGTTAGGGTTAGGGTGCGGGTAAAGTGAGTTTGTTATAGTTAGGGACCTTAGGGTTAGGGTTGTGTTAGGGTAAGTGGATAGCTAGTGGTGTATGTCTGGTTTAGTGTAGGGTTTTGTGAAGTGTATTTGTGTGCATTATTTATTTTGGTGTGCTTGAGTTGTGTGTATGTTTGTCGGAACAGCAATTTTTTTCCCTGGTAAAAAAATCGCTATTCTGTTCGGTTTTCTGGTGTTTTGATTGATTGGGTTCAATATCATAACATTCGATGTTTTTAGATTTTAATGTTATAATATAGACCTGATTTACCTTGGTGTTATTGCTATTACTCCGTGTGTCATTGCAGACAAGTTGTCATAAGTGATTTCTTAAAGAACAACTCTGAACCTACATTTATTGCACAACATACTTTATTAAACATACCTTCATACAGGTACTGATAGCATTTCATGTTTTTATTGCATAACAGTTGTCATAATTGATTTCTTGAAAAACAGCCCTACTGTCACAGTCATTGCACAACAGACTTTATTAGATAAACCTTCAATCAGTTACTGATATAATGTCATGTTTTTATTGCACAACACTTGTCATTATGCAGGTGTTGCAACACAGCTGTAATCCAACAGTTATTGTACTACTAAATTTTATTGCATATAATAGTTTATTATGGTTAATGCTTTAGCTTTTGCTGCTTATGGCACTACAGCTGGCAATCTGCACAGCTTGTAGTACAGGTATAAGTTCACATTCACTGCAATATGATCTTTTCTGTATATACCTAATCACAGTTAATGCTTTACTCTTTCTTGCTTATTTGAGTCCAGGTAGCAAAATACATCTGTACTCACCACACTTATGGTACAACCTGGTCAAGTGCCCAGCATGCCCCTCAATGTTGTGAGCCCTCTCCTCTGCAGCTGTTGGGAGAGAAGGACAACATTTTGCATACCAGTTTAGTACACATTCAAGATTAGATATTGGTGAAACACAGGTGTTGGTACTTACATACATGTGGGACATCCCCAGCCCAGACTTCTTGGACCCAGGTGCGCAAGAGAGTCCCCTTCCATCTTTTCAGGTTATCATGGTGGTGATGACACTTGTGCAGGGGATACCAGTTACACTGGTGAGATCCTTTGCCAGCCGGTCCCAGGACTCCATCTTGCACTCTGAGCTCTGGTAACCTTCCTGTATCAGCTGGCCCTCATGTTTTTTATAAGAAGTCCAACCATGACTCTGGAATCCTGAATGCCCCAACGCTGCACCTGAAAGTGCAAACCCTCTCCAACGCTTGTCATTGTACCCTTCAGAGTTAGAACTCCAATGGGTTATGCTGCATTCCCACCTATTGGGCTTAATATAGCCTATTTTCCTGCCCTTACACACCATTGGGCAATATTTAAAAATGCGGTGTGCCACTTAGCACCACACAAGCCAGTGTGGCTCAGCTGAGAATTGCTAAAACCTGTATGCTTAGCACTGCTTAACAGTGTGCAAACCAGCCAAGCGATGACAAGCACTGCATAAACATTAGCCATTGCTCTTTGTTTATGCAGTGCTTAGCATGTCTTAGCAGGTCTTAGCAGAGCTTAGTTGAGCACAGCAGACCAGTAGTTAAAAATAATTTGCATAATTTGTATTTCCAACACAAATGCTAATTTGCTCTTCCATGTATTTAGACCCTGCACCTACTGCAAATGAGGCCGTAACTCTACTCACTTAGCTATGTGGACTTGTGAAATGCTACTATACCTTTACATATACCTCTGAGCTGCCTTTAAGCAGTACTGAGTGCCGCGCTGTGCCATGCAAACCCGCTCAGCTACACTTAAACTTGACCTTTACATAAATAATTAAATACATCCTGTTTCTATTTTTAGTTATCTGGTGTCTCGGCACTGCTTAGCAGTGCTGCACTCCACACCATGCAAACATGCTTTTTATAAAAATAAAAAAAATTACATTGGTATACTCCTATTGGACAGTGCAGTGGGAGTGTTACTCATCTGTGGACACAGTAAGCACCACAATCCCTACACTGATTTAATAAGCGTATCCCATGGATCTCCCTTGGCAGCATGCAATATTTAATATGCATGACGCACTGCCGAGGGGGAACCATGTACACAGACACAGTAACATTCCACGTAGGCTCTACAGTATGCCTACACAAGTTTTATTAAATCTAGGGGAAATATTTTATATAATCAAAGATACTGATAAAGTAAGAATTAATAATTACAATAGTGTCTGAGAAAATATTTATTCCTAAGGATGTAATATTTTTATCCCATTCAAAATAATATTTATTTTAAGTATTTGAATCCACAGTTTGATTAATTAAAATAACTTCATATTTATTATGGTTAATATGCATAAAATAAATTAATTTAAACCAATCTAATTCCTTATTAATTTTAAGGATGTACTTTGAAATCACCTACTGATAAAATGCCATCAGCAATTAATTGTATTTTGGACTGAAAATATTCATTAAGCTCAAAACCAAATATATTTTCTTATATTTAATACTATTAGGAAATTATTATGTTCTAGAGCCTATGTAAATACTTTAATTAGCTCTACATAACTTTCCAGAAATCAGTTTTCTATTAATGTTCTAAATAAAATTTCCAATCAGCTGAATCAAATGCGTTTTCAGTGTCTAAACTAATCAAAGCTAACTTCCTTTTCCAGTTGTTAGCTAGATATGTTACTGTGATTACTCTTCTAATATCAAATGTTTTTTTTTAATAAAGTCAGTTTGATTTTTACTTATAAGCATATCTACAATTTCTCTCAATCTATTAGATAATATTATTGTAAACATTTCATAGTCAACATTTAATAATGAAATGGGCCTATAACAGATAAGTCTTTATCTTTTCTTTGCTTAATAACTGGAGAAAATAGGGTATATTTCACAAAGGAGGGATTATTAATGGTTTTGTATCAGTTCAAAAACATCCTCCAAAAATGAAATGATTTTATTTGGTAATAAGTCATACATTTCCACTGAGAATCCATCAAATCCAGGGGCATTTCCAGTCTTACTTTTTAATTACCTCTTTTATCGCTTTTAAAAATATGCTTTCAGCAGTTTCTCTGTCTGTTCTTTTAACTTCACAGTAACATTCTTATTATAGGTTCATAGGTATGTACTAGGCTATTGACCCAAGGGCCTAAGTAAGCCTAGCCAACAAGGTTCCCTGGCTTATGCCACCCAAGAAAGTTATTTTCCTGTGCCCCTGTCAAGCAGAGCCACAAAAGTGATCCCCGGGGTATATTTCCTATTTCTCATCCACTCATTAAGATTTTTCTTGAAGAGTGCTAATGAGGAACGTTGCTTAACATAGATGGGTAGCTTGTTCCAGAGTATAGGAAGTCTCTGGGACAGGAATCTATCCCTCCAGCATGTCTTGCTTATTGTGGTGACAAGGTTTAGGTCCCTAGAGCGTGTAGCTCAGAGGGATTGGGATTTCTTTAGGTGTAGCATGTCCAGGGGCATTTCCAGTCTTACTTTTTAATTACCTCTTTTATCGCTTTTAAAAATATGCTTTCAGCAGTTTCTCTGTCTGTTCTTTTAACTTCACAGTAACATTCTTATTATAGGTTCATAGGTATGTACTAGGCTATTGACCCAAGGGCCTAAGTAAGCCTAGCCAACAAGGTTCCCTGGCTTATGCCACCCAAGAAAGTTATTTTCCTGTGCCCCTGTCAAGCAGAGCCACAAAAGTGATCCCCGGGGTGTATTTCCTATTTCTCATCCACTCATTAAGATTTTTCTTGAAGAGTGCTAATGAGGAACGTTGCTTAACATAGATGGGTAGCTTGTTCCAGAGTATAGGAAGTCTCTGGGACAGGAATCTATCCCTCCAGCATGTCTTGCTTATTGTGGTGACAAGGTTTAGGTCCCTAGAGCGTGTAGCTCAGAGGGATTGGGATTTCTTTAGGTGTAGCATGTCCAACAGCTCTGGCTTTAACATAGCTTTATATGTTAGGCAGAGCTTTCATCAGATTAGGCGATATGCTACAGAGTAAAGCTGGAGTTTTTTGAGACGGTCAGTGTAGGGCATCTGTTTGAGGCCAGTGATCCTCTTTGTGAGGTACTTCTGTGGTCTTTCCAGCTGCTGCAGATGTCTTGTGAGGTGCATTCCAAAAGGGGCGTTGTACTCTATAATGGGTCTAATGAGTGCCGAGTAGAGGGGGAACAATGACATCTTTTTTTTCCTGGATGAGAAACCTTTTGTGATGAGGTGTGCCACATAGTAGGATTTCCTGACTACTGTGGTGAGGTGATTATCAAAGGAGAGACTACTGTCCACCTGGGTCCCAAGGTCTCTTATCACACATTCGGCGTTAAGTAGACTGCCATTTAGGTTCATAGGTTCATAGGTTGATACTAGGCTATCTGCCCTAGGGCATTTACAAGCCTAGCCAGAGTGTGTTTGGCTTTTGCCACCCTTCTTAGATTAGTTGACTGTGCCTCTGTATAGTAGGTCACAGAAGATAGCCCATTTAAGGTTAGTTTACCATGCCTCTGTCTAGCAGTGACACAAAAGAGATCCCAGGGGTAAATTTATGATCTCCCATCCAAACGTGAAGATTCTTCTTGAAGAGGGTCATTGAGGGGCTCTGTCTGACATGGATTGGGATTTTGTTCCAGAGTGAGGGGAGCCTCTGGGATATGAATCTGTCCCTCCAGCATGTTCTATTTATTTCTGTGCTGAGGTTTAAGTCACTGGAGCGTGTAGTTCTGATGGATTTGGAGTTCTTGAGGTGGAGCATGTCCATTAATTCTGGGTTGGACATGGCTTTATACATCAGGCACAGATCGCCTCTGAGTAGGTGGTAACCAACTGAGTAGAGCTGGAGTTTCTTTAGCATAACTGCATAGGGCATCTGTTTGAGTCCCTTGATCCTCTTGGTGAGGTACTTTTGGGGTCTTTATAGTTGTAACAGGTGTCGGGTAAGGTACATCCCAAATGGGGCATTGTATTCAATTATGGGCCTGGTGAGTGATGAGTAGAGTGGCACAATGACCTGTCTTGATCTAGATGTGAACCCCTTCATGATAAGGTGGGCTATATAGAATGTCTTTCTAACCACTTTGGCAATGTGATTGTCAAAGGAGAGATTGTAATCTACTTGGGTCCCCAAATCCCTAATTACTTCTTCCGTACTTAATGGATTACCACCTATGTGGTAATTTGTGGGCACTTAGTTTTTCCCAAAGGGGATGATTATGCACTTTTTGGCATTTAGCTTTAGGCCATGGCTCTGGCACCAGTTATCCATCTCTGTGAGACCTTTTTGGAGGATGCTTGTGTCAGCCGGTGAGTCGATTATGGCCCCCAGTTTGCAGTCATCTGCAAACTTTGTCAGCCATAGTCCTCCTGTGTTAGCCTGTACCTCAGAGAAATATATGCCAAACAAGAGAGGTCCCAGGACTGAGCCTTGTGGGATGCCACTTGTAACTGGTTTAGAGTCTGACATGGCACCTGCAATTCTGACCATGTGGGTTCTAGCCCTAAGCCAGTTTGCAACCCATCTTGTGACATAGGGATTGATATTTAAGCTGGTGAGCTCATTTATGATGCCCGAGTGGGGTATTGTGTCGAAGGCTTTTGCAAGGTCAAGGTAGGCTGTGTGGACTACCTTCCCTTTGTCTATGGCCTTGGTGACTGTTTCAAAGAAATTGACCTGGTTCAAGAGGCAAGATCTGCCCTTAATAAAGCCGAATTGGGTAGGATACAGTGTTTGGAGGTTCCCAATGTCTTTATTTATGAGTTCCATGATGATACACTCCATAGCTTTGCAGACCAGGCTAGTTAGGCTTATAGAGCGATAGTTTCTGGGGTCTGTTGTGGCACCACCTTTATGAAGTGGAACCACTGTTGCTGTACGCCATTCTTTGGGTACATATCCTGTTGTAAGGCTGAGACTGAACAATGATTTATGTGGTAGTTCATGGGTATATAGTTTTTACCAAAGGGGATGACAATGCACTTTTTGGCAGTGAGCTTGAGGCCATGCCTCTGACACCAGGCATCTGTCTCAGTGAGGCCCTTCTGTAGGATGTCCACATCATTTGGGGACTCGACTATGGCTCCTAGTTTGCAGTCATCTGTGAACTTCATTAGCCAGAAGCGTTCTGTGTTAGCCTGCACTTCAGAGAAATAGATACCAAACAGAAGTGGCCCCAGGACTGAACCCTGTGGTACTCCACTTGTCACTGGTTTGAAGTCAGATTTGGAGTCTGCAATTTTTACAGTGTGGGTTCTGTCAGTGAGCCAGCTGGCAACCCATCTTGTGATGTAGGGATTTATACCTAGTTTAGTGAGTTTAGCTATAATTCCAGAATGGGGGATGGTGTCGAAAGCCTTGGCGAGGTCAAAATAGGCTGTGTGAACCACCTTACCCTCATCTATGGCTTTGGTGACTGCCTCAAAGAAGTCAATCAGGTTCAGAAGGCATGATCTGCCTTTCACAAACCCAAACTGGGTGGGGTCCAGAGTTTGGAGGTTACCAATGTCTTTGTTTATGAGTTCCATGATGATATGTTCCATGGCCTTCCAGACCAGGCTCATCAGGCTAATAGGGTGATAGTTCCTAGGATCAGTGGTATATGTACCCTTTGTGGAGTGGGATAACTGTTACTGCATGCCATTCAATGGGCAAAAAGCATGACGTAGGACTATGACTGAACATGCCACTTATTTGAGTATTGTCACTATTTACTTTCTCATATTTTAAAAAAATTAAAAGTATTTCTCTTATATCAGTTGTTTTTTTTTTCTCATTGGATTTATTATACTATATATTTGAGCTTTTTATTCTGTATGTTAGCTAACAGAAGCAAATTAGCTTCTGTTAGTTGACATACAATATGTAGTTTTTTTGTGACATTGCATAGTTGTATATCTTGACTTTTTCTAAAGCTATTTCAACTTTATGATACAGAATACTTTGACATTGTGTAGTTAATAATGTTATTACTTATTTATTATCTCCTCTTTTATTTTGCTGTTCTGGTTTGACTTTATGCAGTTATTTTTATATCTCAGCTAATTGGTCCCATTCTTTATTTTTATTATAAGACCATGTTCTCATTTTTTTTTCTCTAATGGGAATTTGTAAAGTGTCTCATAGAATTACTTTATTAACCTCTTTGTTACCATTAGATGATAGGAAATCATCAATAAAATTTTGTCAAATATGCAGGGATGTTATTTATCAACTAACATTTCTAGGTTCCATTTTTAAATGTGTATATATTACATCGTGATCTGTTAGTGGACAAGGCATAGTTTCAAAAACATCTATTTTATTACTAATATCCAAGGATATATATATATATATATATATATATATATATATATATATGTATATATATAGATATATATATATATATATATATATATATATATATATATATGTATATATATATGTATTTATATATATAGCCTATCATTAAGAGTTATTGTTCCATGTGCATATGAGTAATGAATATAAAAGGGGAATTGTTTTCTGTAGATAAAGCTAAATATTTTATATTGTTATTGATTATTCACTTATTAAACACCTTAGCTAAAGCTGGAATTCTAATATTTTTTTCACAACTAGTGTCTTTTTGTCTTTCTTTTTAGATTCTAACAAAATAATTTTCTAGCCATTTCATATTGTTGCTTCCAACTTGTTTTCTGAAAGTCTTTGCCAGGCTTCAGCCCAAAACTTTCCCTTTACAAATTTCAAGTCCAAAAAAGCAGTGGGCAGGATTCACGAAGCCTCCGTGAAAGAGATACAAGGCTTTCACGGAGGCTGCAGTTAAACGGTGTGACGTCAGCATGTCATGCATATGCATGAGGGCATGCTGAATCACACCTAAGGCTAACACGGTCCGTGGAAGACAGTAGGGGGCGAGTCCGTAGGCCGAGCCCTGCAAGCGGACACGCCCCCAGAAGAGTAAAAGTGCCCAAAGTAAACACCCACGACAGAGGCCATGGAAATGTGAATAAACACAATGCAACACATGCCCCCACAGACTATGAACATAAAATATATAAATGAACATGTTATATATTTTTTTTAAATCATAAAGATGTTTGCCCGTGAGTGCGCTCGTTTGCGCGGGCGTGCCCGTAGCTTAGCCACAGTTAGCAGTCAGTGGAAAAGCATATAAGAACTAAATATGCAAAGTAAGCCAAGAAACAACAGCGTAGCAGTAGAGACGTCGGCTGAAGAGCAGGCAGTCATGGTTCGAGCCCCCACAACATCAATTTTTATTTTTAGTAAAATAAGCAAGAAACAAGTCCCTGACAAATATGTACACATATAAAATTATATTTTATGTAAAATGTAATGAAATAGTCCTTTTATTTAGAAGAAATGTGAGAAAACAAAATAATAAAAAATGCCAGATGTGCCTATAGCTGAGCTACAGTTTAACAAGGTGAGTGCATCTGTCCGTAGGTGAGCAGTGGTTTAACAGGTGTAAAATGAGTGCCCATAGGTGAGCAGTGGTTTAACACGCTGAAACTGTGTGCCCCTAGCTGAGCTGAGCGTAATATGCGTGCTGACAGCCAAATGAAGCGTAAACCTGCGTAACCCGTTTACGTGGAGCTGTGCACCGCGCCAATAAGCTAACCGAAGGACAACGTTGAACAAGCTGTATCAAAACTGCCCTTACACAGACACACCCCCTAGCCTGTCTAGACAGTCATAAAATATAAAAATCAGTGGCCAGGTTCGAACCCAGGATACCATGCACCATAGTCAAGGTACTGACCCACTAAGCCATGACAGCTGTACCTAGAAATGCTGTAATAGCAAATATATAGGAATGAATACAAAGTGGAGCATGACAAAGCACGTTTTGTGAAGTTGATACAATTCCAAAATGGCCAATCACAGATAAGTGTGGGAAAAACGGCATATATAAGCCCCATAAGTGGGAATACACAGAATAAACGATTGTAGAACTAACTTGCAGCCAGAATGTCAGGAGTAGGTGAGGGTAGTTGCTTTCAAGCACAGAGGTGGGGCGTTGAGGAGTCCAGATACATGGTCTGGCTCCTAGTCCACAATCATGAGGCCCAACTCATGCAGGGCCAGGTCCTATAGGGTTGAGGCGTGGGACCAGTTGGCTCATGATCTCACCAGTGCCACAGGGATTCCAAGGACTGGAGAGCAGGTCCGTCACCACCATGCGGACCTGAAGAGACATAAGCAGGACCAATTGAACCTTTGGATCCAGGAGGCCCGGCAAATGCCCAACGCCCTACTACTGAGTAAGTTACATTTAATTATGTATGTAAGAAATTAAACTAGCTGATATTATGGAGATGTGTATTCCAATATTACTTCATTTATATTACAGCTGCAGGTGTCTGTTCTGCGAACCACAGAGCCTATGGCAATAGGCTGGTGCGGTTGCGCCACCAGGCAGGTCAGTAATCCACTCCCAGTAACTGTAAAGAAATATAAAAGTATGACAGTTAGCAAAAGAGTGCAGTGTAGTCACTAAGTAATACAATGTGCAAGTAACAGTGTAAGAGTGTTTGCAAGTATTGCTTGATTACAAAAGTGTGTTGCAGTCTGTAATCCAAACAGAAAAATGAAAATGTCTGAAATAAAGTCTGAAATAAAGATGCCCCACCTGTAATATAATAGTACACAACCTGCAGCAGGCTGAAAAGTACAGCTGCAGAAGATGAGCAAATCACATGTGTGAAATATATCCCTGTTGAAATACTGAAACATGACAGAAGTGAGACTGCTGGAAAGGATTGTAATAACTACAGGTAAAACATGTCAATAAAGCCTAGAAGTAAGTACCATCCTGAATAGTAAAATGAAAACAAGTGAGAGAGTGTGAGAAAGAGTTATGACTCCACCAATAAAGTAGTAATAACCCCTGAATAAAGTATACTGCAGTCAGTACAGAATGAAATGAATGTGACAAGTAGAACCAAACTGCGAAATGTGTTCAAAGTGTTGCTGCAGCTGGAATGTGTATCCCAAAATCTGGATATGTTGCTCTCAGTCTGCAATATGCAGATAGAATGATTGTCTGAAATACCAAACATCCACAGTTGTCTATAGCTATATAAAGCAAATGTAGCAGGATGATGTAGCTGAACAAAGCCAGATATGAACGTGTATGAAGAACAATAAAATGTATATTGATGTAGCAGCAACAGTCCTATCACCAAATTGAAGTAGTTATCATATAGGAAACTGTAGTTAGAACAGTAGTGTGTATATATCTGCAGCTATTAGAAATGTACAGCATATGTATTGGTATTCGAAGATGTTAATATTATTTTCTCCACCCCACCCTATAACCACATATAATCCATTCCACGTGAAATTGGTATGTGCAATCACAATTAACACCCCTGGACATTTGTCCTGTTGGGTCATAAATATTTGCATGTACATTGATGCATCTGCCCTGTTCATACATCCAAACTTGATGGCCTGTTGCCATCAATCAACCCTGCATGTTGCTGGACTGTGTATTGCTGTTCAAATTATGCATGTGTTATGCTTGCTGCTCAATGGTGTGAATATCTGGGTTTTTGGTTAATGGGAATACTAATGCATGCTGTTACAACTAATTGCGAATGGTATTGTATGTTACTAACCCAAACTGTCATGACATAATGCAAAACATAGGACGACAGGGAAGGCGGGTTCCAGTGGACCCACCTCTCCCACCTCAGCTGGCTAGTGCACCTGGCACTAGTGCCCAGTCTGGACCCTCTTCTGGTGGCCCTGTGCCACCTGTGGGTGGAAGTGCTGCAGGGGATGGGGCCCGTCCCCCCTCTGCAAGTGTGGCCGGAGGAGAACCACCACTCACCTTCCATAGCGTCTGGACTGTGGTGCGTAGGGAGATCCGGGACTCTGTTCTTGGGCCCCTACGCCAGCTTGAGGCACAGGTGGCACAACTTACAGGCATGCCTGTTGCCTGGCCTACACAGCCCCCAGCACAGCCCCGTCCTGGGCAGTGAAGGAACAGTGGCAACTGCCCATGGGTGGGGATATCAGTTCCATGGTTGCCATCTGTGGGCTCATGGGCTCTGGATATCCAAACATCCGTCCCCGTCAATTGTGTAACCCCCCCCACACGTGTCATACACCACCCCTGTATGTGTCTTGTTTGTCTTGTCTGTTGACCTACCCAATCTACCTCCCCAGCTATACCGACTTCCTTCACCTGACATACCACTCTCACCTGAAAAAAAAAAAAAAAAAAGGGCACTCTGTACCCACAAAAAAATTGTGCCCCATACATAGTGGCCCATTCCGCACACATGTCTGCTGGAAATGGAAACTATCAATTACAATTGGCTGTACAAGTATTATTGTTGTCCTGACACCTCTCTCAGGGGTGGAAGGTTTCAAATGTCACACCAAATTACATACATATGCACAGCTGTTGCTGATGAAGAAATGGGCAGCTATGGGCCATACCTACATCCCTCCTGCAAAACCCAAGCTTGTTTCCCTACTGTCTTACCCTCTTTGTGACCCCTTTTACACCACTTTCCTGTCTCCCCATTTTCATTTCTTTCAAAGAAAATAGTGCGGGTGTGCGCCAGAGTAAGCACTGTTAAGCGGTTGTAAGCGGGTGTGTGCGGAGCTGAACGCCCGTGCGCATGTGGGAGCTCCGCGCAAACCAGCGCTAACCCGGTTGCAACTGCTTAAAAGTGCCTTAGTCACTCTGATTGACAGGTCCTGTAGTCAGTTCAAAAGCAAAATAAAATCCCACTGTCAGTCCCGAACCGAGGACCTTGGAAACAGTAGTCTGCATGACCTACCACTAAGCCATGACTCTTATACAAGAATGTTGTGCTAAAATAAATATATCATGTAATAGTAGGAATGAATGTAAAGGGAATATAGGATGTGTAGTACACAAAGCATGTCATTTATACTTACTGTCAAAACTAGTGGATTTCCATAATAGTAGTGTATGAACAGAAACAGCCATGCTAGTTGGTAGCTAGTAGGTAATAATGTCAGTTAATGTACATATATAAATGTATGTATATTTACATATATATATATATATATATATATATATATATATATATATATATATATATATATAGTTGTAGGTGTCAGTGTGCATACACACTTACTACAGGAAACAGGAGAGAGGAATGGAGAAATTTGAATCTACAACACAGCCTGAATCATGAGAGATACTAACCTTTACACTCACAGAACAGTGTCCACAGCATACCAGCATGGTCCCCACCCTTACAATCTGAAAGGGCAATGCCTATTTCACATACCCTTTTATAGCACTGTCCTGAAATCACAGTGAGAACTGCAATCAGTACACAACTGGCTGCATGCAATTAGCAAATGCTGGCTTACAATTGGTGCAGAGGACATCACATGGACTTATGCAGATACCTATAAAAGCATCCTGTACTCACACTCCACACATGCAATATGTTCATTGCACTGTCTGGAGGCAGACAGAGAGAGAGAGAGACACAGAGAGGGAGAGAGAAAGAAAAAAAAATAAGAACACAAACAACAACACACGGTACACAAACTGAGTTGAAGCTGTCAGCAGTGACAGTACCAAGCCGTGCCAGCAGCAGCAGGAAGCTATAGTAGTGGTAACACAACCAGCTGCGACAAACGCAGGTAATGTAAAGTAACAAGTTAATAGTCTGTATACTGTGAACCCTCCATATGTGTCATAGGTCTGTATCTATAGGTATGTCCATGTGATATGTTGTGTGCACGTAGTTCCACCCAAAGGGGATGACTATACATTACATGTCATTCAGTGTTAGACCATGATCCTGGCACCAGTTTTCCATTGCAGTGAGGCCTGTCTGTAGGATGTGTGTGTCAGCTGGTGTAACGACTATGGCGCTTAGTTAGCAGTCATCTGGGAACTTTGTCATCCACAACCCACACGTTTGCTTTTACATCTGAGAAATAAATGCCAAACAAGAGGGGTCCTAGGACAGAGGCCTGTAGGATACCACATGTGACTGGCATTGTGTCTGACATGGCTCCTACAATATCGATATTATGGATTCTGTATGTCAACCAGTGTGCAACCCATCATGTGACATATGTAGTAACATGTAAGCTAATGAGCTTGTCTATGATGCCTGAGTGGAGTACTGTGTTGAAGGCCTTAGGCAAGTCCAGGTAGGCTGTATGGATTGCGTTGCCCTCATCAATGGCTGTAGTGACTGTTTTGAAAGGTCAACCAGGTTCAAAAGGCAGGATCAGCCCATCACAAAGGCAAACTGTCTGGGAACAAGTGTCTGCAGGTACCCAATATCGCTGTATATGCGTCCCATACTGAATCATTCCATAGCTTTGCAGACCAGGCTGGTTAAGCTTATGGTGCGGTAGTTCCCAGGGTCAGTAGAGGTGCCTCCTTAGTGGAGTGGGACCACTGTTGCTGTATGCCAGTGTTCAGGTACATATTCCGTAGTACAGCCAAGGTGAAATATCAGTCTTATATGTGATTGTATGTCCTCTTGGAGTTCACGTAGCACACATCCAGGGATACCATCAGGTCACATTGATGCTGTGTGTTCTGCTTTCCTGAGGGCGGACCACACCTGGACATGTGAGATGATAGGGAGGTTACATTCAGCTGTGATAAGTATTTCTAAGTGTGGGGGAGAAGGAGGGTGGATACGTGCACCGAACCTGTCTGCAAGAATGTTGCCAATATCTGTGTGTTCGGTGAATGTTAAGTAGGTGTGTAGTAACTCAGAGCATATCTGAGGCATTTGGTCCATATGTGTAACATAACTGAAGAAGGCCTTGTGGTTATCTATAGTGTTTGTGGCCATTTCCCTCCCAGAGTAGGCCGTGGATGTTGTTATGAGAGACCGTAGCTTATTACCAGTGCTGGCCACAGATGCCTTCCCTTAATGTGAATCTGCTCTGTCCTGCACTAGCCTCCTTCTATCATTATACAATCTGCCTTTGGCTGGGGTCCACCGGACAGGATGCCTAACCTTTGTGCATAGGGTCTGGGTTAGAAATGTGTGTGCATGTTCCATGCATTCTTTGGGATGTCCGTGGGAAGCATTCGCAAAGGGGTCAGCAGTGTGGGTTGTGGCCTCCACTGGCCCAGTGGGCTGCATGGATACCATCTCAGTCCTAACAAGTGAATAACTGTCTAATCACATACATATCAAAGTAGTCTACTGTGCTGGTGGTGGTGGTGGTGGGATATGTATATCCAGGCCGAGTAACTTGTGTGCAGATCACACTAATGGATGGCGTTCCACATACAGTACCTTGGTATGAACCCCCAGAGTGAGGTTGTGCATTGGACTCATCGCAGTGTGCTGACCGATGGGGCATGCTACTATGTTGTATGGAATGTGGCAGGTATTGTTGCACAGGTGTTCGCTGAGCACTGATATCTGGCCATGTACTTTTGTATCCACCAAGAGACACACACATGCTACATATGGGAGTAGTAGTATATCACTACAGTTGAGTATCATGTATAGTATGTGTGCCATATATTGCTGACATAGTCTGCTGATATCCTGTTTGTGTTCTCTTCCAGGGACATGGCGCGTCAGCTTAATCCTGCCTACTCTGCAGCAGAAGATGACATACTGTTTTCCCGCACCAGCCAGAATCAGCAGGAGAGGGCTGCACTGTGGCAAGACCTTGTCCGTAGGGTAAATGACATTGGCACGCATAATAGGACATATGAGCAGGTACGACATCACTGCAGTGATTTAATCAGAAATGTCCGTCAGCGTGCATCGGATATCCGCAGTCAACAGGTTGCCACAGGAGGTGGGGTGGCCACACATCCCCCCTCACCAGACTGGAGGGGCTACTCCTAAGAGTTGCGGCTCCAGCCCCGGAACATCAACAGCAATACACCTGCATCACGATGGAGGCTGGATCCACACAGCAGCACGACATGGAGCATGCAGGTAATATGCCATATGTACATTTGACTGTTCTGTACACTGTTAGTTTATGCATGTGTAAGGTGTGTCCGTGGTATGTAGCTGTCAACATAGTATGTAATTGTGCAGGTGTGATATTGCCAATATCAGCAGCTGACGTGTGAAAGGCAACTGGTGTACTACTGCACTGCATCATATGCAGTATCAATGGCACAGTTGTGCCTACTGACATTAATCTCCTCATTCTGCAGGTCCCTCCGGTGTTATAGCAAGGCAGCCCATCAATGCTGGTGAGTGTGTTTAACAATACCTATAATAGTCCTGATAGTGCTAGTAATACTAGTGTAACTCAGTAGTGCTCTGTGTGTATACTGCGGGGTGTGCATGTGTGCATGTGTGCCTGTGTCCACGTGTGCATGTGTGCATGTGTGCCTGTGTCCACGTGTGCATGTGTGCATGTGTGCATGTGTGCCTGTGTCCACGTGTGCACATGTGCATGTGTGCCTGTGTCCACGTGTGCATGAGTGCATGTGTGCACGTGTGAATGTGTGCATGTGTGCATGTGTGCATGTGTGCCTGTGTCCATGTGTGCATGTGTGCATGTGTCCACGTGTGCATGTGTGCATAAGTGCATCACTGGTAACATTGTGTAGACATTGTAAATTGTGTTTCCTGTCTTCCTCCCACAGGTTCTGGTGCTGCTCTGGTGTCCTGTAGCAGGGAACCTGAATCTGGTGCCACAGGTACTGATAATGATGATATCTGTGTAATGACACAGGAAGGTGTGTCAGGGTCCGTCATTGGTCAGCCAATTGACAGTACACAGCTGTCAACCCCATCATTGCGCACAGTCATCCTGCCAGTACATCCTATGTCACCATTGTCCCTAGGTGATGGACAGGATACAGTGGGCATTGACCAGGGTAATGTGGTATCTGTGGCACATGCTTCCCCACACAGCAGCCATGGGCAGGGTCCTGTGATAGTACCACACAAACAGTTGCCCATGGTTTCTCGTGGGAGCATCTGTGGGCGTACTGCCTCTGGCAGACGTGCCCAAAGAGGTCTGTCAACCTCAGCTATTTTTCGGGCTGTCATGCAGGCACAGTCGCGTATGGAAAGGTACACCAGACAGGGTCTGAGGGAGCTGAGAGCATGTCGCACAGCCATGACTGACAGTAAGTGTGACATCGCGGATGCTATCCGTAATTTCACCGATGTCATAGACAGACGTTGTGGGGACATATTACAGCAGTTCCACAACCACATGTCCATGAGCCAGGGCAATGGTGGGCGGTTGCGGCGTCGACATGGCCGTATGCCAGCAACAGCAGCAGCTGGCAGTCGGCGTGGACGACAACAGGCCCGCGGATGCCCCAATAGTGCCAGCAGCAGCCCCAGCAATGCTGGGTCTGTGCTGTCATCAGAACGCCCCAGGAGACCACGAGCACGTGGCTCTGGACAGTCCCAACAGGGACCTGTGTCCAGTCAACACACTCCCGCTTCTGATGACAGTACCCAGTCTGGCTTAGTACCGGATACGGTCCGTAGCACCCCTGCCAGGCACAGGTACCGTGTCCGTGCCCACAGACACTGATCTGTATGACCTGCCAGGTGCAGCCTGTGGCTGTCCACAAACTCCTGTATATGGCAGCCATGAGGTGGAACTGTGTGCGTGCATACACACATGCGAAATGTTAACACCTAGGGCTACCACATACATGCACACACTGCACCAACAGTGCCCCACCCTGTACTGCTGTCCCTCACCAACACACATACACACACATGTCAATTGGTGGTATCAGTGGCAGACTCAGGCAAACTTAATTCACACCCTGTGCATATGATGAAAGTGTGCCAAATCCTGCAATCTCCAACATCAGTTCAGGAACAGGTAAACACGTTGCTGATGCACAGGGTGACTACATAGAAGTGTATTAGTAGTATCATGTTGGTAACAGTACAGTGTGCTGATATGACTGTGTGTATATCCCAGCATGCCTGATGCCGTAACCGTATGACTGTCCTGAATTGTTATCTACACCCATAGTAAGTACCATAGTGTAACAGCTGCACATTATTGCATACCGGTGGTAAGGATGTCAACAGATAGCCACATACATGGGTAGCACAGGGGGAAGCTAATGCAAGTAGTGATATGCAATGATGGACATGTACAGTAATGGTGGCAAGTTGCCCACAACGACTATGCAATGTGGATGTTTGCATGTTGATATGTGTGCAGTACCAATGTAATCCAAATCACAATTAACTATGACATAATATCAGTTCTACCATGGACATCTGAGCTGTGCATTCCTGGGTACATGTTGATAGTGCCTACATATTTGCACTGTTACCTACTGTTAGTGTTACCCCTTCTTTGTTGTACAATGGACTACTTCCAGCCCTGCTTACTGTAGCTTTGTTTGCATGCATGTTCGCTTGGGGTTCCCTGGAACACTGCTTCCACCTGCAATGCAGAGTTACAGTGCTTCTGTGGACTCCTAGTGATATCTGCATAGCGTACTATACGTATGTCAGATTTACACATGACAGAATGTCACTGCCTGTCCTGTTCGCATGTACGTTGCCTGTGACACATTGCACATGACTTACCTGGCATTTACCCACATGTGCAGTCATATATGCCAGTGCTATGAAATCAGTAGCAGTACACCCACACATACACACCTTCAGTATGTTGTTCCCCATTGGCCCTATGTGTTGGTAATCACCATGGCAATCACACTACTATGGTAGCATGTGCAAAGGTAACCTGTGAATCACCTCTATGTTCCAGTTGTGGTTTATGTGAGTCATGTGGCAATGTCACAGCTGCCACATGTATGCAGTCAACCCTCACTCCTGGCCAGGAACGTACAACACATGTGTGGGATGCCACCACATAGCCAATCTGGGGACTGACAACTCTGAACCCAGTACTGCCATACCCTGTCAGGTGGCATGACATACTACAGTGACTACAATACCAGTCTGACATAGACCCGCACTGACAGCAATCTGAACACACTGGGGCATACTTGGAGACTCAGAATAGCATCCTGCCTGAGCATCACACACCTCCGCAGCTGGCACACAGGCATATGTTACGTCGGAACAGAGCACATGCCACACATGGCACCCACATCCCGTGTGCCACACACTCACAGCCTGTAGGGCTACACAACACACCTGCTACAGATGTGTCAGGTACCTCTCTTGGCCGCTGCAGTGGGGTCCCGCTCAACAGGCTGTACATGGTGAAGGTCACAGTGATATGCCTGTGGGGCACTATGGTCCACCACAAAACACATGCATACAGGTCAGTCAGAGGCATGGACACATATGACTCAGTCATTGACCATGCCACTATGGATGACCTGAGACATACCTCCCTGGACTAAATGATAGGGAACATAGAAGGGATCTCTCAGCATGTGGCACGGGCCAGTATGAGCCTGATCTTGGTTGCCATCATATACTCACCAGGTATGCTACCACTATATGTAGGAAGGGTGTTCTATGTCTACATTCTGCTCAATCTCCAATGTCATTCATAGGGTATCCACTGGCTGTCAACATGTGCTTACATGCTAGGGAAGCCACAATGATTTGCGAGGGGCAGCTTGCACATGACACCCATGGGCCATTGTATATTGGCAAAGCCCCTTGATACACACATAGTGCCTTTTGCTGCAGGACACAGATTACATAGCCACCTCCGTGGGTATCACACAGGATAGGACACTAACAGTGATGCTACACAACACCAGCAGTGTACACCGCAAGATGCATGCACTGGACACTGTCCTCAGCCCGGTGAACTGCAATGTCTGTGCAGTACCAGATTCCTGATTCACAGCTGACAGGTGCAACCCATCACTGCCAGGTTACACCTCATACCATGCCTGTCGTCCCCTACACATGTAACACACATGGACAGGGGGGTGGTATCCCAAGGCACCACAGATACACACACCTCCAGGTTGTTGGCACAGCACAAAGCATCAGGGCCTATTCATGAGCAGCTAACAGTGTGTTGGACTGCCTTCTGGTTCATAGCCTGGCACACACAACCCTCCCATACACAGGAAACCCACCTATCCTCCATATCAACACTGGCAATATGACAGTTTCAAGAAATGTCTTTATATGGCTGGACTGCATCCAGTCAAACATTGTGCGTGAGAATTACTGTAGCTACAATACACTAGCTGACAGGCTCCCAGCATGTGGTCACTGAATTGCAGTGGAATAACATGTTACCACTCCCACAACAGGTGGGAACATGCAGCACCTGTTCATCGACTACATGTAGACTATATGGCCCAGACCAGATGTGTATCCCCTGCTGTAGGTATTATACCATATACAACCCACACTGTATAGACACATACCGCATGCGGCCCCTGCACAGTCAGACACAGTCATATTGTTAAGCATTGTGAATACCATTTATCCACTCGAGGCACGTGTCAGACATGGTAACTACAGCAGGTCACAGGTATTTATGTGTATGTGTCACACACATACATCATGTGTGCATTGCCATTGCTGGTTTAGGCAATGGCATGCATTGTTATGCACAAAGACCCACACAAGGTCATATTGTGTGACACAACCACACGTGGCAGTTGTGGGTTACCAAAACATACCTATCTGTGCTCTGACAATGGTAATAGACCCAGTAGCAGAGCGCACTATTGGCATTACTGGCCAAGTAGCCCTGTTTGGCTGTACTGATAGTGTGGTGACATCCCCTGTGTTTACTGGGGGAATATGCAGCATCTGGTGTATTGTAGTATTTGCCAAAAGGATCTGTTTTTTCACACTTGCAATTACACACACCCTACTACCCCTCCCCCACCCACACACTTGCCATTTGCAGGATTCATACCTCTACCTAACTATGTCACAACACGTGAGAGAGACACATTAGTGAAGCGCACTATTCGGATTACTAGGAGGTCCCTCTTCTCCGGCTGTACTTATAGGATGCTGACATCATCTGTGTTTGGAAAGGGTAATGTGCATCATGTAGTGTGATCTCCTGATTGCCAAAAAGCACATTTTTTCATACAGAATTGCACACGCACAAACACCCCACATCCAAACACAGACACACTTGCCATTTGCAGGTTTCAAATTCCTCCCTAACTATGTTATGACACTTGAGAGAAATGCATTAGCAGAGTGCGCTATTCGGATTACTGGGAGGCGTCTCTTCTCCAGCTGTTTGTATAGGGTGCAGACATCATCAGTGTTTGGAAAGGGTAATGTGCATCATGTAGTGTGATCACCTGATTCCAAAAAAGCACATGTTTTTCATACAGAATTGCACACACACAAACTCCCCACATCCAAACACGCACACTTGCCATTTGTAGGTTTCAAACTCCTACCTAACTATGTTATGACACTTGAGAGAGACACATTAACAGAGTGCGCTATTCGAATTACTGGGAGGTTTTCCTTCTCCTGCTGTATTTATAGGGTGCTGACATCATCAGTGCTTAGATAGGGGAATGTGCATCCTGTAGAGTGTTTTCACAGTTGCCAAAAGGGACATCTCCCTCACACAGACTTGCACACACACTGGGCAGTTGCAGGATTCAAACCCCTATCGAACTATACTATGACACTCGTGACAGACGCATTAGCATAGCGTGCTATTCGCATTACTGAGAGGGTTCCCTTCTCCTGCTGTACTTATAGGGTGCTGACATCATCAGTGCTTAGATAGGGGAATGTGCATCCTGTAGAGTGCTTTCACAGTTGCCAAAAGGGACATCTCCCTCACACAGACTTGCACACACACTAACCCCCCTCCACACACACGGGGCAGTTGCAGGATTCAAACCCCTACCTAACTATGTTATGACACTCATGACAGATGCATTAGCAGAGCACGCTATTCACATTATTGGGAGGGTCCCCTTCTCCTGCTGTACTTATAGGGTGCTGACATCATCAGTGCTTAGATAGGGGAATATGCATCCTGTAGAGTGTTTTCACAGTTGCCAAAAGGGACACTTCCCTCACACAGACTTGCACACACATCAACTCTGCTCACCCACACACACACACACACTGAGCATTTGCATGGTTCAAACTCCTACCTAACTATATTATGACACTTGAGGGAGACGCATTAGCAGAGCACGCTAACTGAATTACTGGGCATCTGTTCTGCACCTGCAGCATTTATAGGGTGCTGACATCTTTATTTCTACAGAGGTATGTACATCTAGTACTACCTGTCACGTGGGGGATAGCATATATATGCATTTGCAGCCTCCTACGTCAGGGTCAGATATGCACATCGCACTGGCAGGTTATGTTCTATACCATGCTTCGTGACCACAGGACCTGTAACACACAACACAACCAGTCCAGAACACCACTCCCACATCCAGGACACACACTTTGCTTCCCTGGGAACAGTGCCGGGATATGCAGGTGTTCACATACACCATTCCAGTTGTTAACATCAGGTACAGGCATATTGTGTGTGGGAAATACTCAGGCCTCTACCACTTTACCCTACAGCCACTACAATTTGTGGGTCAATGTGCTATGGCAGAACCACTCACCACAGCCACATGGGGGAATACATATTGCACCTGTCCATCTGCAACATGGGTACTCACTGTTCCACACTAGAGGTAGACTACCATTGTTGATATCTGACCATACCCACCTTTCCCTGGACATCCATATCCCATCCCCACCCCCAGGCAAGGTTGTCACTGCAAACAAACTGTATTTAGCACAAGCAGACTCTACACTTGTGAAGACTGGGGTGGACGACTTCAAAGGACCCATGCTGGGGGACTATACTGGCCACTCTGCATAATCCTTGACAATTGCATTCTATGAGCATGTGTAAGGTTTGCATTGATCATGCTATCCCACATATACCCATGACTGCTCCACAACAAGACACCTGTCAGGTGTACACCAGCCATATATGAGCTGTCCAACAGACAGAGTGAGCTAATACATTGCAGAGCTGTAGCCCACAGAGGGAGGACATCTGTGAACAGTACCGGCACAACACTTCATTCCCACATAATCATCACAACACAGTGTTGACAGTGGAATTGTCCAGACAATGCAGATAGGGCTCCCTCAGTCTGTTATTGACGCCCACTTACTGTTAGAGGTCCTCAGCAACCCTCTTCCAGCACACACCAACAACATGGATGTGGCTTAGCACATTCAAACCCTGGGATCTCCACTGTGCCCCTCCTTGACAGAGGCACAGCTCACTAGCCTCACACGTTGCCTTATGTGACCTACTTTACAGTGGCACAGTAGCCTACTGTACTGGGGATGCAGATGCCAAGCACACTCTGGCTAAGCTGTCATTCCCTAGGGCAACAAGCCTAGTATTGACCTCTACACCCATATGTTCAATTGTCAGATGCACAATATTTATTGTGCTGTTAGACTGTTTGCAGGTCTTTATTGCCATAGCATTCCCTGTTCCTATGAACAACTTGTGTATCTGTGGAAGATGTTTGAATATGAGGGCGATCCACTATATCACTTATGTCTCTGTAGTCATTTACTGTGTGCACTGGGCAGATTGCTGTGTT
Source organism: Protopterus annectens (assembly GCF_019279795.1). Taxonomy (NCBI): domain Eukaryota; kingdom Metazoa; phylum Chordata; order Ceratodontiformes; family Protopteridae; genus Protopterus; species Protopterus annectens. The sequence goes on along the minus strand of NC_056733.1, from coordinate 1,008,937,512 downwards.
GTGGTTGGTTCCTGGAATGACACGTACAAATACCAGATATGTGTGGCCAACTGGTAAACGGAGATATGGCTTAAGTGTGTGAGCATGCCCAGTTCAGCCTTTCCATGGCATGTTGTCTGACATATGCCTCATTTATCAAAGTGTGCGAGCATGCCCAGTGTGAGCTTTCCATATGTTGAACTCTGAAGTCCACCACATATTTGGGTGTGTGTGAACTTCAACAATATCTCACATTTATGGTTGTGTGTTGGGTGTCATGTTGTGTACTAACTGGCCAACTGCTTCATGTCTGCCACAACAGGGATTATACTGTGCCTGCAGGGATTGCATGGGATACTTTGCATACAGTTGTCAACATCCTTTCATAATGACCTAACACTGTAGTACTGTATAGTGTACTGGTTCAGTACTTTCACTGTGGTGGACAGTATCGTGGGCTTTAGTCCTATCACTGCTTGACATCTTCATAGTGAGCGCAACAGACTGTGTAGGGGCCAGTTGTGCACATATGACCATGTTGCACTATGTTCAGATATGGACTACCTACACCAGGCTTGTCCAACATTGGTAGTGTATTCCACAACATAGGTGGACATTGGCAAACTCTAGCAATGTTCCCTAGGCCATTTCTGATGCTAGTCACAGAGTGTGTTTGTCCTTCGACACAAATTGTAACTGGAGTTTGCCATGACATATGTCATGGCTAGCATAATGTGCCTCCGTCTACCTCTGACATAACAGTGATACCCAGGGTTAACCTACCATCTCCCATCCACTCATCAGGATTCCTCTTGAGGGGTGTCGATAGGTGACTCTCTGGCTAACCTGTACTGGGAGTTTACTCAAGAGTGGGGGTGACTTCTGTGTTATGGATCATTCTGTACAGCTTGTCCTATGTATGTCAGTGCTGGGGTTCAGGTGTCTCATGTGCATAGCTCACTGCCATTCAGATTGTACAAGGATAAGCATGTTCATTGATTCCAGCTTGGACATGGCTTCATACATCAGGCACAGCTTGCCTCTGGGTGGGCAGTATGGCAGTGTGTGGAGCTGCAGTTTGTTTACTCAGGCAACACATGGCATCTGTTCATGCTCTTTGCTACTCCTGGTGGGGTACTGTAGTGGACTTTACAGTTGATGGAGGTGTCTGCTGAGGTATATCCCACAGGGGCTATCATAGTCAATTGTGACGCTGATGAAGGATGACTGCAGAGCCACAGTGACCTCCCCTTATCTACATCTGACAACCTTCATGATTGGGTGGGTATATGGTATGTTTCTGCGAACACTACAGCCACATGTTTGTCCAATGCAGGATATCTATCACCTTGTGTCCCCAGGTCTCTCATTACATGTTAGGTACATAATGGTTTAACACCTGTGTGGTAATTGGTGGGCACTTACTGTATATCCACGGTGGTTGTCTATACGCAGTTCTGCAATTAGCTTGCTGACATGGCTATGGCTCCAGTTGTCTCTTTCTATGTGGCCCTTTTGTGGGTTGCTTGTGTCAGCTGGGGGTCGGATATGGTGGGCAGTTTGTACTCCTCTGCATACATGTTCAGTCACAGTCCTTCCATGTTGGCCTGTACCTATGGGACATATATACGGAACGGGGGAGGTCCCAGGACCAAGCCTTGTGGGATGCCACTCATATCTGCTTTGTAGTCTGACATGGATGCAGCATGTCTGACCATGTCAGTTCTGTCCTTGGTCTGGTTTGCAACCCCTCTACTGACATAGGGGTTTATATTTAAGCTGGTGAACATATCCATACTGAACTCGTAGGGTATTGTCTGGAACCATATGCACGGTCCAGCTATGCTGTGTGGACCACATTGCCCTCATCAATGACCTTAATTACTGTTTCAAATGGGTCAAACATGTTTAGGGGCAGGATCTGCACTTACAACAGCCACACTGGGTAGGGTCCGGTGTCAGTAGGTCCACGATAGCTTTATGTCTGCGGTACATACTGATCCCTTCCATAGCTGTGCAGACCGAGCTTGTCAGGATCCTGGGGTGGTAGTTTGCAGTATCCATTCAGGCAACATCTTTGTTGTGAAGGACCACTGTTGTTGTACACTGCACTTTGGGTACATATCCTGTGGGAAGGCTGACATTGGGCAGTAGTGTGATTTGGCATTCCATTATTCTTGGAGTCCATGTTGGCCTCAGCCCAGGACACCATCACATACCTTTGCTGCTGTGTGTTTTGCTTTGTAGATGATGGCTGTTACCTCAGCATCTGCAATGTCAGGGGACCATCAGTCTGCTGGGATAGATATTGCATTCTGGGGGGGGGGGGGTTGCACTGAACCTGTCAGGTTGTATGTTGGCAATATATGTGTGTGTTTGGTATGTTGTTTGTAATATCTGTGTGATTCGAAGCATATCTGTGAATTCCCAACATGGTTCCTACCTTCAGTTAAGTAAGCCTTGTGATTATCCTTAGTGTCCTGTACAATTTGTATCTTCATAGGTTCATAGGTTCATACTAGGCTATCTACCCTAGGGCATTAGTAAGCCTAGCCAGAGTGTGTGTGTCTTTCGCCACCCCTTGCTATGTGACTATTATGGCCATTTATGATTTTCTTTACTGTGCCTCTGTCTGGATGTGACACAGTGAAGACCCCCAGTGTACATGTACGATCATCCATCCACTTGGCAATATTCCTGTTGAGGGGTGTCAGTGAGGGGCTCTGCCTAACATGGATTGGGATCCTGTTTCTGGGTGTGGGGAGCCTCTGGGTTATGTATCTGTCCCTCCAGCACATCCTATTTCATTATGTGTTGAGACTGACATCTGTCACTCTCACAGCTCCAATGGCTTTGATTTCCTGTGGTGGAGCATGTCCATTACTCCTGTGTTGGACATGGCCTTGTACAACAGACATACAATGCCTCTGTGTAGGCAGTCTGTGACTGCATTCAGCTGGGGTGTCTACAGCCAGGCAGCATATGACATATATTTGACACCCTTTATCCTCTTGGTGGGGTACATCTGAGGTCTTCCTAACCGCTGCAGGTGTCAGGTACGGTACATCCCATATGAGTCATTGTACTAGATTATGGGTCTGATAAGGGTACAGTACAGGGGCACAGTGACCTCTGTTGATGTAGATGCGAATCCTTTCATGATACGGTGTCCAATATAGACAGTCTTCCTAGCCACATTGGCATTGTGAGTGTCACATGACAGGTTACTGTCAACTTGTGTCCCTAGGTCCATGATTACACCTTGCATTCATAATGGTTTACCACCTATGTGGTAATTTGTGAGTACCTTGTCTGGTATTTGGTGGGACATTCATACTGTCCAGTGTCTTCAGGATGTCTGGGTGGGGTTCCTGTCTGTGAGAGTGTGGTATGTCGCATGCTACAGACTGTACAGCAGTTTTGACTACACTTAGGTGCACATGGGTGGTCTCCACTGCTTCGTGCATTGTCAGTTACCTGGCCGTATGGGTGTCTGTGCTGCATATGGATACTCCCCCTCCTTTGATGTTTTTGTCCAGGTGTTGGGGCCATGACGCATGATATGTGGTATAACCTGGTAGTGCTGGTGTGCTATCAGTAGGCTTGCAGCAGGCTTCTGTCACTGCACAGACATCGATGTTCTCCATACTGGGTAGTGCCTCAGGTGCATGCATATTGCAATTTACACATCTGGCATTGGTCAGCATTACCCTTATGTTTCTTACCACTTATGTTTTCTAGGGTGGTGGGTTAGTCTTTTTGGCCTTGCCTACGTACGGCTCTATGGAGGTGGCAAAGGCCTTACCCAGTATCCAGACGCCCAGGGGTAACAGGTGCAAGCCATCCCTGGCACAGCAGCATGGCTTGTCATGCATAACATCTCAAGCAGCAGACATTAGACCCTCTTGGACTGACAGCTGTAACTGTGCCACCTGTTAAAGCTGATCATTCTGTGTTTGTACTGTGGCATCATTCTTGGTGAGGGTTGGATGCTGCAAACAGCCAGTGTCATACCGGCCTGGAGTACATACTCAGAGAGATCATCCATGTCTCTTTTCATGCAGTCCAGGGAGGTACATCTCAGGTCATTCACACCAGCATGGACAATGAGTGCATCATATTTCTGCTTGCTTTGGGGTGACCTGCATGCTTGTGTTATGTGGCATATTGTGGCAGCCTACAGGCAGCTTACTGTACCCTTTCCGTTGTTCATTCTGGTGAGTGGGGCAGCAGTGTGTCTGCCTATACAGACACCTATTACAACTGTGTCAGGCATGTTGCTTCTCCTTCTGGCCTGTAACTGTTTGGCACACCAGCTTTGTGTACTATGTGTTGCATGTGCTATGTTTGGAGGTTGTGGTTACTTGGGATCTGCTTTGGAGGCCTCTGTTGGTGTGGTGTGTTTGTAATTAGGGCCTCCGGGAATGTTTTTCTGTGTTTATGTGTTTGGTTTACAGTTGTGATAGGTCTATGTGGGACTTGGGTTTGTGGTGTATGTGGTTACCTTCTCCTCCTGACTAGTTTTGACAGTACTGAGTTGGGGGAGCTCAACCTCCGGTTTGGATAAATGGTTGCATCTCTCACATATATTTGTATTTATTGGGAGGAGTTGTGGGTTGTCTGTGTACTTGGGGCAGGTGTCACATTGCCTCTGGATTCACAGATTCTACTTGTTGTGGCTGGCCTTAGTGGATTGTATGTGTGGACATATTTTATTGCCATACTACTGATCAGTGATTACTTCCCTTTTTATGTTTGCTCTATCATGTAGTAGCTTCCTCATTCTCTTGCATGGTGTGGTAATGGCTGGAGTCCAGCATGCCAGATGCCTACGTATATGGCAATGTGTGTTGTTGTTATTTGTGATTGCATGATCCAAGCATTCCTGGCTGTGTTCATGGAATGCCTGTATACCATGTTCTGCGGTGTGTCCCATATTCTGCACCTGCACAGGGCCTTTCGTGGATTCCACATCGGTTTGGAGGGGTGCAATCTATGCTTTACACATGTTTTTCACTGTGGTTTTCTGGCCAGGGACTGGGGTCAGGATGTGTATATCCAGTGTGATTACTCTATGGTCTAGTCTTACCAGTGAGGGGTACACTTCTCGTCTTGCCATCCAGTACCCATGTTGCTGATTATCACATCCAGTATGCTTACCCCTCTTGTGGGAGTGGTACGTTGTTCCTGGGCATTTTGGTTTATGGATTCTGGGAACTTTTCTCCTACTGTGTTGCTGCTAGTATAATGCTCCCAGTGTATGTCTGGGTATTTTCAGTCATGCAATATAATGTAGTTTGGGGGGCTTGATATATTCATGTATTCCAACATAGGCCAGGTGCAGTTCTTGGTATTAGGACAGTAGTCTGCAGCAGGCTATATACTGGGAGGCGGTTTTAGCCATTGGTATTTGACCATGGCTAATCCATGCTGCTTCTTGTTGTGGTACCAACATGGGGGTGTGGTTATCCTTGACATTTATTGCTAGTCACCCTCCTTTTGTAGCTTGTTCCATGTTTTGCGGCTGTGCAGCACAGTATGAGGTGTAACCTGGTAGTGTTAGTGTGCTGATGTGAGCCTTGACCCAGTTTTCTATTACAGGACTGATATCAACATTCTCCATACTGTGTGCGTTTACACTGCACGCATCTTGCTGTTTAGAATTCTGGCATTGGGTAGCATTACATCTAGCTTCCTATCCCTTGTGGTACCTATGAAGGTGAGTTTGTGTTTTGAGACTTACCTATTCAGGGCATGCTGTGGGTACTGACAGCCATTGCCAATATCCATGGGGCCTGGACTGATAGGTGCACGCCACACCTAGCAGGTGGTGCATCATGTCATGCTCAGCATGTCTTCCCAGGCTGAAACACATTGGCTCCCCTTTGACTAACTGCATTACTTCAGCCAGTTATTGCAATTGATCATCCCATCGTCATTTTGTGGCTTCATGCTTGGTGAGGGTGGATGTTAGTCAGGGTCCTCAGGTGTGCATATAGTACATGGTGTTACATTACTTAACACATGGCATTCATGCCTCAGGTGGTGCTGCAGGGCTGCCTCTGTCGGATGCACATATTACACTCCCTGTACATGTTTGTGAGCAGGTCATGTCATTTTAGGCATCCCTGTTATTATTTGAGTGAGTCAGAGGCGGTATCATTCCCAGGGTTCCTACTGAGCCAGTCTATGTGCTATGCGTTGCCTCTTTGCCAAGGCCAGGGCATACTGGGCACGCCTCCTTCTGCCTACTGGGGCAGGCTCAGGTTGTTCCTCCTCCGAGTCACGCTCTGCCTGTGATGGCCTTGGCAACGGTGGGGGGCTATTTGGCCCAGCCCTATGCTGGTCCTGCTGCAGCTGTTTTCGCAAGATCATATTATGTAGCATAGCACATACCATGACAATTTGGGTACATGTAGTTGGTGAGTACTGCAAGGCTCCACCAGATGTGTCCAGACACCGGAACCGTGACTTGAGCAGCCCAAATACACGCTCTATTACATTACGTGTTTGTGCATGTGCCTCATTATAGCATTCCTGTTCAAGTGTGTGTGCGTTTCTGATGGGTGTCATCAGCCACGGCTCCAGTGCATAACCTGCATCCCCCACTAGGTGTCCGTGTGGGATGTCCCCATTGGCAAATGTCTGGTACAGCTGCATCAAATGCCAGATGTGGGAATCATGGTAGCTCCCAGGGCAGCCAGCACACACATTCATTATTATGCCCTAGGCATCACACATGACCTGGCAGTTGATGGAGGGGAAGCCCTTGCGGTTAATGTAGGCCCTACCCCGCTCACCGGATGGTGCTTTGATGCATATGTGCGTGCAGTCTATTGCACCCACTACCTCAGGGTATTCCGCTATTTGCTGGAAGAGACGCATATTGCTGGCCAATACCTCACGGGCTTTGGGGAAATATACATGATCACCGACATGTGCTGACATGGCATCCAGGAACTGGTGCAGTACCCTGGAGGCTGATGCCTGTGATATCCCCATCATGTCACCAGCTGGTCTCTGGAAGGTACCTGTTACTAGTATTCTTAGGCTAACACATACCTTGGTTTCCACTGGGATGGGTTCCCCTCTGTTGGTTCTGTGTGTGAGGCGTGGCCTGCACAGCTTGACTATTTGCTTTAGGAGCTCTCTGTCCACTCTATAGCGCTCTACTATCTCCAGCTCATGTAACCCGTGGTAGGTGACCCTGGGCCTGTACACTCTTCTCCGTCTCCTCACTGTGGGTTGTCTGGCACCATCTGCATTGTCACCACCCTCAGCAAGTCACCTATGTCTCATTATGACAGCTATGGCAGCCCCTAACATTTCTGCTCTGAGTTCAGCTTTTTCAGTTTTCACTTCTAATAGCTTACTCCTGTCTTGCAGTGTCTCTTGAGAGAAACATCCTGCACTGCTGTTTGCAGAGTTTTAAGTGCTGGGCTGGGCTACTATTCTGCCTGTGTAATTGCCTGCTTCTAATTGTTTTCACCTGCTAGCTCCAGCAGTATTCCCTGCTAGCTTCCTACTAATTCTGTTGCTTCCTTTTTCCTTTCTGTTTCCTCAGGGTGGAGCAGAGTGCATACCAGCAGAAACATGCTCACAGTGGCTTACACGTGAGCACACATGCTTACATGGTTCAGGATCTGCCTATTCAAGTTAAAACGCACGCACACCAGCGCAAACAGTGTTACAAATCTACCAACACGCTCCCACATGCTCAGTCTGCCTTACACGTGCGCACACTGCCCTACTCGCGCTTCATGGCACGCACACGTGCGCATGCACGCCCAGCAAGAAACTTTGGTGTAAGTAACAGTGCACACCTTCCATTTCTTGACTTTCCCATGCTTATCTTGTGGCACTCCTCTTTCCTTGATCTGTGTCTGTCATCTGTCATGTTACACTGACCTCCAATGAACTGCATTTCTTTCTACCATTCCCCCCCTGTGATGTCACCTATTTCCTACTCTATTCCTCCCCCTTATGTATCTCTTACACTACTCAGACTGTGCTCATTTGCTATGTGACTGTGGGAGTCAGTATCCTAACCCTCATTTACATGAGATTGCCTACTAATGCTTAGTTACATGTCTTAGACTCAGCTTCCCCCCTTAGCAACCACTACACGGTGGCCATGTTGTTTTTGGTCTGCTGGTCCCTGCATTGCCGTTCCATGTATTGCATAAAACCCACATTTGTGGGTTTATAACCTTCATTTTTATGTTTTATACAGCGCAGCCCGTTTGCGCGGGGCTGCACTGCGTTTAAACATTGGCGATCGCCAAAAAAAATATATATATTTTTTTTATATTTGCATCGGGTTACCTTGCCAGTGGCCACATATTTGGCCATTGGCATGCTGCCTGACACATATGCACCCTTTATTTGGAGCTGACATGGCTCCATTGTGATTTTTGCAGAAGCGTACTCAGTTGTCAACTGAGTACATTTCTGCAGCTAAAACGTCTCTTACACGGGCTGGTTTCTGCTTCATGGATCGCTAATATACCTCATTTGCATACCTTTCGGCTGCAAGTGAGGTATTTAGCATATCCACGCCCAGTCCGTGTAAGAGACGTTTTAGCTGGTCTCTTACACGGAGTTTCAGGCTGTTCCTGGATCGCGAGGCTTGCATGGAGTGTTACACGTCTCTTACACTCCGTGCAAACCTTCGTGAATCCTGCCCAGTATCTTATTTCTTTCAACACATTAAAAAAATCCATGAAATTTTAATATGTTGATAAAACTCCATCAGCTTCATGTTGACCCTCCCAGCACAGTGATACAGGTTGGCCAAAGGACAATAAAGCTGAATATTGTGATGGTAGGCAGAATTCACAATATGCTTGTTCTATCATTCTGCCATTTCTAAGTTTGCATTACTTGAATGAAACCACCACTATTACCATGCATATACCAGTAAGTTGGTTGAAATACCCTTTGTGAAAAGGAAAAAAAAATGTTATCCAGAACCATTTTTAGAAAACTGATCAATCATTTTATTCTGTCATCTGCTATCTTTTCTACTTCCTTTAGTTACTTTCTTAATGCTAACAGATTTATATTGTGTCTGTATCCGAATACAAAGATTTCATATCAGTATTGCAAACAAACCCCTTTCATTTAAAATCAAATCTCTATTTTTTCAGTGAATTGAATAGAATTCTTAATAAAGGAGTGTACCTTCTTCACACCTGTATTAAAAAAAATGTTCAAATCATCAGTGCTAGGGGCTCAGCTTCTGAGTCCCTTGCACTTACAATGGTCTAAAAGGAGGCATGGAGATTATCAGATGTTATTTAGGTATACCAAAAATGCTACGTGTTTTGTTATCTTAACATGAGAAATGAACATTTCAGCAGTGTCAGCATCAGGAAATGTATATGCTTTCACAATTATATGTAATGTTATTTCTCCGTATTCATTATTGCCATGTAATAATCTTCCCTGAAGACTTTCATGTAAGTCTAAATTCCAAAATATGCCTGGAACTCCGTAGAGTATGATGAGTGCAGTGTAAGATTTATGGGAAAGGAGGTAATAAACCAATCCATCCCAGTATGAAAATAGCACCTCAAGGTATTGCAGTTACAAGTGGAAGCAGTATTGTCAGTGGGAGGTCAGACATAACATGAAATTGCATGCAAAAAAATGTCCTTAAGTAGATATAGTGTAATTAGCAAGGCACATGTATGGCATGTACACAAATCCAAATGTTTATGTCTCTAATATGTGGTAAAGGAATGACAAAACATGAAAGAGCATCAACAACACCACTGGTATACTACAAATATCTGTAGTTTTCTGCAGATTCCATTATATGGGACCTGTCATAGTCTGCAAAAAATATATATAAAATATTAATTACAGTGAAGTGGCATAAACGGCCACATCACCAGCACTAATTGTAGCTAACAAAGGGCAGGTGATGTGTGGGGAACACAAGTAATGCACACACCCTAGGAACTAAGAGGATAGAAAAGCAGATATAGAATGATGGTAAGGGGGTGCACACACGAGGACTGAGTGAGTAAGAAGGTCAGAGGGAGCATCAGAGTGGCATGTTTTTCCTTTTTTTTTCTTTTTGCAGGAATATCCCCTTTTTATTGTTGGAGAAAAAAAAGTTTGGAAAAGTAATGAAAATTGGAGGAGGAGAAAAGGGTGGGTAAAAAACATACAACAGATATCATACCACAGGACATACAAAGGTAGACATTATACAAAAAGGACAGGTGAAGTACATGGGCAATGCACACATGGATTGTTTAACAGGGGTCAAGGGAAATTAACAAATAAGTTAGGAATACATTCCAACCATGGTCAGTACAGTAATACATTATGTACTGATACGCAGTGCTGTGATGGTACAAGCTGTAGCAGTACAGTTTGTTTCTCACAAATCACACAGATTTTGGGAAAGACCCCTTCTTCAGTGGGCTAACTGGGAAGATTCAACATTGCAGTACACAGTGAACAACAAATATGACCATCCAATATGATGTCAGCAGTGCAAGTATACCCCACTCAACAGCAAGGCAGATTGCATCTACAAAAAGATATGTAGGACAGTAAAAGCAGAGGTTAGTTTAGAACCCCTAATCCTGAAATCAAGAAGCAAACATCTCTGCACAAAGCCAAGCAGAAATACTCTAGCAAATGTGTCAAGTGGCTGTGTAATGTCCAAATATGGATCCAGACCACAGAGATGGACATGAGAACTGGGACCCTAATGTCTCATGGTGTGTTTAATGCCAAGGACAACACAGATGGTGTTTAGGTATGCAAACATATAATGCCAGTGGAATCACTACACTGCTCAGCATTCATATCTTCAATGCTTTCAATGTTTGTTTGCTATACAGAAAGGTCATGGTGATAAGGATTTCACATAAACATGACAAATGAACATCAGTAAGCCTGTTAAGTGACAGGTATGCAGGAAGTATCTAAAGTATACTATGAGAATACAAGATACACCAGGCAAGATTGCACACAGGTGGAAACATTACAATGGAATCCACACAGTGTGGGTATGACTCACATGTGTGTGATAGCCTATCATGGCGGCAGTTTTGTCATATAAACCCAGTACACCTACAGGCTAATGGTGCTACAGCACAGTAAAATGCCCATAAACATATACATGGGATATGCAGATGTGTATCACATAGACAAAAGTTATAAGGGGGATGAAAAGAGGTCACATTATGACCCTTGTAGTAATGAACAACATGTCTTAAAAAGCCATCACATAGAAACACATGACAGGCATGCCTGAGTAAAACCATCAAACACACATGTCCCAGTACAGTACTGTGTTCAAGAGCAACATAAAGATGCTGCAAGGTGTATGCAACAAGGTAAGAGGTCTGAGTCCTGTGATGTGTGCATACATGATGGAATGGTGCATGCAACAAGGTAAGAGGTCTGAGTCCTGTGATGTATGCATATGTGATCGAATGGTGCATGCAACAAGGTAAGAGATCTGTGTCCTGTGACATGTGCACACGTGATTGAATGGTGCATGCAACAAGGTAAGAGATCTGAGTCCTGCGACATGTGCACATGTGATGGAATGGTCCAGGCAACAGGGTAAGAGGTCTGAGTCCTGTGACGTGTGCATATGTGATGGAATGCAAGGTGTTTGTGTGCAAGTTACATAGACAGCACAGTCATGCAAAACAGGAAAATACACGTAGCAGAGGAAGACACAAAAATCATGTCAGCTATCACATAACCATATATACTGACATGAAAACTTATGACAACAGGTGGCACACACAAAAAAGTATGCAGCTGTAAAAGTTAACTGTGTTTGACTAGCAAAAGGACACTCTAGTGTATACACCTATAACTCACCACAAAGGGGACTAAGACACATATTACTAATTAACAGGAGGTCTGTTGTAGGGCTGTTGTTCAGGGTCTACAAAGTTACAGCTATACAAAGCACTGCAGGTGCAGTTTACTCAATAAACACAGCTCAGCAATGTAAACAGCTGTTACTGGCATGTACCAACGGTGTTCACAATGCACAAAATGTGCTGAAGGTGCAGGATAGGGGTATCATTCCAAAAAATGAGAATGAGTACTACTGTGATATAATATAAGTGTTACAACATAGGAGAGGGTACCAACACAATGCATAAATCACTTTGCATGTCACCTGAATCCATTAATACTATATAGCATAACTTAAGCTTAAGTGCAAAAACTACATTTGTACTGGAACATTCATGGGACACAATGGCACAATGCACAGTAGTCACAGGGCAGAATGCACATGAGAGTGTCTGACACTCCACTGTCTAACTTTATTGTGGCCTATCTGCTATGGCAAATATGTCAAAAACATGTGCAATGCCAGCATGGCACCAAAGAGGTATGACATGTAGGCAACTATGTCATCCATGTGTGATGTCATCACAGGAGAATGGCATCACAGTGGGACATTTGGGGAATGTCAGTAATGTTAGCCAGTGTAATGCCACACACATTACATATGTCATCACATATGGACACATGGGGAATGTCAGTAATGTTAGCAGATGTCAAGTCCCACTTTGGGAAGTCATCAAAAGAAAGGAGCACAGGAAAAAGTTGGAGATAGAAAAGACAGACTAGACTACGAAGCAATACTTGTTGGCTAACAAAGAGGCTAAGAAAGGAGTTGCAATTGCAAAAAAAAAGGCATCAGAGGTACTTCTATGAGCTTCTGGAAGGTGGCTCAAAAGATTGCACAAAGAAACAATATCAGGCTGCAAGGCAAAGACAGAAAGATAAAAAAAATAGTCAAACATCCTTCATAAGGGATGCCGGCAGCAACCTGCTCACCAGTCCACAGGACACCAAAGACAGATGGAAGGAGTACTTACAGGAGCTTATGAATGAAGAAGATCCCATAGAAGCTGTACTGCTCCAGACATAACCTAAGATGAGGGGAGAAGGAGAGGAGCCCAGCAAAGAACAAATAAGAACAGCAATAAGGAAAATGAAGTCAGGGAAGGCAGCAGATTCAGATGAGGTCACAGCAGATTCAGATGAGGTCATAGCTTATATGATAAAGATGCTGACTGAGATTGGGGAGAAATGATGCCTGGGGGTACACATAGCACTGTGGAGAGGGAGGTGTATGCCAACTGACTGGAGAATAAGCATACACATGCCAGTGTACAACAAAAAAGGAGACATCCACAACTGTGGCCAGTATAGAGGTATCAAAATCCGGTCGCATTGCATGAAAGTTCTGGAGAGGGTGATTGATAAATGGATGGATATGCAGAGTAGTAGAAAGTAAGGTGGGAGATGAGCAGATCAGATTCTAATCATAATGCAGCACAACTGACTTGATGTTTTCAGTGAGACAGACAGTTCAGAAGAAGCTAAAGATGAGGAAATAATCCAACTGGGCATTCCTAGACTTGAAGAAAGCATGACAAGGTCACAAGAAAGCTGACTTGGGCAGTACTGCAGTGGTTCAAAGTCCCAGAAACATTGGTAGAATTAATACAGGCTATGTAAAAGAACCCAGTAACTCAAGTGCAAACAGTGTTCAGTCTCACAGGCGGGTTCCCGATGGGAGTGGGTGTACATCAGGTTTCAGCTCTGACACCACTGCTGTTCATACTGGTGAAGGGTTATATTAGCAAATAGTTTGGAGGGGACCCAATCAACAAAGTTGCAGTATGCAATGTGACATTAAAGGCAGACTCTGAGGAAGAACTTCAGCAAAGGATAGGGGAATGGAATGCAACTTTAAAGGCCCATGTGATAAAACTGAGTATAGATAAGACAGTGGTTCATAGGATCATAGGTTCATATGTAGGTACTAGGCTATCTGCCTGAGGGCATTTATAAGCCTAGCCAGAGTGTGTCGGCTTTCACCACCCCATAGATTAATTAACTGATCCTCTGTCAAGCAGAGCCAATGAAGTGATCCCAGGAGTGTATTTTTATGTTACCCATCCACTCGTCAAGGTTTCTCTTGAAGAGTGTTAGTGAGGGGGCTCTGCCTGATGTAATTTGGAATTTTGTTCCAAAGCATGGGGAGTCTCTGTGCCAGGAATCTATCCCTCCAGCATTTTCTATTTATTGTTGTGGTGAGGTTTAGCTCACAAAAGCGTGTGGCTTGCAGTGACTTGGATTTCTTTAGGTGGAGCATGTCCATCAATTCTGAGTAGGACATGGCTTTGTAAGTCAGGCAGAGATCACCTCTGAGTAAGTGATATGCCACTGAGTACAGCCAGAGTTTTTCAGTCAGGCTATATAGGACATATGTTTGAGACCAGTAATCCTCTTGGTGAAGTACTTTTGTGGTCTTTCCAGCTGTTGGAAGTGTCTTGTGAGGTACATCCCAAATGGGGCATTGTACTCTGTGATGGGTCTAATGAGTGACGAGTAGAGGGGCACTATAACCTCTTTATTTCTAGATGTGAATCCTTTAGTAATTAGATGGGCCACATAGAAGGATTTCCTAACTACTATGGCAATATGATTGTCAAAGGAGAGATTACTATCTACTTGGGTCCCCAGATCTCTTATTACCTCTTCTGTATTAAGGGGGCTGCCACCTATGTGGTAATTCTGGAGCATTTCTCCCCAGGCCTCCGCTGAAAACAGGCTCTGTGGAACCTAGTCGGACTTTCCCGGTCAACAAACGATAAATAAATAAAGTAATAAATAAATAATTTGTGGGTGTTTTGTTTTTCCCAAATGGGATGGCTATGCATTTTTTGGCATTTAGCTTGAGCCCATGACTTTGACACCAGGTGTCCATCTCAGTAAGGCCCTTTTGGAGGATGTCTGTGTCAGCTGGAGAGTCAATTATGGCTCCCAGTTTGCAGTCATCGGTGAACTTGGTTAGCCATAGTCCTCCTGTGTTTGCCTGTACTTCTGAGAAGTATATGCCGAACAGTAGGGGACCTAGGACCGAGCCTTGTGGGTCACCACTTGTTTAGAGTCAGACATGAAACCTGCTATTTTTACCGCGTGAGTTCTGTCTGTAAGCCAGTTGGCAACCCATCTCGTGACGTAGGGGGTTTATATTCAGGCTGATGAGTTTTTCTGTAATACCTGAGTGAGGAATGGTGTTGAAAACGTTGGCGAGTTCAAGGTAGGATGTGTGAACCACCTTTCCCTCATCTATGGCCTTGGTGACTGTCTTGAAGAAGTTAAGGTTTAGTAGGCATGATCTGCCCTTAACAAAGCCAAACTGGGTCAGGTCAAGTGTTTGGAGGTTCCCAAAGCCTTTATTAATGAGTTCCATGATGATGCGCTCCATAGCCTTGCAGATCAGGCTAGTGAAGCTTATGGGGCGATAGTTACCAGGGTCCGTTGTGGCCCCTCCTTTGTGGACAGGAATAACTGTTGCTGTGAGCCATTCTATGGGCACATAGCCTGTGGAGAGGCTGAGGTCAAACAGCATGTTTAGGTGGGGGGTTAGTTCATTCTGTAGTTTGTGCAAGACACAGCCTGGGACACCATCTGGTCCCATTGACGCTGTGTTTCTGGCTTTTGAAAGGGCTGTTTTCACCTGTTCGTCTGTGATTTTTGGGACACTACACTTTTCCGGTATTGTTGTCGGCCCTTTTGGAGGTGAGAGGGGGTGAAATTTGCACTAAAACTATCTGCCAGGAAGTTTGCAATATCAGTAGGTATTTTGTGCTATTTTGCACTAGTTCAGTGCATATCTGCGAGTTGCAGCTTAGATTCTTAACATAGCTAAAGAAGGCTTTGTAGTTATCTTTTGAATCCTTGGCTATTTTTCTTTCAAAGTTAGCCTTGGATGATTTCATGAAGGACCTCAGTTTCTTACTGATACTGATCAGGGATGTCTTTTCATTCTTGGGATTTTCTTTTTTTCTGAACTAGTTTCCTCCTTCTATTACATAGCCTGTTTATTGCAGGGGTCCACCAAACTGGTTTCCTTCTCTTAGAGGAGTGAGTCTTGGTTTTGCTAGGGATTTCACGATCCATGCTTCCTTGTAGTTGCTCATAGAGTGCATTTGTAAATGTTTCTGCATCTTGGGCAGCATTATCCTTTAGCGTGGGGGTTGTGAAACTTGCCACCTCTGTCGTAAGTAAGGTGAAGTTTGCTTTAGAAAAGTTTTTTACTGTGGTTTCCTTAGTTGGGGGTGGAGGTGAGGTATGGACATCCAGAGTGATTAGTTTATGGTCTGATCTAACCAGTGACGGGTTGACCTCCGGTGTGGAACACCTGTCACCCATGTTGGTGATGACCAGGTCCAATATGTTTTCACCTCTGGTAGGGGAGTTTACCAGCTGATCCAAGGCATTTAAGTTGATGAATTCTAGGGAGCGCTGGGCCTGGGAATTTGTACTCTAGTAGTTTTCCCAGTGAATGGTAGGGTAATTGAAATCACCCAATATCAGGGTGTTTGGTAGAACCTTCATGTTTTCTAGTGTCTCTAGAAAGGTGGAGTGGTGGTCCTGGGTCATGGAGGGTGATCTGTAGCAGGACACAATTTGTATTGCAGATTTGCCCGATGTTAGTTGCACATGGATGATCTCAGAGGTATCATGCTGTGCCACTAACCTGGAGGTGTAGGTATCCTTGATGAATATGGATACACCCCCTCCTTTTGTGTTTCGGTCCGTGTTCTGTGGCTGAAATGTGTGGTATGAGTTGTAGCCCGGTAGTGCTGGGGTGCTCTCTGGAGCCTTGAACCAGGTTTCAGTTACTGCACAGATGTCGATGTTCTCCATACTGAGGAGTGCTTTGAGTGTGTGCATTTTGAGATTAAAACTACTGGCATTGAGTAGCATAACCCTCAGTTTTTTGTTAATTGTGTTGTTTACGGAGGTGGGTTTGACTTTTGAGCCTTACCTAAAAAAGGCACTATTGGGGCAGCATGAGCCTTGGCCAGTATTTGAAAGCCTAGGGGTGACAGGTGCAAGCCGTCTCTTGTGAAGCAATGCGGCTTTTCGAACATGTCGTCCCAGGCTGACAGACACTGGATCCCCTTTGAATGACACCAGAAGCTTAGCCAATTCTTGAAATTGATTATTTTTTTTTTATACTGTGGTATCATTCTTGGTGAGGGCAGGATGCTACTCAGGGTCAGGGTCATACCAGCCTGGGCTACATGATCAGAGAGCTCTTCCATGTTTCTTTTCATGTAGTCCAGGGAGGTACATCTCAGGTCATTTACACCAACATGAACAATGACAGAGTCATATTTGTACTTGTTCTGGAGTGACCTGAGTGCTTGTGTTATGTGGCAGATTCTGGCTCCCAACAGGCAGCTAACAATAACCTTCTGCTTGTCCAGCCTAGTGAGTGGGACGTCAGTGTGCCTGACTATATAGTCACCTTTTACTAATGTGTTAGGTATATTATTTCACCTTAAGGGCTGTGATTGTGCGGCACACTGATTTTGTGTTTTATGTGTTGCTGGTTTGTGACGGGAAGTGCAGGTTGTTGGGTGTCTGCTTTGGAGGTCTCTGATGCTTTTGCAGGTTTTTATTTAGAGCATCCGAGTATGATTTTGTGTATTTATGTGTACTTTTTGCCAGTGCTGTTTTAGTAGGTCTGTATGTGGCTGGAGTTGTGGTACAATAGTTAACCTTCTCCTCTTGACTGTCTGTTCCAGTCTTGGGTGGAGACAGCTTAGCTTCCAGTTTGGCTGTATAATTGCATCCCTCACATATGTTAGTGTTTTGTGGTAGGAGGAGAGGGTTGTCTGTGTACATGAGGCAGTTGTAACATTGCCTCAGGATACCCAGATTCCCCAGCTGGACTGGAGAGTGCACCTGAAGTTGCCCTTTGGTCATGCCTGAATAGTAGGCTGAGCTGCTTAGTTGCTTGGTTGGTGAGGGGTGAATAAAGAGCCTTGCCCTGCTGGGCAATCAGTGTCAGCATATATTAGTGCTTGCTATTAGGTCTTAGCAAGTGCTGGGCTCTAAGATGCTTTTTGAGTGCTTAGGTTGAGAGTTAGACCAGTTTCAAGGGAAAAACTGAAGAGGAGACTTAGTGGAGTCAGGAATAATTTAACCGTAGGTAACCGGCACTGTCCGGTGTGCAAAACCATGCAAATGTGGTTTTTATAGTAGGGAAATGAAAGCGATAGAAATTAGCCCAAAATGGCCAATAAACTACTAACTTCTGGGCTGGAACCACTCCTCCAGGGACAGGTTGGTTGCTCAAAGCTCCCCTCTCTCACATGTGAATAGAGATACTTCCTTCTATCCAAGTAAGGTATGGGCAACTCAGAAACTAGTATCACAGCCCTGAATTCAGCACTAGCCTGAAAACTGGACTATACTAGCTTAGAAAGGTGGGAAACAAGGATTTTTCTTGGGTTTTTTTTTTTTTTTTTTTTTTTTGAAAAGATAAGGCAAAAACAGTAAAAAATACACTTAAATGGCTTTAAACGATTACAAATGATCAGAAAAGGCTATCACACTTTAGTGTGTAGCCTACAACAGTTCAACAAATAATTTAAACAAAAAACAACATTTTAAAAGTGCAGGCAGTCAAATAAGTACAATATGTGAAAAAAACAAGCTTTTAAATCACAATAAATGCTGGAAAATCTGCGTTTAGGCGGAAAACAGTTAAGTACAGCAAGAAAGTGCAGAAAACTGATACTTAATCACTCCAAAGTCTCTCTAGTAAGCTAGAAGGCTTGTATCAGTTTAAGGATTTCTAGTGCTACCAGTAGGTTAGTTACAGGAAAGATGGGAAACAAGTGCAGATGTGGTCTTTTAAACCAGGAAGTTGAAAGAGACAGGCAAACTGTCCAAATGGTCAATAGACTACAATTTCTGGGCCAGAAACATCTCCTCTCATGGTAGACAGGCTACATAGTGCTTGCCACTCCCACTGATAAGCTAGAAGGCTTTCCTCCAACACAGAAAGGCTTGCGGGTCTCAGATGCTTACCAACAGTCCTGGATACAGCAACTCTGTATCTGGACTAGGCTAGTTACAGGAAAGTTGGGAAACAAGTGCAAGTACGGCTTTTAAACCAGAACAATGAAAAAGATGGAAAAAACTGCCTAAACGGCCAATAGCTACAATTTCTGGACCAGGAACCACTGGCAACAAGTGGGGAAGTCAGATGAAGCTGAGCATTGAAAAAGAAGAGAAGATAATGGAACAGGTTAACAATTTCATGTATCTGGGAGGGGTGGTTCAAGAGAAGGAAAGTCTGAATAAAAAGGTCAAAACTAGAAATAGAGGGGCTGCAGCCAACTGGCATAGAGTATCAGGTGTAGTGTATGACAGAAGAACATCAAATAAACTGAAATGTAAGGTGTACAAAACAGTGTTGTGTCTAGTGCTACTGTATAGTACAGGAACCTGAGCACTAAAGGCAGAGCAATTGAGGAGGCTGGAGGTGGTGGAAATGAAGTGTCTGAGATGGCTGGTAGGATGCACACTGTTGTACAGACAAAGAAATAAGAACAGAAGCCAAAGTAGCTCTAATTGCAGAAAAGATGAAACTAAACAGATTACGGCGGTTTGGGTACACGTGCAGAAAAGCAGAAGATAATCTGGTGAAGACAATTTGGGACAGACAAGAATAAGGTAAGAGGAAATGAGGGCATCCATTTAAGAGGTAGATAGATTGTTTGAATGAAGGTCTGTGACAGTCAGGCATGGTTGTCGAAGAAGGCGGGTGTGTGGCATTGAATTGAGAGAGATGGTGACAGTTAACACCCCAACCCCACATAGAAAATGGGAAAAAATGGGGTCGATAATGATGATTCTGTTGTTAGTATTGCAGCTGATGTCTGCTGTAAAGCCTCATGTCCTATCTTGTTACACATTCCCATGATATGTGTACTGTATCACAGTAGGGTGGTCTTATGACAACATTTTGGTTAATGTACACCCACCACCACTGTACACTCCAACAGTCATTGTTATACTGAGATTTATGCTGCTACCTACACACAGTAACTATAAGCATGATGACAGCATACCTGTCTATCAAAACATGCTGTTGTGTGCACCTTAGGCATGATACACATAATGCCAATATGGTCATCTTTGGCAGTGTACCTTGCCAAAAGTAGTGCAGGAGTGAATGTTATTCTCCACCCATTCAGATGTGTTCATTTCTTTCACGCACCTATGTATATAATATTTTGCAGATGATATCATAGTTATGGTATGTATGATGTTACATCTGGACAACTACTGGTGTTTCCACGTAGCTGTCTGCTGTGCTGCCATAATGGAGTAAGACTGTGAATATCACTTGTTTAACTGTGTACTTGTGTACATGTGGCATGACATGACCTAAAGTTCTGAGACAGATGCTGCAGTGGCTCCAGAGCTACCATATTCAGCCACAGACTCCATCATCCACAGCTGATTGTTCTCACCCTTATGTCCTCCTGCTCATACTGTACAGCTCTGATAGCTCCATGTCACACATTTGGAATCATTTGGGATCAGTTTCCCACACTAGGGCTGGCAGGCTACTATGCTTTGTTGTTAAGATGTTATGCAGTATGGCACACACAGTGACCATCCATGAAGTCTTTTTCCATTCTGTCTTGCAGTGCACCCCTGGATGTGTCCTGACATCTAACGCTTGATTTCAGCATATCAAACACTTGCTCGGTGGTGTTAAAAGTCATGGTGTGCTCTCTGTTATATGACATGTCACTGTGTGCACTCTGCTGTATCTGGTGTGATGTGTTCCTGTGTGCACTTTGTATGTGTCATGATGTGTCCCTGTGTGCACTGTGTTGTATGTGGTGTGATGTGTCATGGTGTGTAGTCTGTTGTATGTTGTATGAAGTGTTGCTGTGTGCACTCTGTTGTATGTGGCATGATGTGTCACTGTGAGCACTCTGTTGTATGTGGACTGATGTGTCGTAGTGTGCACTCTGTTGTATGCATCCTCAACAGGTGTAGACGGGGCTCTGAATGATGTTGACAGCCAGTGCTCCAGCGGATAACTACAGTCACCTGTTTATAAAATAACACACACATTTAGTCATCTTGCTTACAGTTGACAGGTCTTGATTTGGATTACATCATATCTGTGGTCCTGAAACTTATCAAGACAGAGCCCCTCTGGAATGTCACATCGATGAAAAGTGGGCCTCAGCCTGCTTTCCCTCCATACTGTAGTATAATGCACACTAACAGAGTGTATTGCTTGATATTGATAATGAAGAACACATTTCCTGAGAACTGAGTGATGGCCTCTCTTTTCTATTGATGTACCATTCAGCAATGTCAGATGCTCTAGTTTTGATTGGTACATGGATGCAGTCTATTGTCCTGAGGAAACAGGGAAAATTAGTGATGGCATAGAACTGTTCCAAGGCAGTCCACCACTCTATAGATGTTGCTGAGAAGTAAATTAATTCATCCACCTTCTGGCACAATACTGCCTGGAGTGGTCATAGTATGTGACTAGTGGCTATGTGGGACATGCCAACAGCATCCCCATTTACTGATTTACTCACCATTACTGGTACAATGGGGAGAGTCCTGGGGTAAATTTTCTATTTACCATCCATTGATCCACACTAGACTTGAATGTGGTCAGGGATAAGCTTTGTTTTATGTGGAGGAGGAATGTGTTCCAGAACTGTGGTATCCTCTGTGAGATACACTTGTCCATCCATACCATTCTGTTAATGGTGCAGAAGAGGTTTAGGTCCCTGGATCAAATATTTCCTATACCATTGGACTTGTGGATGTGAAATAAGTCTATTGATAATGAGTTGGAGGATGCTACAAACAGGTCAACTCTTGGCAGTCTGTGAGAGACTGAATATAGTGATACGGCTTTGAGATGGTCAGTGTAGGACATATTGTTTGGGCCTCTTGCATGTGCTTAGACAGATACACAATGAAAGGGGCATTATACTCAATGACTGGATGAATAAGGGCTGAGTAACTGGCAACAATGACATCCCCTTGTTAAATTAACATAATTAATTTTTGCAAGATATATAACAGCTTTCTTATCTCTTTATCTCTTATAGATTCTCATAGATTCTCTTTAACTGCTATATAGTGTGATAAAAGCCAAATGCTGCAACTAACAACTGCAAGAAACATAGTCATTCATAACATAGTTTTACTGTGTTGTTACTTGCTAACGTTGTACTGCATGTGGCATTCCATAAAGGAATTATAAGCAGTGTAGAGCCTGATTTTGAGTTTTCTTACTGGTATATGTAGCTGGCTTAAGGGAATAGTATTATAGTACAACTAGAGCCATCATGTACTTTCTCTCAACCGTAGATATCAGTAACACCATTTATATCTTGGGATACTGCTTTTTAATATAGTATTGTCCAGTACATGAATTGGATGTTTATGCAAAGTATCCTTTTATGTTTTACAGCTAATCAATATGTGTGTGGTGGTCTTCCCTACCCACAAGAATACCAAAGCAGATGTTATGTCTATGTATCAGCAGTCTCTCCAGCCCAAAAGTCACCAATGCAAGAAGCAAAGCATAGGTGCCTTCAAACAGGCTTCTGGCCTACAAACTGTTATATCTGGCTGTATTGTGGCATAAAAACAGTTTAACCTGTTATAACTTAAATGTGGCATGCTCACTCACAAGACAAACTTTTTACAATAAGCTCAACACTATAGACCTAACCGTGGTGTTGTTATCTAGTTCTTATCCTTTAACTGCATAGCACCCTCCTCTGGCATGGCTTAAAAGGTTGCTCCATGTTTTTATTCCCTTCTCCCCTTCCTTTAAACTATAGACAGGACCAGTAACTGTTATACAGACATATTGCGCTGGTCTTTCATAAATTACTTACCTGTCCGAGTTTCTGGATCTAGCCAGACTGAGGGTATATTTTGGCACCATTTCTGTGGTCTGTTTCAGTCCCAATAGGTTCAGCCCACTCCATTTGCCCTTGCTGCACTCGGACTTCACTTCACTCCCCACCCTGCCCCTATTTCCCACCCTGCTTCACTACTTCTACATTTATTCGTAGCCACAGTCCCCTGACCCCTGACAACCCCCTCCCACCATCAAGTCCAAAGACAACTACTCCCAAACCCCTCCCAAATGCAGTTACTACATCAAAAACCCACTTACTCTATCTCATTCGATCAATCTCCCCTGCCCATACATAATAGAGCACCCCCTACTGGCCCATATTCCTCACTCATCTCACTCTCATCTGACATAAGCTCAAACCCAATTCTTATTTAGTGACATCATGCCACACTCCCCCCCTCACTCTTTAATACTATCATAGTAATAGCCACACTATCCACCTGTCTCTCCATACTCTCCATTGCTACCTCCTACCACTTTGTACCCTCTCAGCTTAATAACAAAATACCCCATCAGACCTCATCCCACTACATACCCCCAAACATATTATCATATCACCCACTATATATAACTTATCTTGCACCAACCTCCCCTTTACCACTTACTATATCACACTAGCTAAGGAACACCAAAGTCTCAAGTTCAACACCCTAATAGAACTATACCCCAAAACTATCATCAGTGTTGCATCCCAACTACTACTTGCAGGCAATATCCTCACCAACCCCAGTCCAACACCAACCCCAAATAACTACCAACCTCCATTTAACCACCAACCTGCAGACCTATTAATACTCAACTTAAACATCCACAGTATCATGAATAAAATAGACAAACGCATGCCGCAACCTCCTTATATAACCCCGACATCCTAATCCTTACTGAGACCTGGCTCAAGCCACATATTAAGGACAACTCCATTACCCCACCTGTATGTAATATTCTTAGAGCTGACAGAATAGGCAAAAGAGGTGGTGGTGTTTCCCTCCTCTATAAAACTAACCTAAAAATCCATCAGCTACACAAAGAATCCCCAGATATCAACAATGCTGAAACCCATTTTGCAAAACTCCTCATTAATCAGCACAAGCAACTAAACATACTTGGTATTTATCTACCCCCCAGGCAATACCCTATCCACCCTAGAGTCAATACTCCACTGGACTTCTCACTTCCTCACCCAAGAAACTATCCTGCTAGGTGACATCAATATTGACTGGAACTCCATCCACTCTCCCACATCAACAAACCACCTAAATGTATATAATTTCACCCAACTCATACACTTACCCACCCATATTGACTAAACCTCAAAAAAGGAATCAATATTAGACTGGATTCTTGCAAACAACCACAATACTGCTCACCAATGTGGTACAATAATCAGCTCTCTAAGTGAGCACAATCCAACTTTCTTTGTCCGACACAAACTCAAAACCAACAACCCTCCATCTCTTCTTTACACTCGTACCCAAAAAAACTTCCCCACTAACCTATTCTTGGATGCCTTATATGCATGCAATTGGAACTCTTCCATTAGACCAGGCAGTTGAATACTTCAACTCCACATTCCTAAACATCCTAAACCACCCAGCCCCACTGCAAACAATTAGGATTCATTGTAACCCAGCCCCCTGGCTTTAAAAATCCACAAGATCACTACTAAAAGAAAGGGATAAAGCCTGGAACACCTAGCACTGTCTCAAAACCCCCACATCTAGGCAAACCTTCCTTGAACTTCGCAATAAGGCAAAAAAAAATTAGAAATGACAAATGAAACCACTACCTCTCTCTACAAAAGAAGCACAGTTCTAACCCTCAAACATTCTGGACAGCTGTAAACAATATCATGCAAACAGACAGAGCCTCTATCCCTCCACCATATACCGAAGGATCAAACTCCGATATAGTCTCTAATTTCTATAATTATTTTTCCTCCTCTATACTCAAACTTATTAATAACACAAATACCACCAACCTTCCACAATCCACTAATGCCCAAACAATAAATACCCCCTTCTCACTCAAACCAGTCCCAACATCAACCATCCAGAATCTCTTATCCAAGTTTAAGCCCATTGCCCTCACTGCCGACAACCTCCCAGCTAACTACCTTCAAATTGCATCTAAGGCAGTTGCCTACCCCATTTCTTTATTGATAAATAGATCCGTCACTGAACACACCACCCCATCTTTGTGGAATATTTCCTTCATTATTCCACTCCACAAAGGTGGCCCTTCCACTGACCTCTCTAACTATTGAGCTATTGCAATCCTGTCACCCTTATCTAAGATTCTTGAAAGATGTGTCCACTGAGATTGCTACCAGAAGACTGCATGACTATAAACATACCTGATAGATGCTGGGTATTACAGGTTCTCTACTTCCTTAACCTCTGTTACTGAGCACCACCGGGCGTTTGGAAATGTGGGAATCACTCTTTTGCTTACCGAGACCTGCATCTTTTGGATCTGATACTGGAAGCTGGTTGAGAGCACTGTGTTCCAGCTTGGTTCTACACCAAACACCTAAATAACACCAGCCAGGTCATTTTGAACATTAGTGCAAACTAAGACACTTACCCTACAACTACAAGTGTTACCTTTCCTTGGGAAAGGCTTTGAATGTACGTATTGATACTGTAACTCATATATTAATGTTAACACTTCAGTAGAATCTCAGGTAGCCTAGCCAGCAGCCGGACCCCCCCCCCAGTACTCCCTTCTTTCTGTATATTACCCACTTTACCCTCTATACTCAATCCTTCTTCCTGCCTAGACCTTCTACCCTAGCAGGTTACCTCTCCCCTGCTATATACTTGCTGACCACTAGGCGGCGTCCTCATACTTTATCTTTCTGATTCACTAACTTTCAACACTGTCTTTTCTAACCCACCTCTGCATCCTTGCCCCCAGTACCTCTGTTCCCAGCCTTTATTGGGTTCTCCTATATATTACCTCTTACTGTCCAAAGACATCCTTATAACTGTTATCTCCAGTTTCCTCCTGCATTTCTACCTTTTAGCCTCCTATTATTGTCCACCTTCCTCTACCTTTAGACCTACCTACAGAGTCTTCCTCCTCACTGATTTTCTTCAGCCTTCTTCTGCTGTCTTGTCTGGCCCTGCTTCGCTCCCCACCCTACCCCCATATCCCACCCACCCCTAGGGCTCCTACATTTATTCCTCCATTCACCACACCCCCTACTTACTCACACCAATCATACACAGCTATCCTAGAACACTCCCACCCCTACTTATAATCAAACTAATCTATACCACACCCATCCCTACTTCTTAGCAAAACAACAACTACATCACCATGACTATAACTATCTTCCAGTCACAACTGAAAATAGCTATCTCCTTCTTACTACTTTCCTCACTTATTATTACTTACTTCCTAACCTCCTACGAACACTCTCTAACTGTTTCTCTCTCACTTCCTTCAGAACACACCTGTACACCCGTAACATCCCAATCCCCTTCCTTCTTACATTCCTCCTCACAATCCATGTACCTTCTTGCCACATACCATAGGCTACTACACTACAAACTACTAAAATCAAAAACAAAGAAAATAATTGAAGCTTTCCAAAAACTTAAACTAGAAAAATATGCTACATTACTCCTTCTACTACAAGATGGTGACATACACCCCAATCCAGGCCCACAAGATAATAAAACCACAACACATAGAAATCATACCAAACCCTTCTCTCTCTCTTCCTCCAAACCCACTAACCTACTATCCATAGCCCATCTCAATATACGTAGCATCTGTAACAAAATTAGTCAACTCCATGCCCTACTAGAAATACACAACTTTGATATCTTATGCTTATCAGAAACCTGGCTAAAGCCTTCAATTAAAGACATTGAGATTACCCCACCTGGTTATAACATTGTAAGACTTGATCGCTCCACCAGGAAAGGTGGTGGAGTAGCAATTATATATAAAACTAACCTAAAGCTTACTCTTCTTGACCTTACCCTCTCCCAAAACAACAATGCTGAAATAATTTGCTCCAAAATACAAATCAACAATACTAAAGCAATAAACGTCATTTGTGCATATCTCCCCCCAGGAAATAACATCCCTACCTTGGAACACATTCTAGAACAAATCTCTAATAAACTTCCTCAAGAAACACTATTTCTTGGGGACTTTAACATTGATTGGAAATCATGTAGCAATATTAACCCTACTTCCCATATAAACCTTTATGGTTTTAAACAACTCATTAATAGTCCTACCAGAATCAATAAAAAAAGCAAAAAAGAAACCACCTTAGACTGGATCCTTACTAACTCCCCCCTGCAAACCTACCAAACTGGCATCCTTCCAGATGACATTAGCGATCATGCCCTCACCTACGTCATTAGAGCTAAAACTAACCTAAACTTTCCTACCACTCACAGAACACTATACTCCAAAAAACAATTTATTCCTGAACAGTTTCAAACAGAACTTTCACAATACAACTGGACCCCTCTAAAACACCTCACACTCAACAAGGCTGTTGAATACTTCAATTCAGCATTCCTTGCAATCCTAAATCAACATGCCCCAAGTCGCACTATTAGAACAAAGACTAAGACAGCACCCTGGCTAACCTCTAATACTAAGCATAAAATTATTCTCAGAAATGAATCTTGGAATAAATGGCGTTCCTCTAGAAACCCAACAGATCATCAAACCTTTAGAGAGCTCAGAAACAGTACCAAAAAAGCCATCCTAACAGATAAAAAGAATTTTTACTTTGAACTGCAGCAATCCACCAAAAAAGAACCAAAAAAATTCTGGTCTACTATTAACAATCTAATTACCCCAGGCAAATTAATTACACCCAATCCACAGGACTCAGACCCCGAAGATCCCACTTTAATAGCCAATAACTTCAATACTTCCTTTACTACTTCCATACAAAGTCTAGCTAACCACCTATCTCCTGATACTTCTCAACTGCTCTTAAGTAGCTTCAATGACTCTCTTCCTCTCCTTCAACTACAACCTATACCCACCTCCTATATACAATCTCTTTTATACAAACTTAAACCCACTACCCCCTCAGCAGACAAACTTCCTGCTGAATTCCTGCAAGTAGCAGCTAAAGCTATTGCCTATCCTGTCTCTATCCTAATAAACAGATCCATAAAAGAAAGTACTTTCCCAGCAATCTGGAAAATATCATACATCATACCCTTACACAAAGGAGGTAAATCTACTGACCTTTCTAACTTTCGCCCTATCGCACTATTATCTCCTCTAGCGAAAATTATGGAAAAATGTATACACAAACAACTACTTAACCATCTCCTCCTTAACAACCTACTAGCTGACACTCAACATGGATTTAGGCCTTCACATAGTACTACCACTGCACTACTTTCTTTCACCAACACTATCAACTGTAACCGTAATAACAACAAACTAACCTCTTCTCTTTTCCTAGACCTGTCAAAAGCCTTCGATATGGTAAACCATACACTTCTTCTACACATACTTTAATCCCTTGCCTTGGATTACTCTTCTTTAACCTGGCTTTCATCCTATCTTGAAGACCGACATCAAGCAGTACTCTGGAAAAATTCTCTATCTACTCTACTACCTATCTCTTTAGGAGTACCACAGGGATCTATACTAGGCCCACTTTTATTCTCCATCTTTATTAATGATCTCCAATCATCTATCCAAAACACTACCTGCATACAATATGCAGATGATTCCACCATAATTTGTACAGCTTCCTCTCAAACAGAACTCCAGTCCCTTACACAAGCAACCTTTTCAACCATTGAACAATGGTTCTCAAAAAGCTGTCTTCTCCTCAACCCCAAGAAAACAAAACTATTACTTTTTTCACCTACACACAAATCTACTCAACTAAATTTTACTATCACTGCAAGTGATAACTCCCACATTTCCCCCGACTCCACTACAAAACTGCTTGGTATTACTATTGATAATAATCTTAGCTTTGATCATCACATTAATAACACAATAAAAGCAGTTAATAAAAAGATTGGTTCACTATACAGAATCAAACCCTTCCTTACACCCGAGGCACGGACTACCTTAGCACAATCACATCTTATCTCTACCGTTCTGTATGCTTCCTCTATCTACACTAATCTCTCTAAAGGTAACCTTAGGAAACTGTCTACATCTTACCACAACATAGCTCGATTTGCCACTGCATCTCAATATAGAACTCACCACTGCCTAAACTTAAAACAACTACACTGGCTGGAACTTCCTAACAAGATTATCTATCAACAACTCTTAATAGCACATAAAATTTTATATCAACCCTCAAAACACCAGCTCTTAGCAACCTCTTGACTCCCTATAATAATTTAAAACAACTACGCTCCTCCCAAAAGCTACAAGTTAACATTACCAGAATTACAAACTCTGCAGGGAACTGCCTTTTCTCCAACTCATTTGGCAAAATATGGAATAACCTTCCCTTACATATCTCCTCTCTAGCCACTTTTCCTCTCTTTAAGAAACAACTTCTTTCACATCTGAACAATTTCTGGCTCTGCTCTTGTACCAATCCTGACTAACCTACTTTCATCTTTCTACTATCTTATGTATTTATTTAACACTGCAATCTTTCTCTCTAATCACAAATAACTTTATGATTCTATTGTTACTACTGTTGTAAAAAAAAAAAAAATATTTTCTTGTTTTAATTACATAATTGGTATTACATAGTTGGTATTATTTGTTTTTTGTTAGATTTGCATTACCTGACCTGAACTAATATCTTTGTATTTTTGCTCTTTGCCTATATCATAAGTGATTATTTTACATGTATTTCTATAACCATGCTTTAATCTGTGGAGCTTTTCTCCCCGGGCCTCCACTGAAAATGGACATCGATCCAGCTGGACTAGCCCGGTCAACAAATGTAAAATAAAATAAATAAATAAAATAAACTCCTTACCCATCTTCTCACTAATAATCTACTATCCAAAACCCAACTTGGTTTCCGCCCATCACACACCACCACCACTGCCCTAGTCAACTTCACCAACTCCATTAATTCACACAGGAATCAAGGCCAACTAGTCTCTGCCATCTTCTAGATCTATCCAAAGCATGTGATACCATTTTACACAATAAACTCTTAACCCGCCTCTCTGAGCTCAACATAGACAACCCCACCCTGTTCTGGCTTAAAAGTTATCTAAATAACTGCCTTCAGTCAATTAAATGGCACGATTCCCTATCCCCTACCTCTTCCAGTATTACCAGGCATTCCCCAGGGTTCCATTCTTGGCCCTCTTCTCTGCAACAATATTTTTTACAAACCAGCTTCACATTGCCACTGCAAAGCTGAAAATACATCGATGACATGACCCTACTCTGCTCTGCATCTAATCTCCAGCGGTTCCAGCAAAATACCCAGCATTCCTTCACAGACATAGAACATTGGCTAAATAACTCACAACTGATACTGAACCCCCCAGAAAACAACTCATACTCTTACATACAACAAAGAATACTGACCCAACCTCCTTCACCATATTTTCTGCAAACAGGACTCCCATCTTTCCAGCCCAGGGGCCAAGCTTTTAGGGATTACAATTGACCAACAATTAAAATTCAATAAATATATATCCCTGACTATTACCAAAGTCCTCAATCATTTAGGGACCCTGTACCACTGCAAAAAGTACCTTACCTCTGAATCAAGAATTGCTATAGCCAGAACCCATCTCTAAGCTACCTTACTATACACATGTCTAGTTCTCACAAATCTAAATATAACCAACCTCAATAAACTTTCTACTTGTTACCACAAAATCAGCAGATTTTCTACCAGCTCCAAATCTTGTTTCCATCACTGTCATTCCCTACAAATCCCGTTTCCACCACTGTCATTCCCTACTTGCTATTACATTTCCACCAAATCAAACTAGCCCATAAATCCCTGCCCTATTTGGACTAATAAACTTCTAAACTTCAGATAGACAACTATGCTCCAGCAATAAAGCCCTGATTGAAAAAAATCCCATGCAAATATAGCTTTGGTGAATCCCTCTACCCTAACAAAGTTGCTAACACATGGAATAGTCTTCCTCCTAATATTAGATTACAAAATAATACTTCCACTTTCAAGAAACTACTGAAATCACACCTTCTCATCAATCAGCTATGTAACTGCAATGCCCTACCTTAAACCCTTACTATACAGCAATAATACTGCTTTCTTAACCACTCATCCTTTGTGACACGCTCAACATTGTCACTCCCTTTAAATTTTCATGAATGATGCTTGCAAATATGTAAATAAGTAAATAGCTTACTCATATTCTTCTATTGTTGCCTTATGCTCTACTTAGCTATTAGTCATGTATCTCATGTGCTCTATTTCTCCTTGCAACATTGTTAAACCTTGTATTACAATGTTAACAATTCTTCTGTAACTTATTATTGTTTACACTAAATCCTGTAACTACTGTACTTGTGGAGCTTTTCTCCTTGGGCCTCCACTGAAAATGGACACCAGCTGTCCAGTCAGACAATCCCAGTAAACAAATGTCAAATAAATAAAAAATGAATTCAAAGGTGGCCTGTACAGAATTCTTAACCAGAAAAAAAATCCCTAGACTTCTTCAGTAGAGTTTTATTGTTGTTATAACTATTTAAAATCTTCTTGCAGCTAAAAGATCTAAGTCAGTTTTCTTGTAAACATTTTAATTAAGTTGATGTGTTAACAATACTGGTCCTCTTACTAGGTACGAACTGTAATCTCTTACTCAAAACAATCAACTCACTGTCTGGCATATTTTATCAGGTAAATTTAGTATGTAATACATGTTATTGTCTATTACCTTCTTAAGCGCTAAAGATAATCTCTCCATTTCTGGTTGGGTGTTGACCTAGTTCTTCCTCCTAAAATCCCCTCAGTCAGTAGGATTACTGGTGCCACTAATTCCTTTGGTACATGGTTCTTGGTTCTTGGCTGCTGTATTTGCAAGCAAACTTTTGTCACACAACTTTTCTGGCCTTGTCCACTTGGCATCTATGGCAAGTTATACCTTGCTAAGCTTCTCCATCAGGCTTTTCTTGTTTTAATTGGAATCTTTCTGTTGTCCAGTAATATTCCCTGATAAGAGTGTTTGTTTGAATCCTCGAAAAAATATCTTCCTCTGCTTCTTCACTGGATGTAAGAACATCATTACTTGGATTCCATTGGTTGGCAAATCATTTTACAGACGTTTTTATTCCTAATACAGTATGATAGATAGTCACTGTACTTATCTAGATTTCTTCAGATATATCTATCTAAGATAGTCACTGTACTTATCTAGATTTCTTCAGATATATCTATCTAATGATGTAGATATTTATCTATATAGAAATATATAGATATAGATGGATAGACAGAGAAAGAGAAAGAGATCTACTCTATCTCTCTCTCTCTCTCTCTCTATATATATATATATATATCTACATACACACACACATATATGTCTCTGTGTGTGTCTGTGTTTATGTATGTATATGTATAGATCTATATCTGTATAGCTAAATCTATCTGTCAGTCTAAGCATTTATGCTGCTTAATAGACCTCAATAGTCTTCATGCTTTTTTGAATGTGTAAAATAAGTCATCCCTCTAAAGCAGAAACTCTGTATGTGCAATAAGAAAGTCATATAAATCTTCTAAGTAATGTTTTAGTTCATGAATCCTTGTCCATTTACATTACATGATTATTCTTATATATTCTAATCTAGTGGTGTTAATCAATAATATCATGTCCTGTGACAGCTCATGTTTACATCTGGAAAATTAGTGATCCTTAAATACTTTGGGTTGTAATAAATTAAAAAAAATAGTTATCATAAAACAAACTTTTATATTTTTCTGTCAGGCAATCATACATATCATAGAAATTCTTTTTGCCTATGTTTTGCATACTGGCAGCTACATCAAAAGGATTGTCAAAAATTGAAAACAAGTCACTAATCCTTACTTCATCAATAGACTTTACAGAGCTGCTAGCACCTAACTCATCTCAGCACTGATAATTTGGCCATGCTGATGACACCACCTTCCCATCTTTGTGTGGCAAGTAGGTAAGCAGAAACTTTTGACAAAATTCTATGAAAAACATCACAAATGTCCATACATAATTAATCAATTGCTGGGCCTTATCTTCACCTCTTTGTGTCACAGACAAGGCCTAATTAAATCAAAACATGCTCACAAAAAAAACTTTTATATGTGTTTGGAAGTGCTGCTGTTTAAATAAAGTATTTTAACTTCACTCCATTTTATCTCCATTGTTTGTTATGTAATTCAACTTACCAAGCCATGTGTGCATGTGTATGTGTGTGTGTGCTTGTATTTGTTTTAATATATATATATATATATATATATATATATATATATATATATGTGTGTGTGTGTGTGTGTGTGTGTGTGTGTGTGTGTATGTATATATATATATATATATATATATATATATATATATATATATTTATTTATTGACATTTGTTAACAGGGTTGGTCCAGCTGAGCTAGAGGCCCCGAGGAGAAAAGTTCCAAATACATTTGTAATTATTTACTAGATAAGCAAAATATACATCAGTTTATGAAGCAGCAATACTCTGGATAACACAACTGTAGTATACAGACCAGTAAGTCATTTAAAAGTAAAAAAGTAGTATTACAATAAGTACATTTTATTTTCAGTAAATAATCAGAGACATTTTATTAGTGTCTTTAGATATGGAAAGAAATACAGCAGAACAATGGGAAATAGAGAGATGTAAAGAGGAAATTGGGCAGTTTGAGGAAGCCAGGAAATACTATAAGTAAGGTGAGAAAGATAAATCAAGTGGGAGAGTGACATGGGCAGGTCCAGGCCTTTTGGAGATGGTGTTTGAGTTCGTGTTTGAACTGGTACTTATGGCAGATACTTCTGATATTAATAGAAGAGAGTTCCAATAATGAGCTACAGAATATTTATAAAGGGACTTTCCAATATTTTTAGTAGGTTTCTAGATATCCAGAAGGTGTTTATCTGTTGTACAAAGGAGGAAAAACAGCTTTAAACAGTTCAAAACAGGTAAATGAGCAGACATACTTGCTTTTCACCTAGATGGGACAGTCGCACAGGTAGTAGCAGGAAAAAACATTTTATCAGGTAAGCAGTCATTCTTTTTGCCTCTCTGCTGCTAGCACCACTCTGCAGGACCACGAGGAGCTTGGCTGAGTAGTAACAAGCGCAAAAACCACGCCAAAGCAGGTATTATACAAGGGGGGACTTGAAAGAGCTAGAAATTGGCCAAAAACGGCCAATAGACTACCAGAGTCTTGTTCTGGGAACACTCCTCCAGGGATAGATAGGCTGCTCTAAGCTCCCCACTCCCACTGGTGAACAAAGAAGCCTCCTTTTATCCAATAAAGGAAATGGGCAACACAGGAACTTTCCAAAAGTCCAGAATACAGCACAGCCTGTATTTGGACTACTCTAGGTCAGCAAAGGTGGGAATAAAGGTAATTGTTTTGTTTTTTTTTTCTTTTTTTGTAAGCAAACAGCAGAAAAATGCAATAAATATGTAACACTGGCTAGCGCACTTGAGTGTGTAGCCTCAACAGGTAAATGCAACAAACAGGACAATCTTTAAAAGTGCAGGTGGAAAAACAGCTTTAAACAGTTCAAAACAGGTAAATGAGCAGAAATACTTTCCAAAAGTCCAGAATACAGCAAAGCCTGTATTTGAACTACTCTAGGTCAGGAAAGGTGGGAAACAAGGATAATTTTTTTTGTTTTTTTTTCTTTTTTTGTAAGCAAACAGCAGAAAAATGCAATAAATATGTAACACCGGCTAGCGCACTTGAGTGTGTAGCCTCAACAGGTAAATGCAACAAACAGGACAATCTTTAAAAGTGCAGGTGGAAAAACAGCTTTAAACAGTTCAAAACAGGTAAATGAGCAGAAATACTTGCTTTTCAGTTAGATCGGACAATCACACAGGTAATAGCAGGAAAAAAACACTTTGTCAGGTAAGCAGTCGCTCTTTCTGCCTCTCTGCTGCTAGCACCACTCTGCAGGACCACGAGGAGCTTGGCTGAGTAGTGCCTAGTCTTCAGATAACTATGCATTTCATAGCTTTATATTATAGTCCCACTGTATCACCTATTGGACCAATTCAAGTTGGAATGTAAACATGTATATAACTTCCTTACATCATTCCTACTATACAATTACGCATACATGTTTCTTTAACTTAAAAAGTAATGCCTACCTCATTGCTTACACATATTTTTTTTAGTTATGTGTTGATAGCTGTTATTTCTTTACTATGAAAGGTCTAACATTGTATGCATTTTCCATATACATCCATTTGCTGCAGCTTTTCTAAGAAACACCTGCAGTACCTGTTTTCTACAATGCAATCCTTGCTGAATGTTAGCTCAACCTATAAAGCAACTGGCCACTGCGTCTAATTTTCCTGCATGTTGTGGGTTCCGTACCACATAGAGGAAACATATATCTGTGCCTGTTACCTTGGTCAACTTCACCCATAGCATTTTTGGAAGAACCATTTTGCAATAATTTATATTAAGATTTATGTTGTGCATGGTAATGACTCTCTGATATAGTCTTCAAATTTCTATAAGTATGTCTAGAATCTGTGATTCTCTAATAACATCAGCTTTCTAATAACATGGTTTGTAGAGCTGTACCTGTTTGTTTAGAATAATGTGATGACTGTTAGCTTGGCCTGTAAAGCAACCAACCTGTGTGTCTCAATTTTCATGTGTTATGGGTTCCAAACCACATAGAGGAAATGTATATCTGTATCTGTTGTGATGATAGGTGAAGGCTAGTGAAGATAGGTGAAGGCTGCCAGCCTAGCCAGATAGAATTAAAATTCTGTCATCTGTAAATATTAATGTAAACCACAGACTTGTTGTCTTAAATGGTAAAAACAGTGTTACATGTGGAACTGGAAAATAATGTAACAACAGTGCACTCTGCTGTAAGGAAGCTAAGTCAAGCATTTTATGACTGTCTTTGATCTTTAAAATTGGTTCCGGCCTGTCTAGGTGAAGGAATTATTGCTATTGTTTTAAGGCCCAAGTTAATGGTCAGAATTTGCATGCATAAATGTCCTTTATGGCTTTGCTTCCTGACCTAGTGTGAATTTACCAAATAATGTAAATGTAGTTTCTGTTAGTCTGGGAACCCAGGGAAGTGTGAAGAATGATGTAATGTGAACCAGGAATGTGATTTTAAAAACAGAGAGAATAAGAGACCATTAAGCATTTTTGTCTTGAACATCCAACTCATCAGCACTCTGCCTGTGTTATGTAAGTAAGTTTATCTTAGACTTGTGTTTTCTCTTAGAAATAGCTAGAAATCTAGAAAGATTAGACTAAGTGTTTTTCTGTGATTTCAGAACTGTACTACTGAATTATTTTAAGTATTTCTTTGTGATCTCTGAACTCTTGACTAACATTGTGTAGTAAAATGTATTGTCTTGTGTTTTTCTTATTTATTATTAAATATTTTAAAACTTTTCCACTGTGGTTGTTTTGTGTAGAGATAAGTTACGCTCTAAGAGTACATTGCATGTATATAGCGATCCTGTACCAAGTCACTCTAATAAGCATTGACTGTTTAGTTATACTACCAATTGGATAATAATATTGCACAGTAATAATTGGACACCCTTTTAAGGGCCTTTGAGTAGCTGATAAATATTTGTGGGTGGTGGCAGCTGATACTAACATATAGTTTGGGAAAAAGGGGCACAGCTGGAGAACCTGTGTCAGCCTTCCCCAGGAGTGTCTGTGTGGTTGCATAAAACTTTTATCTCAAACTGTGTGTGTGTCAGCTACTTGGGCAGAAACATGAAGCACTGGTTGGACAGAGAGGGTGCTGGAGGTTTTAGCTTGCCCACTAGGCTGAAATCTGGACCCTATAGCTGTGCCAGTGGGGAGTCATATTGGGGACCTGGAGAGCAAGGGAGCGACCAGCCCCGGACTGACTGTGATCTCTGTGTACTCTTAAGGGAAATTTCACTTTACTGTGTGTATTTGTTATCCTTTCTCTTATATGAATCACCCCTCACTGGTGTTAGTGTTGAGGATTGAGGCTCCTTGATTGCTGGGCCAGGGTACGGGCATCACACATTAGTTGTTTGGCAGAGGTGGGATATCCACATCACATATTAATTGGTTGCCAAATACTAATTGGCTTGTAGTGGTGTGGGTAGATTGAATTCCTGTAGCTTGTGTACAGTGATCTTTGAAGGTGTTTTGTACTTTAAATCAGTCACA
The DNA here is from genome assembly GCF_019279795.1 of Protopterus annectens. Classification (NCBI taxonomy): domain Eukaryota; kingdom Metazoa; phylum Chordata; order Ceratodontiformes; family Protopteridae; genus Protopterus; species Protopterus annectens. The sequence continues at coordinate 1,008,900,415 of NC_056733.1, read as the reverse complement.
CAGTGAATACTCATAGTTCAGATCACAATTGTTTTATTTCTTTTGTTAGCTTATTTAGTCAGGGCAGCATGTCAGCAAAGGAGTATGGAAAGCTGACAAGGAGCTAGCTGGCAGAGATGTGCCAGGCTAGGGGACTGGTGCATGGAAACCTGACTAAAGCAGACCTGATTGCAGCCTTGCTTAGAGCTGCATCAGAAAACAGCAACCAGGAGGACAATCAGACTGGCATGAAGATATAATACCCTCAGAGAATGGACAGCTCAACCTTTCTGCAGAGGACATAAAAAAAATCCATCTGGAGCTAAAGAAACCTGAGTTGGAGGCCAGGCGTTTGGAGATAGAAGCCAAGGAAAAGGAGTGGCAGAGAAGGCATGAGAGGGAAATGCTGACTCTTCACCAGAGTCATAAAGGTAATGGGGAAGGGAGTAAATGGACCCCAGAAGCACAAAAGGTCAGTACATTTCTTCTGTAATTTAAAGAATGGGAACATTTTGATAGTTTAATTCATAGGTTTGAGAGGGTATGCAAACAGTATAGTGTTGACCAAAGGCTCTGGGTATGGTTCCTGACCCCCTTACTCCATGGTGAAGCTGTAACTGTTTTGTCAAAAATGTCTGACATTGCATATTTTGATTATACTGCTGTTAAAAGTCACTTGTTAAAATTGTTTAAGCTAACACTTGAAATGTATAGTAAAAAGTTTTGTGAGCATAGACAAGGCAGATTAAAGTGTGTGTGAATATGTTGCTGAACTGAGCACTTATTTCCATAAGTGGGTGAGTGGATGTCAGGTTACCACTTTTGAAGGGCTGGCAGACCTTTTGTTGAGGGAACAAGCCCTTAGCACTTTGCCTGAGGACATGATGATCTGGTTAGCTGATAGACAATGTGCTACTTCAGATGAGTTGGGGAAGTAGGGAGACCTATACCTGGCAAACAGGGCAGCCCTGCACAGGAAAGGGATCCCCAGTACTGCTCATAGGTCTAAAGGAACCCATGATGGGCAGCACAGACTGCCACAACAGAATCTGCCAGTAGCAGGGGAAGCCATTAGTCCAGGTACATGTCCAGGAGCTAGGGTTAAATGTTTTGAATGCAACCAGTGGGGCCATGTGGCATACAGATGTCCATGGAGGCAAGGTGGGGAACAAAAGGTGAGTGAGCCAGTAAGTGGGAAAGACAAAATAACAATAGTAGGTTGTCTTGAGACAACAGGGGTACCAAGCTACCATCCTGCAGATGTCCTGATAGGGAAGGATTTGGATGAGGCAGTACCATGTGCTTATGCAGTTACATGCAGTCAAGCTAGGAGACAAGCATGTGGGTCTGGTAGCCTGGGGGAGACCCAGACCGACTGCATACTTGCAGCCAGGACTGGTGAGGTGGTTACTTCAGGGAGGGAGCTACTCTGTAGTAGTGAGACTGAATGTGAGCCACAGCTGCATGTGGGTACTGATGGTCCCTTGGACATAGGTACTCCATAGGTAGAGGTGAGTAGGAGTACCCAGGCTGACCGTGAGGCACCACTGTCAGAGGATGCCAGACTTCCTGTGGAAGGGGTGCTGGGAAGGGTTACAAGGAGAGAGTTGAGACAGGCTCAGCTCTCAGTCCCTACATTGCAAGGCCTGAGGCAGGTAGCTAGGGAGGCACCTGATTCTCAAGGAAAGAAGAAATCTGTATACTTTGCAGTTCTAAGCCAAGAGCATTATTGATAGATCATCCCCCAACAAGGTGATGTCATAACATAAAAGCTTTTTACTGCCTGTACAACATGCTTTTCTGTTAAGAAGCTTTAAGTAGGCAGGTAGGTCTCAGGGTTAGACTTTGGCTGTAAATTGTGGTTACAGGTTTGAATTTCATGTCCTCCAATCTGCACTCAATATAAAAATGTCAACCATATATTATGCTTACCTTATGTTCTTCACAAAGAAATGTCTACAAACTGTGCTGAAAATGTGTATTAGTGTTATATGAGGAATACATTTTTCAGAAATGTTATTTTTTGTTTCAGGCAATGAGGTGCAGTCAGAACAGAGCCATGTACATCAAGCAGGTGAGCAGGCTGGATGATCTGCAGATGGAGACAGGTATGTTGATTGTTTTACATATTTTATGTGAAATGCACCCCTTCACAATAACATGTTTATTGATTAGAATGCAGCAATACCCATCATGCATCAGTAATGTATGTGAAATGATCACATGGTAGATACGCTTTTAAGTGTAGATAAAACATAACAAAGTCGATTTTTTTATCTTTGAGCAATTTGTTCAGTATATATTTTTAATGTACTCCACAACATAAATGACCACTGCTTTTGTGTATCTGTGTTGTAACTTGTACCATATCATTGCAACCTATAGACCCCCTCTATGTCCTTGGAAATCTATACTATTTATTTCAATATACTAGAGTTCATCACTGTTCAACCCAATACAATATTCATGGGAGATCTCAACTACCCCTCTATAGATTGGGTATCATATAGCACTTCTATTGCACAACCTCAGTGATGCACTGTATGAACATGTACATAAATGCATGGAACTAGCCATATCCAACAGAACCAAGATGCTCGCCTCCAAAAAAAGGAAACCAATCTGGTGGTCTTCTGCCATTAATAAACTCTACAACAGAAGGAAGAAACTGTTGCAGAAAAAGATGAAGTCTCATGACTGGAAAAACTCCCTTATTAGTCTTAACAAAACGTTGAGATCCCTCAACAAATCTTCTAAAGCCAGCTATGAAGGCAGAATTGCTGCAGACAATAAAAACAATCGCAAAGACTTCTATAGCTATATCAAGAACCTCCACAGCATTACACAGATTTTCTCTGAGTTACTGTACAATGGTACCTCCTATACCGAGGCAACAGATATTGCCAACATACTGGCCGACAGATTCAGTGGCAACTTTAACCCCCCCCCCCCATAGGACCAATCACAGTACCGGAAGAATGCCAGGCACCCAGCATTACTGCAGCACAGGTTAAAGCTGCATTGTCCAAGGCCAAGAATACAGCTTCCATGGTACTCGATAATATCCCTGCCTCTGTTCTACATGAACTACAAAGTGAACTAGCACCACATCTGTGTGTCCTGTTCAGACACAGCCTTATCTTAGGCGTTGTCCCTACCGAATGGTGCACTGCTACTGTCATCCTTCTCCATAAAGGGGGAGTCACTACAGACCCTGAGAATTATTGCCCCATTAGCCTGATGAGTCTGATATGTAAAGCTGTGGAGTGCATCATCATGGACTTGATTAATAAAAATATAGAAAATCTCCAAACTCTAGACCCCACCCAATTTGGCTTTGTGAAAGGGAGATCATACCTGCTCAACCTGGTTGACTTCTTTGAGTCAATCACCAGGGCTGTGGATGAAAGTAAGGCAGTGCATACAGCCTACCTCGATCTGGCCACTGCCTTTGATACCATTCCTCACTCAGGAATTATTGATAAACTCATCAAACTAGGCATCAACCCCTATATCACTAGGTGGGTTGCAAATTGGCTCACAGATAGAACACACAGTGTGAAAGTAGTGGACTCCAAGTCAGACTGCTAACCAGTCATGAGTGGAGTCCCACAGGGATCAGTCCTGGGTCCTCTCCTGTTACGCATCTACTTCTCAGAATTCCGGGCCAACACAAAGGGACTCCAGCTGACCAAGTTTACAGATGACTGAAAGCTGGGAGCCATTATTAACTCCCCAAGTGACACAGATATCCTACAGAAAGGCCACACTGAGACCAATGACTGGTGTTGAAACCATGGCCTTAAGCTTAACTCCAAAAGATGCTTTATCATCCCCTTTGGTAAAAACTCAGTTCCCACTAATTACCACATGGATGGGAGCCCACTGAACACTGAATGTGTTATAAGAGATTTGGGGATGCAGGTTGACAGCAACCTCTCCTTCGACCACCACATTGTCACTGTGGCCAGAAAGTCCTTCTGAGTGGCACATCTCATTACCAAGGGTTTTGCATCTTGGAAGAATGAGATAATCGTCTCTCTCTACTCTTCCCTCATTAGACCAATCATCGAGTATAATGCCCCATTTGTCATTTACCTCACTAGACACCTGCAACAGCTGGAGAGGCCACAGAAGTACCTCATGAAGAGGATCCTAGGCATTAAACACATGTCCTACATGGAGAGACTCAAAAGACTCCAGCTATTCTCTGTCTCATATCGTCTACTTAGAGGCAATCTCTGCTTGACTTACAAAGCCATATCTGACCCAGCTCTGTTAGAAATGTTACATCTAAAGAAATCCCAATCCCTCTGCACCACAGCTCCAGAGACCTCAACCTCATCACCACAATCAAAAGAACATGCTGGAGGGACAGATTCCTCACCCAGAGACTGCCCATGCTCTAGAATAGACTTCCCATACATGTCAAGCAAAGCACCTTGCTGTCCCTCTTCAAGAGAAACATGGATGAGTGGATGGGTAATAGAAAGTTCATCCCAGGGATCACTCCAGTGGCTCTACTTGATAGATGCACTGGGAACTAACATCTAGTGGCTTGATGCCAGGGTACTTTTATGGGCTAGGCTTGTAAAGGCTCCAGGGCCATTAGCCTAGTACACACCTATGAACCTTATCTGGGTAACTAGAAGCCCATAAGTCTTACCAGTCTCATATATAAGGCCATGGAAAGAATCATCATGGACATGATAAGTGAAGACCTGTAAATGCTTGACCCATCACAGTTCAGTTTTGTTAAAGGAAGGTAATGCCTATTATCTGGTGGACTTTTCAGAGGCCACCAAAGCACTGGATGAAGGTAAAACTGTGCACATCACTTACCTCAACCTGGCCAAGGCTTTTGATACAATACCCCATTAAGACATTATAGACAATACATTATTGATCTGAAGAAGGAGACCTCTCCGAAAGAGCTCATCTTTTTATTATTTTAATAAATATATGTGCTTTGCTGTGGTGGTCCCATTGTTGTTCCTGAAGTTCTTACATTTATCTTCCACTACTTTGGATAGTATCGTTGTTATGCTATATTTGCTTCGAGTCTGCTTTACTTTTCATTCTGTTTGAAAGAAGGTTTATTATATTAAATAAGTCAACGCTACACGGACTTGCCTTATTTTGTTTTAGGCTGTACTTTGTGACTGCTCCAAATCATGTGAAAATAATTATCTTGGTTTGTTAAACATCTCCAGCTTTGCTGGTTACCTGATTGCATATCTTTCTTGAATTTCATTGCAGAGTGCTGCCAGAAATTAATTCACTTAAGGAAGGTAAACTTAGACAGTTCTGGTAGCTTAGAGTCATTGGTTTGCCTTAAACATCTCACCTATTATTGATTGGAAATCTCATCCCTGTATAAGTTCACCCACTTCAGCCTGACTTCATTTAATATAATATCACTTGGGGACTCAGTAAGATCATAGCACTCAGCAAGTTTCCTATGAAGAGGAATCCCATCTGATTTTAAATGGTTACCATGAAAGGGAATGCCAAGACACCAGGTTCTAGAAGAGGAGATCACAGGTTATGTTCCAATGTCTGCTGTCAGTTGAAAAAGTTGCCACCACCTTAGATTAACTGTGGAGTATTGGGATTGGAACCCATTAAAAGAAAGACACCTACCTGCTGGAAAGCTTCATATGGCCTTAACAAACCCTACACTGATCAATATAAAGTAAGCCATTATTCCTTTATATGGACTATACAGATACCATCCTTTCCAAGTGTTTTTTTTTTCCACACACAGGCTTCAAACCATTTCTCAAGACTCTTCTGGATCCCAGAACATGTGGAAAGGAAAGATGCTACTCCTGCCTATCTAAAAATAGTTCAGACTCCAGCCATATTGGGGTAGGGTTCACTCCCTTTCTATTGTAATATCATTCCACCACTGCCCTACCATATTTTGCATAGTTTAAACTCTCCCTTTGTTATTTGGTATCATTAAATTCTGCAGGCTCAATTGAAGTGTTCTGTTTGCTATAGCAACTGGCCTATCAAAGTCTGGCACTGTCGAAAAAAAAAAGAGAACATGGCATGAGGTAGATGTCTAAGAATGAATATTACCTTTAGCAGAACAAACATTTTAATTGCCTGAATCTTAATGAAGAAAAACATCTTAAGCATAGACATCTTGGCCAGTATTTCCCTGACCATGAACACATCTTTTAATGTTTGTCTCAACAAAAGAACTCAGGTGAAAACGCATGACGGCCTCCAAATACTCCTACAACTAGTAGCAGTGGTGAGGCTTTACGGGCTTTAGGACTGTCTCACCAAGTGGGTATATTACTGATTTTGCTACTTAAACAGCAAGGCTTCTTTCTTTAGATAGGTGCTGAAAAAGGGTTAACACTGGTTTTGCCTGCTCCTGATAGTTTCTAATCTTCACTGCATAGTCATCTGTAAAACATGTTATGAGAGGGATACACACCCCCTGTATGGTTAAGATGCAATTGCAGGTTAAAATCAATTACATGCATGGCTAAAACAAATAACAAAGGCAAGAGGGGGCATCCTAGTCTGGTGCCACACTGCAGTTCAAGGGTAGAAGACAGTATGTCATTTTAGAACACCTGAGCTGTAGGAGCAATTACACAGAAGTTTATAACACACAATAAATAGTTTCAGAAGGCCTCCCCTATCCATAGAGAGCCATAAATAATCCCAAGTGATGGAACTGAAATGTTTAGTAAAGTCTAATAACATAACCATGGGACTGCAGTCATGCTTTACACGTGAAGCTTGTATACCAAGCCAAAACCAAATGAGTTCCAGTCTGCCCACTTGCCCCTTAAGATACTCTTGGTCATTTGCCCCAACAAGGTGAGGTAGAATCTTTTTTCTTAGTCATCTAGCTATGATTTTGGAGAACACCTTCAAATCTGTTTGGAGGAGTGAGATGGTTCTGTAATTCTCTGAGTCAAGCAGGTCCCATATTGGCTACTGGAGCATGATTATCTTGGCCTGGATTACCTCGGCTAGAAATTGCTTTTGTTCATAGGTTCATACTAAGCTAACTGCCCTTGCAAGCCATTTTAAGCCTAGCCAATTATCCCTTGTGAGACTCAAACCCTGCACCTTCTGTTTGTAAGACAAACAACTTAACTATTAGGCCACCCTCCCAACCTCATCATAAAATTTTAACAGTGAACCCACTAACTGGTTTAAAGGCCTTATAGAAATCTGAGGTTAGACCATCCACACCAGGAGGCTTCACAAACTTATTGGATTCTTATTCAGGAGTGACAGGAAACATCTTCTTCAAATTCCTTGGCTATCTGTGAATACTTAGGAAAGCTGGGGATTGAACACACTGCCAATGCGATTCAGCTGATGTAATGCTTATATCCTTAGGGCACACCACTGCTTGCCTGATCCAGTTTTCAAGGCATTAATTGTGACTTCTGCATCTTTCCCTGCACCTGAATGATAGGATTCTGCTCAGTACTATCCCCCTGGCCAAGAAAAATAACTTGCATTTGTCCCAATTAGTTTGGATTTTGTTGAACCGGAGTAATCTGTATTGTTTTTTAGTAGTTTCAGATCCTGACCTCCTCTTTTGTCTAATCATTTCCCTGCCTTGATTGAGCTATCTTCTTCTGCTATGTCCTTCTCTAATGCCGACCTATCCCTTCTGGATTGTTCCTTTCTTATTCATATGAAATTCTGGATCCATCTCTTGCTAGATTCTTTAAAATTTTGTCACATGGCTAGTGGAGAATTCCTCTAACTTGTTCACATTTTAGAAACTCAGAGATCTGACTACTAACAGTTTTCACAAACTTATCATCCTTTAATAATAGAGGATCAAAATTCCATTGTGTAACGGTACAATGATGTGGCTGAATATTAAGTTCTATTATGACCTCAGCATGGTCCTAGAGTCCACTAGCTCTAAGGTCTACTTCATAAACGCAAGTTGACATGCTAATACCAAAATGCCACATGTCTAGGTGACTCACACTCACCAACCCCCCCCCCCCCCATTCCCATAAAAGTATGATTATTAACTGTAGGGCAGTGAGCTCTCTAAATACAAAATCAAGTCAAGATTCAGCATAAGGGTCAGCAATATTATCCTGATTTTTTGCAGTCTCTCTCTTGAGGGACCCGGTCCATCCTGGTATCTAACACCACATATGATAGCCCTGCACAAAGATTTCAACACGAGTTGCTTTTGCCAGTGCCTTAAAGTCAGAGACAATGTATGTGTTTGCTCCATAGACGTTTACTAACAATAGTGGACCTGGGGGGGTGGCTATCTTTAAAACTATAAATCTACCTTTATTGTCTCAAACATCTTTGACACCTGCTACCTAAAGTGCTTCTTAAACAGGAGCATTACTCCCCTCTTAGTTTTAAAATATGTTTGAACTAACATGATAAGCACATCATTGTTTTTATAGGCTACCAAATCAATGCAAGGAGGAGCTGGTTTTATTTACTACAAAGATGAATGATTTTATGGTACGCAATTATGATACCTTGGCTGGTGATTTAAACACTCCCAGTACTGACTGGACTTTTCAGATGGAAAATATTAGTCCTCTGGGACAACTAGTAGAGGCTAATAAAGACATGTTATTCACAGATAGCTAGTAAACCAAAAACAAAAGACGAGTAGAATGGATGTCATTTTTATAAAGGAAAGTATGAACACTGCTAATTGTAGTTTCTTGCCAATGTTGGACAGATTGGATGGTCTATGAAGATATGGGGAGTTAGCAGAAAACAATTATAAGAGAACTTACGTATCAGATGGACCTAGAAAATCACTTTATAGAGCTAATTATTGTGAAATAATAAAATAATTTAAGAACTGTAACTTGAGTAAGAACCATAAAAATATTTCAGAGGATTTTTTCATGATTTTATGAATCCTGTAATTAGGAAATTTTTTCCAGTATTGGATCACATATATATATGGTAATACATCTAACCCATGGTGGACAACAAAACAAACAAAAGGAAAAAAAATAAATAAATAAAATAAAACTGTTCCTAGAAGGCTTGTAAAAGGAAATAAAGTTATAATAATTAAACTAAATACTGGATGGCTATGTTAATTTTAGGAAACTATTAACATATACTAGACATAGTTATGACTACAAATTGGCAGAATATTGCAACAGCCAATAAGAAGCATTATTCTCACACTTTAGAAATTACAGAAAGGATAATTAATCAAATATATGCAGGAGTATCAATGGGTTATGTTAATTGAACCAAAACTGCTGACTTATTTATTTATGAGCAACTTTGAAAGAGTTAACACCACCTCTGGGCACGAAATCCAAATATATGCACAGAATTCGTACAGAATGTTTTTACAGTTATTAAGCCTATGACTGCAAATAACAGGAAAATTACGAACTCAGCAATGCAACTTATAAAAATAAGCTGTTTATTGAGACAAAGCTTTCAGGTAAAAAAAAACACTTCTTCAGTTTCTACAGTTGCTGAGTTCGTAATTTTCCTGTTTGCTGCTGATATATGAACTAAGCTTTTATCTGTTCCTTGGTTTGCTATACTATGACTGCAACTAAGCCAGGTGAGCTAAACGGATTCTTCTTGTCAAAACCTTTGGACTACCTGACATATCCCCTTATTTGCAGTATCTATATGAAAAATCCCTTAGCTGCGGTTATATTCCATCACTGTAGAAAGAGGCACTTGTGTTTTCTACCTTCAAGGAAAGAATTCCAACACTAATTAATAATTACCAGCCAATAGGTATGACGTGTACTGGGGAAATGTCTTGAGTGCATCACTAGGGATTATTTTGGAGAACATTTATATACATATATATATATATATATATATATATATATATATATATATATATAGAGAGAGAGAGAGAGAGAGAGATATGCAAGTATTAACCTTTACCAGCATGGTTTTATACAAGACTGTTCTTGTTTGGCCAACTTTATGAGGTGTTTCTGGAAGCAGTGGATCAAGGTCTAAAGGTAGGTGTTGTATATTTGGACTTTGTAAAGGGCTTTGACTCCGTACCCGACTATAAAACCATAAATATCATGAGTGAAAAAAAAGACTAATACCTACATTATTAAGATGGTTTGGTTATTGGTTGGAGGGTAGATCCTGCAGGATAAAAATACGTAATGTTCTGTGAGAAGTAAAAAATCAGAAACTTGGCCTTACCCAGGATGTGGTGTTGGGACCAATTTTTTTCCCCGTCTGTATGTCAGATTTTCCAAAATAAGGTAATATTTGGTGACAATGCAAACTTAGCGTCAACAGAGTCTAACAGAGACAATGCAAAAAAGCAGATCTATGGATTATAAAATTAAGAATAATCTACATTATCCCTATACAAGGAATAGTAATATTCCAGAAAATGTTCCTAATATTAGGGATTTTGAATCGATTATTGACAGAGGTTTCATATCTGAAGCAAATATAAAGATAATTATAAGGAAATGCTATTGGATAAATAGAAATATTTTAAGAAGTCTCACCAGCAGGGACAACAAAGCGTTATATCCACTGCATAAAACAAAAGTTGGACAGCCATTCTGAATTTTGTGTAACTGTTTGTTTTTATAACTGTGACCAGATAAAAAGAATGAGAAACTTGCAGAGGTACTTGGCCAGACATACGAGGCAGGTTAAAGGGATGGATTATATACAAAGACTGGAAATGTTGTCGCTCTACTCAGTTTATTATAGATCGATAAGAGGTGAGTTCATTTTAATTTATAACTGTATACATAACACAATGTTTTCAGCTAATATAGATACTGAAATTAAAAATTACTGTTGAGACCTGTCCCTAAGCGATAATAGAACAAAACAAAAATGTTATTTTTACTGCAGAGCTCTGTGTTTGTTGAATGCTTTTTTAGTTTGAATTAGAAAGACAGACAGCTTACTATGTTTTAATAGTTGCCTAGACAACTGGCTGGGAAACGGGTCTATATTATAACATCGAAGTTCAAAAACTTTGAATGTTATAATATCAAACCCAGTAGAACGAACGCTTGAAATAGCAAAGCTGCAGAACACTGAATACTTTCCTAGGGAAAGTATTCAGTGGGCCATTTCTGCAGCTTCGCTATTTCTTCAACTGTGGAGCGAAGGTTACGGACCGGGTTAAGGTAAATGTGCAAATGAAAGTGAGTGTGCGATTGGGCATGGGTTAGGTGAGTTAAGGTTAGGGTGTGGGTCAGGTAAATGTGCAATTGTGTGGATGTGAAGGTTAGGGTGGGGTAGGTGAGTTAGAGTTAGGGAGCAGGTAAGGTGAGTGTGCGATAGTTAGGGACCTTAGGGTTAGGGTTGGGATAAGGTAAGTGGGTAGCTAGTGGTGTATGTCTGGTTTAGTGTAGGGTTTCGTGAAGTGTATGTTTGTGGATTATTTATTTTGGTGTGCTTGAGTTGTGTGTATGTTTGTTGGAACAGCAAATTTTTTCCCTGGGAAAAAAATTGCTATTCTGACTGTTCGGTTTTCTGGTGTTTCGATTGAATGGGGTCGATATTATAACATTCGATGTTTTTAGAGTTCAATGTTATAATACAGACCCGTGGGAAACACAGTATATGAGACATCCTTAGTAGGTGGAAAGCTTATAGAAAGCCTATATTAAAGGCTATAACCTTGTACTTTACAAGCACTGAAACGTCTGTCCCAGCACAGATATATCACATTCCAAAGGAATCTTCGCGAAGCTTGTATGACAATTCTATGAATGGTCATTCATAAATCAGTGACGGTATTTTGCTGCTCCATATCAGGATGATATTTCTGTCATAGCAAAGGGCCAACTTGGTTTTGGTGATATGGCCACGTGTTGAATCAATGGCCCCTGAATCACTTCAGTACCTTCCAAGTGCTACATCAAAAACAACAGGAGATTGTTCAGGCAGCTATAGTTGTATAGCCATTATGTACACTTGTCAAGACCTTATTACTTAATCAGATGTTAAAGACACATTAAACATGTAAGACCCCCCCCCCCAATCCGTTGCTTCCTTTTACTTTTTCCCATCTTGCCCCACTATACATCATGCAAAGAATTACTCCAGAGTTACAGTTTGTTCGCCTCTCTACCACGCCTCTTTAGCCTTTCTGTTTCCTAATCATATGACACTTTCAAGCTGCAAATATTAATATTTGCAGTCCTTTGTTTACATAGTTACAGCTTACTCATAACAATGAATTATATTTAAGTATGCATTCTTAAAATAACAAAGAATCCTAACATTTATCACCAGGCACTGCAGATTTAGGTGCAAACTGCTTTGCTCTAGACCCATCTTCTAAGTTTGCTCTCTTTTTTTCCTTTTTTCTACAGTTTTACTTTTATTTATAAATATTCTAATTGATGACTGTTAATATGGATGGGTACTATGTTTAAAAACTGATATCACATAGATCTTTAAAATGATTACTTTTCATCCATTTTTTTTACTTTACAATAGTGATGTTCACTGGGCCAGAATATTTCTCTTAAAACAATATTCACATATACTTTTTTTTTTAAATGAGTTTTTCTCTCAAAGGATTGTTAATCAATGCCATAATCTTTTATGATAAATTAAATTAGCTTCCTCTAGAATTATTTCTCAAAATCAATTATTGGATGTGAAAAGACTCAATTGCATTTGGTTACCATTATTATGTTAGTCCTTAATATTGATTCTGAGCTTTGGTTCATTTGTTCTCCCTTTTAATCATCTGACAGATCACTGTGTTTGGAAATTTTACTTTTATTCTCATCTTATAACAGTAGTATGAAGGGATTGAGCAAAATATTCTACACCAAACATCTTCTAATTTATAGCAACACCATTAAAAGTTATGTTGTTATTTTTCTGCACAATTAAAATATATCAGCATATTTTATAATGAAATGATACTGCTTAGCAAGGGACAAGTTACAGAAAATTTAATGATGCATGGTGCATGGCATTGTGGGTAGTTTAAAAAATAAGTGTGCTAACTGTATCCACTTGAGATGAAACTGCTTGTTTTGGGACTGTCATTTTCTGCACAGCAGATTCAGTAATATGTGGTTTTGCTAATATTTTACTTTATGTTAGTTTTTATTTACTTCTGTATTTTTTCTCCTGGCCCTATATTTCAATTACGTGTTTACTGTAGAATAATTCCTACTTCTTTTAAATTAAACACTGATTACTACAACTGCAAAGCTAAGTGTTAGACAACTGTAGTACTCCCAGTTATTGTGATAGAATCTATGATGTAAACTTTAGGACTTCCTGTTATTGTGAGGACTCTATGATGTAAACTGTAATACTACCTGTCATTGTGAGGGACTCTATCATGTAAACTGTAGGACTACATGTCATTGTGAGGGACTCTATGATGTAAACTGTAAGTACTACCTGTCACTGTGAAGGACTCTGTGATGTAGACTGTAGTACTACCTGTCTTTGTGAGGGACTCTGTGATGTAAACTGTAGTACTACCTGTCATTGTGAGGGACTCTATGACGTAAACTGTAGGACTACCTGTCACTGTGAGGGACTCTATGATGTAAACTGTAGTACTACCTGCCATTGTGAGGGACTCTTTGATGTAGACTGTAGTACTACCTGTCATTGTGAGGGACTCTGTGATGTAGATTGTAGTACTACCTGTCATTGTGAGGGACTTCGTAATGCAGACTGTAGTACTACCTGTCTTTGTGAGGGTATCTATGATGTAAAATTTAGTACTACCTGTCATTGTGAGGGACTCTGTGATGTAAACTGTAGTACTACCTGTCATTGTGATGGACTCTATGATGTAAACTGTAGTATTACCTGTCATTGTGAGGGACTCTATGATGTAAACTGTAGTACTATCTGACATTGTGAGGGACTCTATGATGTAAACTGTAGTACTGTCATTGTGAGGGACTCTATGATGTAAACTGTAGTACTACCTGTCATTGTGAGGGACTCTATGATGTAAACTGCAGTACTACCTGTCATTGTGAGGGACTCTATGACGTAAACTGTAGGACTCCCTGTCATTGTGAGGGACTCTATGATGTAAACTGTAGTACTACCTGTCATTGTGAGGGACTATGTGATGTAGGCTGTAGTAATACCTCTCTTTGTGAGGGACTCCATGATGTAAAATTTAGTACTACCTGTCATTGTGAGGGACTCTATGATGTAACTATTGGACTACCTGTCACGAGTGACTCTATGATGTAAACTGTATGACTACCTGTCATTGTAAGGGACTTTATGATGTAAACTGTAGTACTACCTGTCATTGTGAGGGACTCTGTGATGTAGACTGTAGTACTACCTGTCTTTGTGAGGGACTCTATGATGTAAACTGTAGGACTACCTGTCATTATGAGGGACTCTATCGTGTAAACTGTAGGACTACATGTCATTGTGAGGGACTCTATGATGTAAACTGTAAGTACTACCTGTCACTGTGAGGGACTCTGTGATGTAGACTGTAGTACTACCTGTCTTTGTGAGGGACTCTGTGATGTAAACTGTAGTACTACCTGTCATTGTGAGGGACTCTATGACGTAAACTGTAGGACTACCTGTCACTGTGAGGGACTCTATGATGTAAACTGTAGTACTACCTGCCATTGTGAGGGACTCTTTGATGTAGACTGTAGTACTACCTGTCATTGTGAGGGACTCTGTGATGTAGATTGTAGTACTACCTGTCATTGTGAGGGACTTCGTAATGCAGACTGTAGTACTACCTGTCTTTGTGAGGGTATCTATGATGTAAAATTTAGTACTACCTGTCATTGTGAGGGACTCTGTGATGTAAACTGTAGTACTACCTGTCATTGTGATGGACTCTATGATGTAAACTGTAGTATTACCTGTCATTGTGAGGGACTCTATGATGTAAACTGTAGTACTATCTGACATTGTGAGGGACTCTATGATGTAAACTGTAGTACTGTCATTGTGAGGGACTCTATGATGTAAACTGTAGTACTACCTGTCATTGTGAGGGACTCTATGATGTAAACTGCAGTACTACCTGTCATTGTGAGGGACTCTATGACGTAAACTGTAGGACTCCCTGTCATTGTGAGGGACTCTATGATGTAAACTGTAGTACTACCTGTCATTGTGAGGGACTATGTGATGTAGGCTGTAGTAATACCTCTCTTTGTGAGGGACTCCATGATGTAAAATTTAGTACTACCTGTCATTGTGAGGGACTCTATGATGTAACTATTGGACTACCTGTCACGAGTGACTCTATGATGTAAACTGTATGACTACCTGTCATTGTAAGGGACTTTATGATGTAAACTGTAGTACTACCTGTCATTGTGAGGGACTCTGTGATGTAGACTGTAGTACTACCTGTCTTTGTGAGGGACTCTATGATGTAAACTGTAGGACTACCTGTCATTATGAGGGACTCTATGATGTAAACTGTAGGACTACCTGTCATTGTGGAGGACTGTATGATGTAAACTGCATGACTACCTTTCATTGTAAGGGACTCTATGATGTAAACTGTAGTACTACCTGTCATTGTGAGGGACTCTATGATGCAAACTGTAGTACTACATGTCATTGTAACGGACTCTATGATGTAAACTCTAGTACTACCTGTCATTGTGAGGGACTGCACTGTATAATGCAGACTGTAGTACTACCTGTCCCTGTGAGGGACTCTACGATGCAAGCTGTAGGACTACCTGTCATTGTGAGGGACTCTATGATGCAAACTGTAGTACTACATGTCATTGTAAGGGATTCTATGATGTAAACTCAAGTACTACCTGTCATTGTGAGGGACTGCACTGTATGATGCAGACTGTATTACTACCTCTTCCTGTGAGGGACTCTATGATGTAAACTGTAGGACTACCTGTCATTGTGAGGGAATTTATGATGTAAACTGCAGTATTACCTGTCATTGTGAGGGAGGGGACTGTATGATGTAGACTGTAGTACTATCTGTCATTGTGAGGGATTCTGTGATGTAAACTGCAGTATTACCTGTCATTGTGAGGGACTCTATGATGTAACCTGTATGACTACCTGTCTTTGTGAGGGACTCTGAGATGTAAACGGTAGTACTACTTGTCATTGTGAGAGACTGAATGATGTAAACTGCAGTATTACCTGTCATTGTGAGGCACTCTATGATGTAAACCTTAGGACTACCTGTCATT
The DNA here is from genome assembly GCF_019279795.1 of Protopterus annectens. Taxonomy (NCBI): domain Eukaryota; kingdom Metazoa; phylum Chordata; order Ceratodontiformes; family Protopteridae; genus Protopterus; species Protopterus annectens. Next base: position 1,008,884,264 of record NC_056733.1, on the reverse strand, counting down.
GTGATAGACTCTATGATGTAAACTATAGTACTACCTGTCATTGTGAGGGATTCTGTGGTGTAAACTGCAGTACTACCTGTCATTGTGAGGGACTCTGTGATGTAAACTGCAGTATTACCTGTCATTGTGAGGGACTCTATGATGTAACCTGTATGACTACCTGTCTTTGTGAGGGACTCTGAGATGTAAACGGTAGTACTACTTGTCATTGTGAGAGACTGAATGATGTAAACTGCAGTATTACCTGTCATTGTGAGGCACTCTATGATGTAAACCTTAGGACTACCTGTCATTGTGAGGGACTGTATGATGTAAACTTCATGACTACCTATCATTGTGAGGGACTCTATGATGTAAACTGTATGACTACCTACCTTTGTGAGGGACTCTGTAATATAAACTGTAGTACAACCTGTCATTGTGATGGACTCTATGATGTAAATTGTAGTACTACCTGTCATTGTGAGGTACTCTATGATGTAAACTGTATGACTACCTGTCTTTGTGAGGGACTCTATGATGTAAGCTGTTGTACTACATGTCATTGTAAGGGACTTTATGATGTAAACTCTAGAATTACCTGTCATTGTGAGGGACTCTTTGATGTAAACTATATTACTACCTGTCATTATGAAGGACTCTATGATATAAACTGTCTTACTACCTGTAATTGTGAGAGGGGCGGCCACGGTGGTGCAGTGGTTAGCATTGCCGCCTCACAGCAAGAGGTTCTCCGGTTCGATCCTCGGCTGGGGTGCCTTCTGTGCGGAGTCTGCATGTCCTCCCTGTGGTCGCGTGGGTTTCCTCCGGGTGCTCCGGTTTCCTCCCACATCCCAAAGACATGCTGCAGGTGGATTGGACATTCTAAATTGGCCCTAGGTGTGCATGTGAGTGTGCCTTCTGTGGAAGGTTGGGCGCCGGGCTGGCAACTCGACACCGTAAAAAAACTCCACTGCCATTCAATGTGCGGACAAGGTGATCCGCTGTGGCGACCCCTAACCGGGAAAAGCCGAAAGAAGAAGTAGAAGAAGAAGACTACCTGTAATTGTGAGAGACTCTATGATGTAAACTGCAGTATTACCTGTCATTGTGAGGCACTCTGTGATGTAAACTATAGGACTACTTTTCATTGTGAGGGACTCTATGATGTAAACTGTAGTGTTACCTGTCATTGTGAGAGACTCTATGATGTAAACTGCAGTATCACCTGTCATTGTGAGGCACTCTATGATGTAAACTGTAGGACTGCCTGTCATTGTGAGGGACTGTATGATGTAAACTGCATGTTTCCCTGTCATTGTGAGGGACTCTATGATGCAAACTGTAGGACTACCTGTCTTTGTAAGGGACTCTATGATGTAAACTGTAGGACTACCTGTCTTTGTGAGGGACTCCATGATGTAAACTGCAGTACTACCTCCAACTGCCTTTGTGAGGGACTCTATAATATAAACTGTAGTACTCCCTGTCATTGTGAGGGACTCTGTGATGCAAACTGTAGTACTACATGTCATTGTAAGGGACTTTATGATGTAAACTCTAGAATTACCTGTCATTGTGAGGGACTCTTTGATTTAAACTATATTGCTACCTGTCATTATGAGGGACTCTATGATATAAACTGTTGTACTACCTGTCATTGTGATGGACTCTGTGATGTAAACTGTGAATGGTGCAGTAGTATAGCGATAGCACTGTCACCTCACAGCAAGAGGTTCTCCAGTTTGATTCTCAGCTGGGGTGCCTAATGTGTGGAGTCTGCATGTCCTCCCTGGATTCATGTGGGTTTCCTCCAGGTACTCCGGTTTCCTCCCATGTTACAAAGACATGCTTCTGGAGCATTTCTCCATGGGCATCCACTGAAAATTGTCTTTATTCCAAGTCGGACTTTCCTGGTAAACAAATGTTAAGTAAAAAAATAGTACTACCTGCCCATTGTAAGGGACTCTATGATGAAACTGTAGTCCTACCTGTTATTGTGAGGGACTCTATGACATAAACTGTAGTACTACCTGTCATTGTGAGGGACTTTGTGATGGAAACTGTAGTACTACCTGTTATTATGAAGGACTCTGTGATGTAAACTGTAGTATACCTGTCATTGTAAGGCTCTCTATGATGTAAACTGTAGTACTACCTGTCATTGTGAGGGACACTATAATGTAAACTGTAGTGCCACCCTCACTGTGGTTGGGTTTACTGGCACGTACATAGTCTTAAAAACTGTCATAGTAATGTACTTTTCATTAAAAATGACAGATTTCACCAAGAATGATACCTCAGTATAAAGAAAAAATTATCAATTTCAATAATTGGCTAAGCGTCTGGTGTCATTCAAAGGGGATCCAGTGTCTGTCAGCCTGGGACAACATGATCAACAAGCCATGTTGCTTTGCAAGAGATGGCTTGCACCTGTCACCCCTAGGCTTTCAAATACTGGCCAAGGCTCTTGCTGCCCCCATAGTGCCTTTTTTAGGCAAGGCTCAAAAGTAATACCCACCTCTGTAAACAGCACAATTAACAAAAAACTGTGGGTTAAGCTACTCAATGCCAGGAGTTTAAATCTCAAAATGCACATGCTCAAAGTACTTCTCAGTATGGAGAACATCGACATCTGTGCAGTAACTGAAACCTGGTTCAGGGCTCCAGAGAGCACCCCAGCACTACTGGGCTACAACTCATACCACAGGTTTCAGCCACAGAACATGAACTGAAACACAAAAGGAGGGGGTGTATCCATATTCAGCAAGGATACCTACACCTCCAGGTTAGTGGCACAGCATGATACCTCTGAGATCATCCATGTGCAACTAACATCGGGCAAATCTGCAATACAAATTGTGGCCTGCTACAGATCACCCTCCATGACCCAGGACCACCACTCCACCTTTCTGGAGACAATGGGAAACATGAAGGTCCTACTGAACACCCTGATATTGGGTGATTTCAAATACCCTACCATTAATTGGGAAAACTACTCGAGTACAAACTCCCAGGCCCAGTGCTTCCTGGAATTCATCAACTTAAACACCCTGGATGAGCTGGTAAACTCCCCTACCAGAGGTGAAAACATATTGGACCTGGTTATCACCAACATGGGTGACAGGTGTTCCACACCAGAGGTCAACCCGTCACTGGTTAGATCAGACCATAAACTAATCACTTTGGATGTCCACACCCCACCATCACCCCCAACTAAGGAAACCACAGTAAAAAACTTTTCTAAAGCAAACTTTACCTTACTTAAGACAGAGGCGGTAAGTTTCACAGCCCCCACCCTAAAGGATAACACTGCCCAAAATGCAAAAGCCTTTACAAATGCACCTATGAGCACAGACAACAATGCATGGATCATGCCATCCCTAGCAACGCCAAGACTCACTCCTCTAAGAGAAGGAAACCAGTCTGGTGGACCCCCTGCCATAAAAATGCTATACAATAGAAGGAGGAAACTAGTTCAGAAAAAAAAAGCAAATCCCAAGAAGGAAAGACATCCATGATCAGTATCCATAAGAAACTAAGGTCCCTCATAAAATCATCCAAGGCTAACTTTGAAAGAAATATAGCCAAGGATTCAAAAGATAACCACAAAGCCTTTTTTAGCTATGTTAAGAATCTAAGTGGCAACTCGCCGATATGCACTGAGCTAGTGCAAAATAGCACAAAATATACTGAACCTACTAATATTGCCAACATCCTGGCAGATAGATTCATTGCAAACATCACCCCCCTCTCACCGCCAAAAGGGCCCACAACAATACCGGAAAAGTGTAGTGTCCCGGAAATCACAGACACACAGGTGAAAACAGCCCTTTTTAAATCCAAAAACACAACGTCAATGGGGCCAGATGGTGTCCCAGGCTGCATCTTGCAGGAACTACAGAATGAACTAACCCCACACCTAAACATGCTGTTCAACCTCAGCCTCTCTGCAGGCTATGTGCCCATAGAATGGTGCACAGTAACAGTTATTCCGCTCCACAAAGGAGGGGCCACAACTGATCCTGGTAACTATCACCCCATAAGCCTGACTAGCCTGGTCTACATGGCTATGGAGTGCATCATCATGGAACTCATTAACAAAGACATTGGGAACCTCCAAACACTTGACCCGACCCAGTTCGGCTTTGTTAAGGGCAGATCATGCCTACTAAACCTGGTTGACTTTTTCGAGACAGTCACCAAGGCCATAGATGAGGGAAAGGTGGTTCACACAGCCTACCTTGACCTCACCAAGGCTTTTGACACCATTCCCCACTCAAGTATTACAGAAAAACTCACCAGCCTGAACATAAACTTCTACATCATGAGATGGGTTGCCAACTGGCTTACAGACAAAACTCACACAGTAAGAGTAGTGGGCTCCAGGTCCAACTCTAAACCAATCACAAGTGGTGCCCCACAAGGCTCAGTCCTGGGACACCTACTGTTCAGCATATACTTCTCAGAAGTACAGGCAAACACAGGAGGACTATGGCTAACCAAGTTCACCAATGACTGCAAACTGGGAGCCACAACTGACTCTCCGGCTGACACAGACATCGTCCAATAGGCAATTACTGAGACGGACACCTGGTGTGAAAGTCATGGCCTCAAGCTAAATGCCAAAAAATGCATAGTCATCCCATTTGGGAAAAACAAAACACCCACGAATTACCACATAGTTGGCAGTTCCCTTAATACAGAGGAGGAAATAAGAGATCTGGGGACCCAGGTCAATAGTAATCTCTCCTTTGACAATCATATTGCCAAAGTAGTTAGGAAATCCTTCTATGTGGCCCATCTAATTACTAAAGGGTTCTCAAATAGAAATAAAAAGGTTATAGTGCCCCTCTACTCGTCACTCATCAAACCCATCATAGAGTACAATGCCCCATTTGGGATGTACCTCACAAGACACTTCCAACAGCTGGAAAGAACACAAAAGTACCTCACGAAGAGGATTACTGGCCTCAAACATATGTCCTATGCAGCCCGACTGAAAAAACTCTGGCTGTGATCAATGGCATATCACTTACTCAGAAGTGATCTCTGCCTGACTTACAAAGCCATGTCCAACTCAGAATTGATGGACATGCTCCACCTAAAGAAATCCAAGTCACTGTGAGCCACACACTCTAGTGAGCTAAACCTTGCCACAACAATAAATAGAACATGCTGGAGGGATAGACTCCTGTCACAGAGACTCTCCATGCTTCGGAACAAAATTCCTTACTACATTAGGCAGAGCCCCTCACTAACATTCTTCAAGAGAAACCTTGACAAGTGGATGGATAACAGAAAATACATCCCTGGGATCACTTCATTGGCTCTGCTTGACAGAGGCTCAGTTAATTAATCAATGGGGTGACAGAAGCCGACACACTCTGGCTAGGCTTATAAATGCCCATGGGCAGATAGCCTAGTACCTACCTATGAACCTATGAACCTATTTGGTTGATCTGCCAGTGTAGAAATGTGACATACATTGCTGCTTCCCCTGCAATAAGGTACCAAAATTCAGATGCTGTTCATGTTAGGTTCATACATTTATAGGAGGTTACTAGGCTAATACCTTAGGGCCTTTACAAGCCTAGCTGTGTAATAACCTGAGTAATTTTATTGACCATAGTTTTAGATGGTCAAAGTTAGCAGAGCTATTCTGTGATCAGCACCAACTGTCCCTGTCCATGAAGGCCAAAGGTGTTACTGCCAGGGTGAATTTACCCATCCAGTAGTCAAGATTGCACTCGAATAGGATCATTGAGGAGCTCTGCTTCACATTGAGTGGGAACTTATTCCAGATTAATGACAATCATTGTGAGCTATATCTTTCTCTCCAATAATGTCTCAGGCTAGGTTAAGATACCTAGAGTAAGTTATTCTCGTCCCATTTGATTTGCAGATGTGCAGCATTTCCATTAGGGCAGGGTCCAAGACTGCTCTTTAGGCCAAGCACAGGTTGCCTCTCAACAGCCTGTATGATACTGGGTACAGTGACAGAGCTTTCAGTCTTTATGTATATGTCATGTTTTGGAGGCCCTGGATTATTTTGGTTAGAAACCTCTCTGGTCTCTCCAGTTGCTGCAGGTGTCTGGTGAGGTACATACAGAAGGGAGCATTGTACTCAATTAGTGGTCTGATAAGGGTCAAGTACGGTGGAGCTATAACCTCCCTGGGTTTAGATGCGATGCCCTTATTTATGAGACTCACAATGTAGAATGTTTTTCTTACCAATACGGTCACATGGTGATCAAAGTTTAGATTGCTATCAACCTGTGTTCCCAAGTTTCACACCACTGAGTTTGAGCTTAGAGGTGTGCTATCTATATCACAATTAGCAGGGGCTACTACTTTGTCAAAGGGGATAATGTGGCATTTTTTGCATGACGTTTTATGTCCGTGAGTTTGGCATCAGTCATTTGTCTGTGTCAGTTTTTTCTGTTATAGGTTAACATCACTTGGGACTCTATGACTGCACCCAATTTACAGTCATCTGCAAACCTGGAAAACCACAGGCCATCTACCTTCACCTAGACTTCAGAGAAATAGATCGCAAACAGTAGAAGACCCAGCACAGATCCTTGTTGTACACCACTGGTAACTGTTCTACTGGTGGAGGTGGACTCCCCAACTTTAAAAATGTGCATTCTATTGGTGAACCAGTTTGCTACCGATCTAGTAATGTATAGGTTAATTCTCAGCTGGGAGAGTTTCTCTATGATACTTAAATGGGGGATTGTGTCAAAGGCCTTCACTAAATTAAGATAGGAGGTACATACTGTTTTGCCCTCATCCAGGGCTTTGGTGGCACTCTCAAAGACGTCCACTAGGTTTAATAAGCAAGATCTACCCTTGACAAAACCAAACTGTGTTAGGTCATGGGTTGGTTTGAAGGTTGCCTATGTCCCCATGGATGAGGTTCATGATGATTCTTTCCATGGCCTTTCAGATAAGGCTGGTTAAGCTTATGGGAAAATAGTTCCCAGGTCAGTTAATGGACCCCCCTTTGTGCAAGGGTATTACTGATGCTGTTCTCTACTCTTCTGGGAAAAATCCAGTTCTCAGGCTATGGTTAAAGAGAGTGACAAGTGATTCCACTAAGTCTAGTTTTAGATTGTTTAATAAGCAGCCTGGTATGTTATCTGGTCCCAGAGATGCTGTGTTTTTGGCCTTGGAAGGTGCTTGTATGACTTGTTCTTTGGAGATACTCTGTAGAGGACTGGTGGCAGGAATGCACTGGGGTATGTCTGGTGGGGACAAAGGGGTGAAATAATTGCCAAATCTGTTAGCTAGCAGGTTGGCAATTTCCTCAGGTTTAGTGTAAGTGGTACTGTCCACTATAGGTTCTGCACACAGCTAGGCATTCCTTTTAGGTTTCAAATGTAGCTAAAGAATGCCTTATATTTTTTTAGATAGAGATACTAATTTAGACTTGAAGCTAGTCTTAGAGGACTTAACTAGATATCTGGTTTGTTTGTTCAAGCTGTGGAGGGTATTCTTCTTCTTTTGAGTAAGTTCTCTCCAGTTTTTAGATATCATTTTTTTTCTTTTGTTGTGTGAAGAAATTAAACACTGCCATCCATGCTAGCATGTCTGTCTGAAATGTTTGCACATAATTTTAGATTAACCTGTATATTATATGTCAGAATGACTAGCTACAATATTGTAAATAAGTTCTTATGTGTTGATTTATAATCTGTACAGAATGTTTTAAAAATGTGAACATGTTCCTTTACATTTCTAATTGTGCATATTTGTGAAGAAGACTATAAATGCAGATGATCTCAGAATCAGCTGATCTGCAGATGATGTTGACAGTTGCTATGCATTACTCTCAGAGGTTGAAAGACAGGAAGGCACTTTAGTAAACAACTGTTGGTTGATTTTCAACATATAAAATGAAAATTAGAACTGGAATAGTTGTGACAGTTAAGCTAGTCTATAAAAGAACCTGCTGAAGACAGTTGTTGCCAGTTACAGTTGTCAGTTGCCAGTTACAGGTGCACTATGCAGTGGATACACAAAAGGACTTGCTAAAAACTGTAAACCTGCCTTTGCTCTGTTAAAATAATTTAGTTTAGTTCAAGGACAGTGTTCTTTAGTCATATAAGACAATTATAACTGATCAGTGACAGTTTTTTCTAAATGTTGGATTTCTATCCTTCAGTATTGATTTAATTTTCCCGGTGATTGAGTTCTGTTTGTTTATTGGAAATTACTATTTTATATGTTTAATAATTTTCCTCATTATTAAATATTTTTATTAACTTACATTGTGGCTGGTCAATCAGTGTTTTCATTAGAGATTTGAAAGTGCTTATACCTGTTTTGATAATTCCTGGGACCACTCTGAAAGCCTGGCTGCTTTAGGTCATTTGCTATAATTTGTTTTAATATCTAATTTTAATAATTGGACACCCATTTAAAAGGGCATGCAGATGCTCTGATTGGTGGCAGCGTGTTACCATATTATTTTGTGGAAGGGACACAACTGGAAATCTGTGTCAGTCTTTCCCAGAAGTATTTGGATGTGTGAGATTTAATTTAAGCGTGAGTGCATCAGAAGTCTTAAACTGGGACACACTGCTTGGAAATGTGTAATAAGGAGTTATGTTTGGGTGGACTGAATTATACAGTCTAGTCCCAGGTTAAAGAGCATGTTCCTGCTGTGCTCTTAGGGAAAATTGTCAGTCAGTAGTGAGTACTGAAGCTCCTTAGTTACTGACCCAGGATGGCAGTCCAGTGGGATATTATCCAGCTGTCACATGTTGTATAGCTTATTTATACTTACAGTCCACCAGGGTGGCTTGTTTTTTCGGGAAGACCTGGTTTTGTTCCTGTTGGGTATAGCTGAGTCAATGCATTTGTTTAAGTGGCAGTACAGGACATTTGTGTATTCCTCTGCATAGGAGTCATTCTTGGCTATGTTGTTAGGGGCTTTGAAACTTTTTATACTATCACTTAATAGGCAATAGTTTGCTCTGTAGCAATTTTTCAGTTTTGTTACTCCTGTGGGAGGTGTCAGGTTTGAGCTTTACTTCAAATGAGATAGACTTATGGCCTGACCTTACCAGAGAGGGAAACACACAGGGGTTAGTGCAGTGAAACCACCCCCCCAAGTTGATGAGCACTAGGTCCAAGATATTTGAGACCCTTGTGGGAGTGCAAATCAACTGTTCCAGGGCATTTAAATTAACAAAGTTCAAGAACCTTGTAGCAATAGTGTTTGTGCTCATGTAAGTCACCCATTCGATGGAAGGATAGTTGAAATCTTCCATGACCAAGGTGTTTGGCTATATACTGAGCAACTCTAGCAAATCCAGTTAGGTAGTGTGCTTCTCCTAGTTCATGGTAGTGGACCTGTAGCTTGTTATGATGTGGAAGGGCATTTTACCTTGAGTTAATTGGGCCTGGAGTAGCTCAAGAGAGGTGTACTCTTTCACCAGTCTAAAAGTGTATTTGGATTTAATGAAGATGAATACACCTCCACCTCTGGTTCTTTCATGCTCATTTTGTGGTCTGAACATGTGAAAATCACTGTTGTCTTGTACAGCTGGGATGATCTCAGTGGTCTTGAACCAAGTCTCAGTGAGTGCACAAATGGCAGCATCTTCCAAAGTTAGGAGTGTTTCCAGGGAGTGCAGTTGACTGTTTCAGTTCTTAGCATTAAGCAGCATGACCTTGTGTTTTTCTTTAGTGAATTTCTTTATGTCAGAAGTTTTGTTGTTTAGAAATTGCCTAAAAAAAGTCACTGTGGGGATGGAAAACATCTTTGCCGGTATCAGAAAGTCTTGAGAAGAGAGGTGAAGGCCATCTCTGGCAAAGCAGAGTGGACTGTCCATCATGTCTTCCCAGGCAGACAGATACTGGATTCCCCTGGAGTGACACCAGAAGCTAAGCTAATTATTAAACTCAATAATTTTTTGCCTGTATTGTGGCATCATCTTAGATGAAGGTAGAGTGCTGCTTAGGGCTAGGGACATACCTTCCTGGGAGACATAATCTTAGAGGTCGGTCATGTTTCTCTTAATATAGTCCAGAGAGGTCCATCGAAAGTCATTCACACCAACATCTCTTATAATACTATGACAGAGTGATAACAGTAGTTGTTGCTGAGTAACTTGAGTGCATGTGTGATTTTACAGAGCCTGGCACCTGACAGGCAGCTTACCATGACCTTCTCCTTGATCATCCTGGTGAGGGGGACATCTGTGTGTCTCAGTATTGAGTTGTCTATGACCAGAACATTAGTAGGGGCTTAATTGTTGAGACAATATGTGTGTTGTTATGTGTAGTGGTGGAGTCTGTTCATGAACAAATATCGGTATGTTGTTTGCACTTGGGAGGTCACTGGTCTTTGGTAGACTCTTAGTGAGTACCTCCAAGTTTGTGGGTTTATGTGACGAGTTGTGTGTGCTAATAACCTTTGCATGTCTTGTATATTATTATGTGAGAGAACTGATTCTAATTTCATGGTATAGTTACATCTCTCACATGCTATGTTTGTTTCCTTTAGAAGCAAGTGATTGTCAGTATACATTAGGCAATTGCTACATTGCGTCAGGATGACTATGTCAATCATGTTGGCTGGAGAAATGGAGGGAAACTGTCCATCCATGATGGAAGGTGTATATATTGTAGTAACTAGTGGGGAGGGGCTAGATGAACCAAGGTTTGCTTGTGAGACTAACAAAGGCAGCTATTCTGTGAAAGGCTAAGGGTGGAAGACCACATCAATGCCTCAGAATGCACACCTGAGTTGCTCGCTAGGTAGCAATGCACAATTGCATTGCAAACAGAGAAGCAGTGGAGCTAAGAAGGGTTCTCTAGCAAATGTCAAGGAAAACTGTGTTTCTAAGCATTTGTGTCTATACACGGCAGCTCTAAACCCCACAGCTATACATAAACACAGGGATTGAATGCAAGTGAAGTTAAACAAGTTTAACACAAATTAACCAATAGGAGAGCCCAAAACAGCCTTTTTCCAGCAACCCCCAACTCAGATTGGTCCTGGGCTATATACTTCTGCCACAAGGGTGCAGGAGGACCATCATAATGTAGGATGTCTGTTTTACTGCTCAAGTAATACTAAGCAGCCTAGATTCAGCAAGTCTGAATCTAGACCATGGCATGAAATATAGAAGTAATAGACTTTCAAAGTGCAGGGAAAAAAAACAGTCACATCATTAAAAACAGCAAAAATGAAGCAGCAATTAAGCAAAATACAGTTCAAAACAAGAGCAGTGCAATCATAAAATATATATTTTTTTGTTGAACACAGTGGATGCCATGGATTTAGTTCAGATTCATACCAGACTTTGGAAGTTCAGTCCTGTCCATGGGACTGACTTGAGCTGCTTGTATTATCTGTAAATATCTCACGTGAGCTACTTAGAGACTGAACCAAAAACCAGTAATATAAAGTGTGCAAGAAATAGTTCACATTGACAAAGAAAATAATTAATGATTCTAAGAGACCTCTTATATGATAACCATAATATTGTCGATGACTAAAAATGTTTACTTTCTTATGTATCAAATAGTATAGAGAAATGAAAAACAAACCTCTAATTTGTTATTTAAGAGTAAAGGAATTTGTTTTCTGAAGAACAGAAGCCCAGGAAAAGAATTAAAGATGTAGAAGTACTTGGAAGAAGTATGACTTACTTTTAAGGAAAAAGTAAACATAGCCATTAAGAGAAAATAAGTAGCCAATACATCTGCGAGTTCACTGAAAAATTAAGAATTCACAAAACGAAAGCTGAAACCAAAATTAGGTAACGGATGTGTAATAAACACTAAACAAAAGCCAGTGCACAAAGTACATGAAAATACTTATTTAATGAACCATTATAGCCATACTATATGTATGTATGAATGTATATATTTATATATATATATGTATATATGTCTGAGTATATATATATATATATATATATATATATATATATATATATATATATATATATATAAATATATATATATATATATATATATGTAAATATGTAAATGTGCCTGTTTACATATTTTTTAGTACATTTGGATTTATAGTTTTATATTCATATTTATATATACCATGTAAGTTAGAAATTTCATGAGGATGTCATATAGTATTAATATGATTATACGATTGTTTTTTATATTTCAGTGAAATGTACTGGTCATTATGTACTCAGCTTCCTCAATATTTACTCAGCTATTTACAACAATTTTATTCATGTATTTATATATTTCATTAGTTTTTATACATGCAATATTTATATTTATCATTTATATTGATTATTTCTTAATGAATTTTATTGTTGAATGGATAGGGAATGAGCATTTTTATATGTGATTATATGAATGGTTAAAATGGGCATGGTGTCACTTTAAATTTTGTGTATGGAGCGACTTTTGGCGCCAAAAGGTTTTTAAATACTGTAATGAACAGTTGTGATTCATTCTGATGAAGTCCACCTTAGTGTGGATGAAAGCACTTAATGTGAATGTGTTTATGCTTTTAATGGTTCATTAAAGAAGTATTTTGGTGTACTTTGTGCATTGGCTTTTGTTTAGTGTTTATTACACATCCGTTACCTAATTTTGGTTTCAACTTTCGTTTTGTAGATTTTTCTGTTGTAGCTAGCTGTTTTCTTGAAAAATTAAGAATATAAAGATGAAGTAACTAATCAAAATGTTTACTAAAAGAGACAAATAACAGCAAAAGTGGTTCATGGCCCAGGAAACTCATCTTGGAAATGTGAAATCCAAAGTTGTTGATATAGAAGCAATCTGGCCTTCATTGGTAGACATAGTAACCAGAAGTTGCTTAAGTGACTACCGCACTAGACTAATAGGCAGTATAACAAACAGTGTCCATTAAAATGGCTGAACTGCATAAGACAGCATGAAAAATGTCATAATATATTTTTAGGAGTGTATATTCAGTAAAGTCTGATTAAACATACAGATTGATAACCTCTTAATGTTCTCAGCATTGTAGCCTTTTACATCCATATCAATGCCAGCACTTAAATCAGTCAGAGGCAACATCTTGTCAGTGCTTGGGGATGTCAGGATCTACAGAAATGACACTCATGGTTAACACCTTGACACTGTTTGGGGTACCAGTGACCATAGGAGGTAATTTAATGGCTCTTCTTTTAATGATTCGTAGTCCTACCTGCTTTGTGTAACTCAGTGAATAAACACATAAATGTTACCCCATTTGTCTTCAGCCATTGAAAATGTTGATAAAATTATATTCTTCACTGGAAAAGCCATACGCCTTTCCATGGAAGTAGCACATACATAGCTTACTCAAAGGATGTAAGACTTCAACACAACCTGGCATAAGAGTCACTGCTACCAACTCCATGCTTATGTATAAATTCAGAAATAAAAGTGCATCACTAAGCATGCCAATGATCACACCTGATAAATGCAGTTATATCTTACAGTGGATACCACTGCTCTGGAACAGACTCCCTATCCGAGTAAAGCAAAGATCATTCCTGCCGTTTTTCAAGCTTAACTCGCATCTATGGATGGTAACAGAAAATGTACCCCCTGGACTGCCCCTTGTACTTCTAATGGAGAAAGACAGCCCCAAAATGCTTTATCACATGCAGGAGTCTCTTCAAATGTTCTCTGGTATGATTCTAATTATTCACACTAGGGCTAATATGTAATTACTGACCATGGGATAGGTAAAACTAATCCAGCACTAAACAGGATAAGTTATGTCAAGAACCAAAGGGGACATTTACTAGGTATACAATGGTCTGCTAGGACATCTGGCCTAATACTTATCTATGAACCTATAACACAAAATGGAATTTTGAAATAATCTAAAATGAAAAGCATGCTGACTTTAGGAAGCCAGAGAACATACCTTCCAGAAAAAAGAGACTGTATCAGGGAAAATTGTGAAACAAAACAACACATTCATCATTATTCAACCCAGAACGATATTTCATAAAGGACACCAAGTGACTCGTAATGATTATAAGCAATGGGAAACGTGATTTAGCAAAACATTATGGGACTCTTAATGATTGTAAGTAATGGGAAACGTGGTTTAGCAAAACATTCTGTGACTCTTGATTATAAGCAATGGGAAATGTGGTTTAGCAAAACATTCTGGGACTCTTAATGATTGTAAGTAATGGGAAAAGTGGTTTAGCAAAACATTCTGGGAGTCTTAATGATTATAACCAATGGGAAATGTGGTTTAGTAAAACATTTTTGGACTCAATGATTGTAAGTAATGGGAAATGTAGTTTAGCAAAACATTTTTAAAACCTCTTTCAGATTAAGTTGTTGATTTTGAGTATGATCCCAGTATAACAAATACTGCGCTGTCCAGTTGGGGTACTAATGCTAGCCAACACACTGAGCATGAAAGATGATTTCCTGAGACACTTTAAAGGTTAACTAATAGATATTCCGTGTGCAAAATAAATTGATGCTTTTCTTCACTTAATGTTTCAAGTAGGGGGGTAAAGTATAAAGACATTTAGAGAACATAAAAGTTGCTATGAAAAAATGCTAAGCCCACTGTTTTAGAGTTTAAATGCATTCCTAAGTTCAAATTATTTTGCTCAAAGCTTCAAATGTAGTATAGGATATTAAACTGTTATGTTGTTTTTGACATACCTAACAAAATATTGATTAAAGTTTCACACTGGAATGCCTAACTGAATTGCAAAAGCAAATTGCTATCTATGAAAGCCGCAAAAGCACTGAATATGAAGATGTTTCCAGGTTTGCTGTGTTTGCAAGGTAATGCATTTTAAATGAAAACATTTTGTGCTATATTTCAAGTGTGTTACTTTATAGGCTGGTATGGTCATGCAGTGGTTAAAACTGCTGAGTTGCAGTGCTTGGTTTTCTGCTTCACTTATAAGCCATAATGCCATCTTTGTAGAGTCTACATATACTCCCTAAGTACATTTCACTCCAGGTGCTCTGCTTTTCCCACATACCAAAAAATGAATCTTAAGTGAATTGTCATTTCACAAAATACCCATGTGCATGACATGTGTGAGTGAGTGAGTGAGTGAGTGAGTGAGTGAGTGAGTGAGTGAGTGAGTGAGTGAGTGAGTGAGTGAGTGAGTGAGTGCATCCTACATCCTACTTTTGGCTGTAACTCTGCTCAGGGTTAGTTCTTCTGTCTTGCACTCTGTAAGTGCAATGATGCTCTCCAACTCCATTATAAATTTGAACTGAATTAAAAAGGCATATACATGGGATGGCTGGCATGCACTTAGCCATAAAAGTACTTGGTCAAAATGTAACTTTCACTACACAATTACTGATCATGTGATACAGCGGTGCAAAGGTGTGACATGACCATCACTGTTTTAATTTCTTTGCAGTGGTGGCCCACTCTCCAGTTTCTCTTCACTGGGCAATGCTCTACAGCTTCTAGGACTAAATCTCAAACAAAGCAATCCTAACAGATCTTCCCATATTAATAATTTATTTTATACTTAATTGTGTATGTTTCATTGTCTTCTGCATAATCCCACACCATCTATCCTCATCTGTAGAAGTCATACCTGCTTACTGTCTGTTTACTTCTATCCCACTGATGCCTATAACATTTTTGTCATTCATTGTCGTCTCTTCCTCTTCAGGTTATCCATTTCAACCAATTTGCCACCTTACACCCTGTACAAAACTTCAAAAGCACCCAAGTAAGAAGTCATTTAGCTAAGCTTGTACTCTTGTATATCGCCATACCACTCTATCTGATAAGAAGAATGTCACATGCCGTGTGTCATACTTCCCTTGCATTAAACCTTCACATTTTGGTAAGATAAGAATAAAGTGCAATGACACATGCTATAACTTGGAACTCTTCTGCTATATGAAATGCTTATCACATGCAACTCTCAGTCAATTATCAATTGTAAGACCTGCCCTTAAAGAACATATTTTAAAGCTTATCTTGTTACTAGATGTTTTTCTGATAAGTGCAATGTTTCCTTAAAATACGGATTACCTAACAGTAAAATAATGAGGTACAGTACACTATAATTTTTAAACTGATGGTCATATAATATAGATTCATAGGTTCATAGGTAGGTACTAGGCTATCTGCCTGAAGGCATTTATAAGCCTAGACAGAATGTGCTGGCTTTCGCCACCCCCTTAGATTAGTTCCCCTGTGCCTCTGTCCAGCAGAGTGACTGAAGTGATCCCCACTGTAAACTTTCTGTTTCCCATCCACTCATCAAGGTTTCTTTTTAAGAGTGTTAGCGAGGAGTTCTGCATAATGTAGATTGGGATCTTGTTCCAAAGCATGGGAAGTCTCTGGGACAGGAATCTATCCCTCCAGCATGTCCTATTTATTGCTGTGGTGAGGTTTAGATCTCTAGAGCATGTGGCTCACGCGGATAAGGCTTTCTTTAGGTGGAGCATGTCCATCAGTTCTGGGTTGAACATGGCCTTGTATGTCAGGCAGAGATCACCTCTGCATAGGCGGTATGTAACCAAGTACAGCTGTAATTTCTACAGTCGAGCTGAATAGGGCATCTGTTTCAGGCCAGTGACCACTTGGTGAGGTACTTTCCAGCTGTTGCAGCTGTCTTGTAAGGTACATCTCAAATGGGGTGTTGTACTCTATGATGGGTCTGATGAGTGATGAGTAGAGGGGCACAATGACCATTTTTGATCTGGATGCAAACCCTTTTGTGATTAGGTGGGCCATGTAGAAGGATTTTATAACCACTTTGGCAATGTGATTATCAAAGGTGAGATTACTCTCTACTTAGGTCCCCAGATCCCTTATTACATCTTCCATATTTAGGGGACTACAACCTATGTGGTAGTTTGTGGGTACTTAGTTTTTTCCAAAGGGGATGACTATGCACTTTTTGGCATTTAGCTTGAGGCCATGATTTTGACACCAGGTATCCGTCCCAGTGAGACCCTTTTGGAGGATGTCTGTGTCAGCCGGAGAGTCAGTTATAGCCCCTAGTTTGCAGTCATCTGCGAACTTGGTCAGCCATAGTCCTCCTGTGCTTGCCTGTACCTCTGAGAAGTATATGCCGAACAGGAGGGTTCCTAGGACTGAGCCCTGGAGAACACCACTTGTAATCAGTTTAGAGTTGGACCTAGCTCCCTCAACTTTCACCATGTTGGGAGGGTGGCTAAATGGCTAAGGTGTTTTCCTTACAAACACAAGGTGCAGGGTTTGAGTCTTACAAGGGACTATTGGCTAGGCTTAAAATGGCTCACAAGGGCAGTTAGCTTAGTACTAAAACTATGAACTAGACTATGAACTATGAACCTATGTGGGTTCTATCCGTGAGCCAGTTGGTAACCCATCTTGTGATGCAGGGGTTTATGTTTAGGTTGGTGAGCTTGTCTATAATACCAGAATGGGGAATGGTGTTGAAGGCCTTTGCAAGGTCTAGGTAGGTTGTGTGTACCACCTTTCCCTCATCTATAGCCTTGGCAACTGTCTCAAAGAAGTCTACCAGGTTTAGGAGGGATGATCTGCACTTAACAAAGCCGAACTGGGTAGGGTCCAGTGTTTGGAGGTTCCCAATGTCTCTGTTAATGAGTTCCATGATGATGCACTCCATAGCCTTGCAGACCAAGCTAGTCAGGCTTATAGGGCGATAGTTGCTGGGGTCTGTTGTGGCTCCACCTTTGTGGAGCGGAATAACCATTGTTGTGCACCACTGTATGGGTATGTAGCCTGTGGAGAGGCTGAGTTTGAACAGTGTGTTTAGGTGAGGGGTTAGTTCGTCTTTGAGCTCATGTAGGACGCAGCCTGGGACACCGTCCGGTCCCATTGATGCCGTGTTTTTGGCTTTGGAGAGGACTGCTTTAACCTGAGTGTCTGTGATTTCAGGGACAGTACATTATTCTGGTATGGTTATGGGCCCTTTTGGGGGTGAGGGGGGGGAGTTTGCACTGAACCTGTCTGCCAGGATGTTGGCGATATTGGTCGGTTCAGTGTATTTTGTGCCATTCTGCACTAACTCCGAGCAGATCTGAGCATTGCCACTTAGATTATTGACATAGCTAAAGAATGCCTTGTGGTTATCTTTGGAGTCCTTGGCAATTTTTCTTTCAAAGCTCACCTTGGATGATTTTATGTGGGATCGTAGTTTCTTGCTGATACTGATCAGGGATGTCTTCCCTTCGTGGGATTTTACTCTTTTCTGTACTAGTTTCCTCCTTCTATTGTATAGCTTGTTTATGGCAGGAGTCCACCAGACTTGTTTCCTTTTCTTGGAGGAGTGAGTCTTGGTTTTGCTTGGGATGGCATGATCCATGCATTTTTGTAGGTGCCCGTAGAATGCATTAGTAAAGGATTTTGTAGCTTAGACAGCATTATCCTTCAGCATGGGGACTTTGAAACTTTCCACCTCAGTCTTAAGTAACGTGAAGTTTGCTTTTGAAAAGTTTTTCATGGTGGTTTTCATGTCAGAGGGTTGGATTGGAATGTGGATATCCAAAGTGATTTGTTTATGGTCAGATCTAACAAGCGAGGGGTTGACCTCCGGTGTGGAACACCGGTCGCCCATGTTGGTGATGACCAGGTCCAATATGTTGTCACCTCTGGTGAGAGTGTTGACCAGTTGAACCAGGGTGTTTGAGTTTATAAATTCTAGGAAATGTTGGGCAAGAGAGTTAGCACTTGAGTAGTTCTCCCAGTTAATGTTTGGGTAATTGAAATCACCCAATATTAGGGTGTTTGGTAGGACCTTTATGTTTCCCAGTGTTTCCAGAAATGCAGAATGAGGGTCCTGGGACATGGTGGGTGATCTGTAGCAAGCTACAATTTGAATTGTAGTTTTGCCCATTGTTAGTTGCATGTGGATGATCTCTGAAGCATCGTGCTGTGCCACTAAACTGGAGGTGTGGGTATCCTTGGTGAATATGGATACGCCCCCGCCTTTTGTATTTCGGTTTGGGTTCTGTGGCCAAAATGTATGGTATGAGTTGTAGCCTGGTAGTGCTGGGGTGCACTCTTGAGCCTTAAACCAGGTTTCTGTTACTGCACATATATCGATTTTCTCCATACTGAGGAGTGCCTCGAGTGCATGCATTTTGAGGTTCAGACTTCTGGCATCGAGTAGCATTACCCTGAGTTTTTTGTTACTTGTGCTATTTATGGCGGTGGGTTTGTCTTTTGAGCCTTGCCTAAAAAAGGCACTATGGGGGTGGCAAGAGCCTTGGCAAGTGTTTGAAAGCCTAAGGGTGACAGGTGCAAGCTGTCTCTAGCGAAGCAGCGTGGCTTATCGAGCATGTCATCCCAGGTGGACAAACACTGGATCCCCTTTGAATAACACCAGAAACTTAGACAATTGTTGAAATCTAGAATTTATTTCTTTATACCATGGTATAATTCTTGGTGAGGGCAGGATGCTACTCAGGGTCAGGGTCATACCGGCCTGGGCTACTTGATCAGAGAGCTCTTCCATGTCTCTTTTCATGTAGTCCAGAGAGGTATGGCTCAGGTCATTCACAACAACATGGACAATGACAGAGTCATATTTGTACTTGTTCTGGAGTGACCTGAGTGCTTGTGTTATGTGGCGGATCCTGGCACCCGACAGGCAGCTAACAGTAACCTTCTCCTTATTCAGCCTAGTGAGTTGGACATCAGTGTGCCTGACTATAGAGTCACCTATTACTAGTGTGTTGGGTATGTTATTTTGCCTTAAGGGGCTGTGATTGCATGGCACACCGGTTTTGTGAAGTATGTGTTTCATGGTTTGTGTTGGGGGGTGGAGGTTGCTTGGATGTTTGCTTTGGAGGTCTCTGTTGGTTTTGCAGATTTTTATTTAGAGTCTCCGAGTATGTTTTCATGTATTTATGTGTGTTTTTTGCCAGTGCTGGTTTAATGGGTCTATGTGAGACTGGTGCTGTGATGCAAGTGTTTCCCTTCTCCTCTTGACTGTCTGATCCAGTCTTGGGTTGAGAGACCTTAGCCTCCAGTTTGACTGTATAGTTGCATCTCTCGCATGTGTTAGTGTTTGTTGGTAGGAGGAGGGGGTTATCTGTGTACATGAGGCAGTTGTAACATTGCATCAAAATGCCCAGACTCACCAGTTGGACTGGAGAATACACCTGAAACTGCCCTTTGGGCATGCCTGGATAGGTACAGTGAACTGTTTTACTGGATGGCTGGTAAGGTTGAATAGACAGCCTTGTCCTTCTGTACAGTACAGGAGGGTCTAGTGCTAGGGTTTATAAGTGCTTGCTATAAGCTTTGAGCAAGTGCCAGGCTGAGAAATGAATGGCTTTAGTGCTTAAGTTGAAAGTTTGTCTAGTTCCAAGGGAAACATTGAAGAGGAGACTTTGTGGAGCCGGGAATAGTTTTACCATAGGTAACGCGCAAAACCGGGCAAATACGGTATTTATAGCAGGGAAATGAAAGAGATAGTAATTAGCCCAAAAATGGCCAATAAACTACTAATTACTGGGCTGAAACCACTCCTCCAGGGACAGATAGGCTGCTCAAAGCTCTCCTTTTTCACATGTGAACAGAGAACTTCCTTCTATCCAAGTAAGGTATGGGCAAACACAGAGATATGTAACACAGCCCTGAATTCAGCACTAACCTGAAAACTGGACTATACTAGCTGAGAAAGGTGGGAAACAAGTATATATATATATATATATATATATATATATATATATATATATATATTTAGAAAATAAGGCAGATACACTCAAAAAACACTTTAAATGCACAGACAATTATACTTATTGTTATATATCGCAGATAGGAGTTGTAGTCAATGCCCCTAGTAATAAAGTAGGAAGAAACACAAATACAGTAAAAGCAGATGAATAAAGTGGAATTCCTATACATATATATATATATATATATATATATATATATATATATATATAAAACAATAGAAAACGAACAAACTGATTTAAACAGGTTACCCAATTAATCAGAAAAAAAGCTCAAAACTGAGCCCTGTTCCAGCAGTCTTCAATCAGACAAGTTCTAACTGCACACCCCTGCTTACTAGGGTGCAGGTGAACCTTCTCCAAAAAAGACGGCCTGGATCAGTGCTCAAGTTATACAAAGTTAGATTCAGCAGACCTGAATCTGGTCTATGCTACAGCAACAAGCCGCACCAATTTCAGAAAGAAACAGTTCAAATAAGCAGGCACAATAAGCCTGTAACCAGATATTCCCAGCTCAGGAGGGCAGAATCCAGCCTCTCCTCCCATAAGAGTGCAGACCACAAACCTTTTTAATGTAGAATAACTGGCCTGAAGCCCAAGTGCTTAAGCCAGAACTAATACACTTTTAGAATAGCAGACACTGGGTCTTCAATCAGCAATTCCCAGCTTAGAAGGATGTAAGCTACCTGTCCTGCCACAACAGTGCAGACCACAAACCTTCTTAATGTAAAACAACCTGTATGAAGCCCAAGTGCTTAAACCAAAAGACTTAGAATAACAGTTACAATTTAATCAGGCTACTGCCAAGCAGTAATAAATGCAGCAGAATAAATAAAATTGAGTAATTTTAAGAAAAGCAAAATAAAGTAGGAGGAAAGACAAATACAGTAAAAGTAAATGAATAAAGTCCAATTTTTTTTTTTTTTTGGGGGGGCCTTCTCAAATCTCTCTGTATTAAGTAGAATATGATCTCACTGTACTCAGTTAAGTGAGAAAATGAGATGGACCCAGGAGGAGTGTTCTAATACAGACTTACAGGAGGGGCGGGTAATTCCAGAGCCACCAACACTAACACCAACACAAGAAGGGAGGGTGGGGAACTAACTGCAAAGAGACACACACAGCACTCTGTCACAATTAGGAAACAAAAAAAAATACAGTACTTTTAAAACTGCAATTTGTACTTAACATAATACTAAAATGCACTACTGTAAGTTTCACTTCGCTTCAGCTTCTAATGCAGATGTTTGTAGCCAAGCAATTCTCTCAGGAGTTGAGCATAAAATGATTTCTCAAACTTTGTGGCTAGCACTTAAAGTACAGAAAACTTTTCCTGTCCTGTTATCACTTTATCTTGTTATTTGCCCTTGCATATTCAAAATGCAATCGTAAAGCATTTCTTACTGGGCCTTTAACCATCTTAAAGGTAAACATGTGCAAATAAAAACTATTAAATCCATGCATACATAAATGATGCACAGTGGATTGCCTTTCAGCACTCCCATTTGTTGAAACATGTGGCATTAATTGCTTATAGCTCATGGTAAAAGTCCAATACAATAATTCAAGTAGGATCAGGAAGTAAACCTGCATATTTATTAGTCTTATTGAAGTGCACAGACATCCAGTCAGATTATCTGTGCTACATTCTTCAACTGAATTCAGAACTATGTTTACAAAGTAAAGTTCTTTGGTCACTCTGACATTCTCATTCATAGTGCCCAGTAAAATCTGTAGGCAACTGCCTCACACATCATTTATTTTTTATGAAAGTTGTATGTTTTGTATGGATCTAAATGGTACCCTCACCACCTGCATTTACAAATTTCTCTGAGCTTTTATTGTTGTGGGGTTTACAGGTCACCTTGCAATAGCTGACAACTAGTGATTTAAGTGGTAACAAACATGACATATAGAGGGTTCTTTCGACCCTGCAGATTTTGCCATATGGGGCAGATAAGCCCTCATCCTAGCAGAGTGTCATTATCTTCTGACAGTAAAAGGTCGAACACCTAATGCACTGATTTAGCCATCCATTTTATTATCAGTGTAGGACAAGGCATGAAAATCTATCACAGAACATAATGATCAAATGGGGATTGAGAAGGTAAATGTAATGAAATTCAAAACATTCCAGTTCATATAACTTGTATGTTGATGCCACATTATATGCTAAATACAGTACATACCCAATGTTGCATTTTCTCCATATATTCTTTCGTGTAAGGGGTAATGGTTAGTGAAATATTTTTAAATTGTATTGGTGGTTATGTGACCTGCTGAATCACATTTCAGTTGAAGTTGGGAATGCAAGTTCTTGGAGTGAAACCAGGAAGTAATTTTTTCATAGCCTATTGTATCTCTGCAGGTAGAAAATTGCTAGTGAATCTGAAACAGAACTCATTACTAGCACTTTATGCTATCATAAAGGCTGTCTTTGTTCACATTTCTTCTATGTGCTTTATGAGTTTTTCAAACCATTTACCATGGATGTTGGGACATCTTAAATGAAGCATGTATGCATTACTGCCCTGTGCTGCAGGGGTATTCTTACAAATGTTTCTATTTTATTTGCCAAGATGACACAGCAGATGTACTAGCTTTCTTCACGTTCTTATCTTTTTCTCAGTAGGATCCTACTTTGTAGCTTTCTACTCTGCAGGAAGCTATGATAGTGCAGTTAAAAAGTAATGTTTATACTTATGGCATTGTGAACGTATATTGTTTTATTTTTCATACTTCTCTAGAATTTCTCACATGAAAACCAAGTTTCATTTTCTGTGCAGTCAAGTTTTAGAAAGTACAGAGTGGCATTTAACCTGTATGCAATATGTCATCAGTCATTGCATCTAAGTGATGATTTCACACATTTGCAACTTGGTACATGCTTTCATAACAGGGACAGAAGACGCTGCATACCTCATTTTAGTGCTATATAATTATTTTCCTTATTTATAGTTTACTTTGCCTATGAAAAACTTGCTGCAAAACAACAGTTAAGTTCTCAAAATCACTGGAATAAAAAAAAACTTAGCAATGCTGTGCTGCATCAAGAATGTATCACTTATCCTGGAAATATCTTTTACTAAAGCTAACTGAGGGTTGGCAGCAGGATATGTGAACAACTTGCGAGGACACAGTATTATTTTATTTTATTTATTTAATGACATTGGTTTGCTAGCATAGTCCAAATGGGCAAAAAAATCCATTTTCAGTTGAGGCTCAGGGAGAAAATCTCTGGCATATTACAGACAAGCTAAACAGTAGAATACAGTAGATAACATTTGATAAAGACTCATTTTTTTTCAAGTACTATATAATATAACAGAGTTGTAGAGGCTGTCATTTGTATAACACAATACAATATAATACAGAGTAACCAAAGAAACAGTAACATTGCCTAGTGAGACAATTACGTTTAATTTGTTTAAATTAAAATAAGTGAAGTGAGAGAGCGTTGAAGGGATGGTAACATAAGAAGGGAAAATACAGGAATGTAAAAGAGAAAGAGACTGTGATTAGCTGACAGTCAGAGACGAGGGATAGTAAAAACTGGTTAATAAAGAAAGGAACATGTGTATACTTGAACATAGAAAGTATGCTTATGAAGTTAATAGAGAAAGAGATATTTACAAATTACAAATGAGTACTTGAAGGTTATGCAGTTTAGAAGCTTATCAAGTGACTAAGATTTTCAGTAGTGCAACAGGAGATAATGTAAGGTAGTGGGAGGGATAGTAGGTCAGCAGAATGAAAATGATTATAGCTGTAGAACATGAAGGGGGAGGATGACTGTAAGAAAGTGGAGTGAGAGAGAAAACTGTAGTTAGAAAATGGAGGTGGGATGGAATGGAAAAATAGATTAAAGGATGGGATTTTGGCTGGTGTGGAACAGGAGTAGAACTAGGAATTAGTTAGGAATGTGTATATTGCACCATATAAGTGTTCTGCAGTTGGCACAGTGGTAGTGTTGTTGGTGCACCACAAGATATTCTACGGTTCATTTCTCAGCTGGGGTGCCTTTTGCGCAGTGTCTCTTTGTCTTCCTTTGTTGATGTGTTTTTCTCCCACATTCCAAAAGTATGCAATAGGCGAATTGGACATTTTAAATTGCTCATAGGTGTCAGTAACTGAAATGAAGTAATACTAATTTGCAAGTTTCTGAATCACTGTTAATTACTGCCAGTGCAGATCAAACTTTATTATTGTAGTTAATACTGACTGACCATGCATTCTGTTGGCACAGTTAACCCTCCCAGCCTCCCAGTAATTCTCACATACACATACACACATTCAGGCATGCTAAAACATACACGCACACACACACACACACACACACACACACACACACACACACACACACACACACACACACACACACACACACACACACCACATACCCTATACCTGTCCCTGAGGTATCAGAAGGTCCGCAGTGTCTCTTTTTATGTTTTGCAGCTCTCAGAAATCATGGATGGTTATAGTCAGTTAATAATGCCAGATTCAAATTTCTGATTTCTTATTGCGCAGACACTACATCTCAGTGCTAATCCTATTAATGTACTACCATTTTAAGTGACTGCAAGTCAGATTTCAAAATGTCTCTCCTTTGTGATTTTTAGTATTTCTCTGAAAGTTGTCCTGAGGCCACCTCCCCTCATGGACACTCCCCCATTCCTCTCAACTGTCTCTGATTTTCTTATGGACATACCTCTCAGTTATCCATATTTTGGTCGAATGCCCAGATTTCATCCTTATAATTTTCTTCTGTTCTTCATACTATTTGTGGTTTTTTGGCTAACCACAGAGGACTGCAGATTTTACATAATGACAGACTAGAGTTTCAGATTTCACATTCTTCAACAAATGCATGCGAATGCAAAAGGTGTTATTCTAATGGCTTTCTAGGTTTTTAAAAGGAATATGAGGAATGAATAAAATCCATCCCTGATTGGGGGTCTTTGCCTCCCCATTATTTTTGGCTTTGCCCATATTTCCTGCACAATGAGGTTCAGAAGTATGCTGAGGTGCCCCCTGTCCCTCTCCCTCATAAATATGGAACTGCTGCAGTCCTTGAATAATTCCAGATGTCCTCATACTGGAAGATAAAACCCTTGTTATACTAACCTAGTAGTTGGTGAAATTAATAGACCCTATTCTTAAGTCAGGGTATGATCAGAGTCCATAAAATTATTGTTTCAGTCTTTGATGTTAGCCAAAAGTGTTCTTCTCAGCACATGCACTGTGCCCATAATTGCCCCCTTCTGCAGTTCATACGGAGTTGCATGTTTAGCAGCATATTTAAATATGATTGTAACTTTGAAAACTCAAACAAACTCCACTGGCTGCAATGAATATCCACACACAAAGGATTGATTTTTAAGTGCTTTTGTTCTTTAATTTCATTAGAACTTCATCAGAAAAAATCTAAACTGGACCAATGCCATTTACAAGCCAATGACTGTAAATCTGTTTTTATTAGTAAGTTGTTCCTACAACTGTTGGTACTCTCTGTATATCTGGTACTTTCAATTGCTGTCTGACTTTCATCTTCTTCTGGTTTGAGTTCACACAAATTAGGTTCACAGATTAATACTAGGCTAACTGTCCTGGTGGGCCATGTGACAAAAGGAGATACTGCTAGCACAGCTAGCTGGGATTTTGTAAATAACTATTTTCCATTGCTGAATATTGAAATGATTTATACAAGATGCTTGTGTTACAATGTATTAGAACTGTATGTCATTAGGGTTACCACCTGTCCCACTTTGTGAGGGACAGTCCCTCTTTGGGCAGTTGTGTCCTGACAAAAAATTGTAAAAATGGTAAATGTCCTGAGATTTTTAGGACAAAATTATTTCCTATATTTTATGTAATAGTTGCATAAAACAGTTATTCTGTATCTAAAATACCTAAATGTTATAAGAAACAGAATAAGCAACTAACATGCTACAAGAATAAGCTTTTATTTAGGCAAAAAAATTAAGTTCTATCCTTTGTACTGACCGTGGGTATGTGTCGGCCTGTAAAATCTGATGTTTGTACCAAAAATGTCCCACTTTGCCCATTTGAAAAGGTGGCAACCCTATATGTCATGTGTATATCAAACTGCTTGTACAGATGTGTGTGTTGAAAAGGTATTTGCAAAGTGTTGTTTGAAATGTAACTACAGTATGCCCTACTGGAAGAGAACAGAAATGTACATGCACCAGTGTAACTGTTTAAATGTATATATTGTAACAGTGGAAACTGGAACACGGAGGTTAAACTCGGTTCAGCAAACCTTAAAAAATATCTAAACTTAAATTACTTTATAAGACACAAGAAAGAGGCTATCTCTCACATTTTCAATGCAGCTAGAGACACAAGAGATTATATCTTATCTTAGTAGATGGGAAACAGATCCCTGTTAAGAGCGACACAGCCTCTAACTTAACCATTGTGAAGTCTGCAATGGTTAAAGAGGAGCACCACTTGCTTGGGCAGTGTACTCCAGTCAGAGATTTAGGAGGGACTCCATTCCAAATATATTTGGCTAGGGTTCACTTTGACTGGGAGGGTGAAAAAGGAAGCAAGCAGGTAGGTATGTTTGAGGATATTCCTGCAGATGTCATGGCAGGGAATGATTTTGATAACACAGTACCTTGTATGCATGAACTTACACACAGTCAGGCTTGGAGGCAAGCATGTGGGTCTGGTAGCCTGGGGGGACCCAGACAGACCAAACACTTGAAACCAGGATTGATGAGGTGGTTACTTCAGAGAAGGAGATACCCTGTAGCAGTGAGACTGAAGGTGAGCCACAGCTGCTGGTGGGTAGTCCCTTGGACAGAATGACTGCAAGAGCAGAGGTGAGTAGTAGTACCCAGGCTGACAGTGAGGCACCACTGTCAGAGGATACCAGACTTCCTGCGGAAGGGGAGCTGGGAAGGGTTAGAAAGATAGCATTGAGACAGGTTTAGTTCTCAGATCCTACATTACAAGGCTTGAGGGAGGTAGCCAGGGGGGGCACCTGATTCTCAAGGAAATGGAGAATCTGTATACTGGGATAAAGGGTTACTGTATAGAGAGTGGGCTCCTGAGGGAGGGCTAGAAGGTGAGGTAATACAGCAGTTGGTAGTGTCCACAGCCTATCATCTGGCATGTCTAGCCATAGTCCATGATATTTCCTTTGCAGGTCATATGGGCATAAACCATACAAAGAGATGTATTATGCAGAACTTTTATTGGTCTGGGGTTTCCAGGGATGTAACTGGGTACTGCAGGAACTGTGAGACATGCCAAAAGGTAGGCAAGGCAGGAGACAAGGTCAAATTTCCTTTGATGTATTTGCCTGTTACTGATGAGGCATTTCAGAGGGTAGCTATGGATATTGTGGGGAATCTGAGTACCCCAAGTTCCACAGGGAAGAAGTATATCCTAGTGGTAGTAGATTATGCTACCAGGTACCCTGAGGTGGTGGTCCTGTCCTCCACTGAGGCAGAAAAGGTGGCAAATGCTTTGTTAGAGAATTCCAGCAGGGTAGGTTTCCCAAGAGAAATACTGACTGACAGAAGTGCCAATTTCATGTCAGACCTACTGACTTGTCTGTGGGAGCACTGTGGGTGAAGCACCTAAAGACCATCCCCTTACCACCTTCAGACTAATGGTATTGTGGACAGGTTAAACTGTACACTAAAGACCATGCTACGCGCATTTGCAGACCACTTTGAGAGTGAGTGGAACAAATATTTTCCCCATCTGTTGTTTGCCTACAGAGAGCTTCCCCAGAAACCCACAGGCTTTTCACCCTTTGAATTGGTATTTGGGCATGGGGTGAGGGGACCTCTAGATTTGATTCATGATGAGTGAGAGGGTAAGCGTGAATCCCACAAGGAGTCTGTTGTAGCATATGTCCAAAACCTCAGGACAAGGCTCAGGGAACTCGTTTAGCCAAGAAGAACCTAGCAGAAGCCCAACAGCAGAAAAAGGTCTGGTATTACAGGAATGCTTGAGTCAGAGAGTATGCTGTAGGGCAGCAGGTAATGGTTCTCATTCCTGTCAGACACAACAAGTTGCAGGCAGCTTGGGAAGGACCCTTCAAAATGGTAAGGAAGATCAGTGATGTTAACTAAATGGTAGAGCTGTTAGGCAGAAGGCAGGTGCACAAACTGTACCATGTTAAGATGATGAAACCTTACCATGATAGGGAGGCCCTGGTGCTAAGTATTTGCAGTAAGAGGCAGGAGGAGTCTGAGGGGACAGGGAGCCAACCAGAAAAATCCCAAGTTACTATGGTGGAGCCTAGGGTTGCAGGCATATGATATGATAGCACAACACTGTAATGGGGTCAGCAATGCAAAGGCAGCTGGAATCTCAAGACAGGGAATGGGGCAATGTATTCCCAGATAGGCTTATTCCTCTCAAGCAACTTTTCTCAAGGGTCACTTGAAAAACTAGCTTGAGTCTTCGATGGGGGGAAAAAGTTTGTCAAAAGGAGATACTGCCATCATAGCTAGCTTGGATTTTGTAAATAATTATATGCCATTGGTGAATATCAAAATGATTTATACAACATACTTGTGTTACAAATGTATTAAAACTGTATGTCATGTGTATATCAAACTGCTCGTACAGATGTGTGTGTTGAAAAGTTATTTGCAAAGTGCTGTTTATAATGTAACTACAGTGAGCCCTACTGGAAGAGAACAGAAATGTATATGCACTACTGTAACTGTTTAAATATGTGTATTTTAATAGTGGAAACTGGAATACAGGAGGTTAACCTCAGTCCAGCAAACTTTAGAAAAGTATCTGAAATTAAATGACTTTATAGGATGCAATAAAGAGGCTATCTAAGTTTTCAGTGCAGCTAGAGACACAATGTCTGTGCTAGGAAGCTATCTGTATTATCCTTGGAGTGAACTGATTGCTACTTTGAAGCATGAAGGAATGCAATTGTTTTATGACTTGTAGCATCTGCCAAAGATCTGAGAAAAAGCCCTTGTCTGTATATTTTACAGGTAGATGCTAAATGCTGCCAGCTTCTAGCAATGGGGGTTTTGGCTTAGGAACTAGAAGTCAGATGACCAGCAATTATGTCATTCTGCAAGCTATCCCAGCAGTAATATTTTAGATATTAATTTGAGAAGTCTCAGTGAGAGAGAGATTTCTGCATTATGTCTTGGACCTGACAACAACAAGAAGACCCATTCACCACACATCTGGCTTACTCTAATGAAGTAAGTTTCTAGGGAACAGTATAATTCTCTCAGATACAGTCAGGAATATGGTGAAGTGTAGATGTTTCTCTTTGTTTGTATGAGCTTGTACTGCAATATTATTTTAAATATTCCTGTGATTTTGAACTCTGATATCACTGTGAATATATGTTTATTATTGTCTTATTCTTTTATTTATTATTAAATATATTTATACCTTTCATTGTAGCTGATCTCTGTAGAGATATTTAAGTTTTGAGAGTACTTGCACAGTTACTTGGTGACACTGTGTGGGCCACTCCTAATAGCCATGAGCTTGGTCAAACTACCATTTGTATTAGTATAAATGTTACATAGTAAGATTAGACACCCTTTGTTAATTGCCAAAGTAGCTGATAAAGAGTGACTGGTGGCAGTGAAAACTACCTTATAGTCTGGGCAGAAGGGGGCATAGCTAGTAAACTTGTGCCACCCTTTCCCAGGTGTGTGTGTGTGTGTGTGTGTGTGTGTGTGTGTGTGTAAATCAAACCTCAAAGAGTGTGTGTGTCAGCTACTTGGGCAGGGACACAGAGCACTGGTTGGACAGAGAGAATGCTGGAGGTCTTGGCTTGGTCACTCAGCTGAGATTTAAACTCTATAGTTGTACCAGTGGGGAGCCTTACTGGGGATCTGGAGGAAGAGGGAGAGGGAGAAACCAGCCCCAGACTGACCGTTGTCTCTGTGTGCTCTTAAGGGAAATTGCACTTGATGCAGAGAGCTGCATCTGGAAATACAGTGTGTGCACTTGTCAACCTCTCAATGAATGTTCCCCACTGTTGCCAGTGGTGAGGATGGAGGCTCTTTGATTACTGGTCCAGTGATGGGTCATCACAGGCCATTTTACATTCTCATTCCTTTCCAAAATACTTAATGCTAAACAAAGATGTATCTTAGACTTCTCTTCCTGCTCTAGAGCTCTCAGTATGTGACGATCTGATGAGGTAAGCAACTACATATGCAGTCCCAAAACTGCAGATTTTTACATGTAGGCAATTCCAAGAAGGCCCATACCTCCTTCAGAGTGAGGAATATATAATTGTTGTATGCACTGTTTTTATGTATTATTTGAAAAGCATGAAGCATGTTTTCCTTCTTTCTTGTCTAGCTGATTCAATGCTGTTTGGGGCCAGTCAATCACACCAAAGCTGTAAGTTATAAGTAGAAGTGTAAACTTTGTTCCTAGACATCAATTCAGTTTTCAGTGTTAGTGTTAGTCTTCTGAAGTGTTCTTTCCTAATCTTTGTTCTCATTTATTTATGTTTATTGATGACCTTTCCTCTATTCCCAAATATTTATACACTTGCTCCTGCTCAAGTTCCTTTATATCACATTCTTGCCGCAGGTCAATATTTTCTTTGTGCTGCAGATTTCCCTCAACAAATGTTTATTTTATACATTTATCAAGGCTTACTTGCATGGTTGGCACAATGGTCAAGGTGTTTTTCCTGCAAACACAAGGTGCAGAATTTGTTTCTCACATGGGGTAATTGGCTAGGCTTAAAATGGCCCAAAAAGGGCAGTCAGCGTAGTATGAATCTGAAAATCAAATGTCTTTCTAATATCATCTGAGGAAGTTTTAACCACTTGCAGTTGTGCTTTCAGATCCTCACCTAATGAATTATATAGATTTAAGTCATGTACAAAAGGTAGAGGAGATTTCTTAGAAAAGGCCTATTGTCAGGAAGTTAAGCTGCAACCACATCATAATCTTTGAAGTAAACAGATCAATGGGTTATGGGCAAGGCAAAATGCCAGTATTGATAAAGAATCACCCTGGAATATCCCCCCTTTGAGTTTCTCCCCCTCATATAATAAAAGGGTTTTGCCACTGTTTCATTGTCACTGCAACATATTTGATTAGTATAGAGTATATGTGAATGTGGGATAATGCCTTTTTTTGTACTCTATCCATGTTACGATTAGATCACCTTTCTCCAACTCTGAGTTGTTTTTTTTAACAACAGTTGATTCTTTGCTTCTTTTATTACCTTTTACTTCCATTGCCATATTTATTTTCTAAATGACTATCAGTTCTACATAAATCTCTGTCTATTACGTGCATATTGCGTAATGATGGAAGCCAAGCTATTAGAGTTGCACTTTCACTCTTAAGGATGGGAGTACCTTAAGGAGAGGAGTACCTTAAGGAGGGGAGTACCTTAAAGAGGGGAGTACTATTTTCCTGTGGTTAATTAGGATTATGACTGTTCAGCATGTGCATAGAGTAAGTCACACTCGGGGCTAAATCTTTGTGTAAACAAGTTAATACTTTTGGTCAGAATATGGGTACTATATTCAGATCTGGAGTTTTCCAGTGAGGGGACACATTCATTTTGACTTAATTTCCCTCGCTGTTATGGCTTCCCATTTCATAACCTCTGTATCAAATCTTCATATGGATTCTTTTAAATCTTCTATCGGTTCAGCATTTTCCTTATGTTCTACAGAGTCTTCAAAAGTGCTTTTCCAACATGTATAGATCTCTTCTATTTTAATGCCATTTTTGTTTTGTTTCCCAGCTGTCTATAAAACGTGTTTGGGTAATCAAGGAATTGTTTGTTTTGTACTTATTCTTTATATTTATCTGCATAACATCTATATTTCCTAGCTTCTGCTCTTATTTTAGTTTATTATAGGACATGATGTATGTTTGCTTCTGCTCTTATTTTAGTTTATTATAGGACATGATGTATGTTTGCTTCTGCTCTTATTTTAGTTTATTATAGGACATGATGTATGTTTGCTTCTGCTCTTATTTTAGTTTATTATAGGACATGATGTATGTTTGCTTCTGCTCTTATTTTAGTTTATTATAGGACATGATGTATGTTTGTTTCTGCTCTTATTTTAGTTTATTATAGGACATGATGTATGTTTGTTTCTGCTCTTATATTAGTTTATTATAGGACGTGATGTATGTTTGCTTCTGCCCTTATTTTAGTTTATTATAAAACGTGATGTATGTTTGCTTCTGCTCTTATTTTAGTTTATTATAGGATGTGATGTATGTTTGCTTCTGCTCTTATTTTAGTTTATTATAGGACATGATGTATGTTTGCTTCTGCTCTTATTTTAGTTTATTATAGGACATGATGTATGTTTGCTTCTGCTCTTATTTTAGTTTATTATAGGACATGATGTATGTTTGCTTCTGCTCTTATTTTAGTTTATTATAGGACATGGTGTATGTTTGCTTCTGCTCTTATTTTAGTTTATTATAGGACATGATGTATGTTTGTTTCTGCTCTTATTTGAGTTTGTTATAGGACATGATGTATGTTTGCTTCTGCTCTTATTTTAGTTTATTATAGGACATGATGTATGTTTGCTTCTGCTCTTATTTTAGTTTATTATAGGACATGATGTATGTTTGCTTCTGTTCTTGTTTTAGTTTATTATAGGACATGATGTATGTCTGTTTCTGCTCTTATTTTAGTTTATTATAGGACATGATGTATGTTTGTTTCTGCTCTTATTTAATTTATTATAGGACATGATGTATGTTTGCTTCTGCTCTTATTTTAGTTTATTATAAGACATGATGTATGTTTGCTTCTGCTCTTATTTTAGTTTATTATAGGACGTGATGTATGTTTGCTTCTGCTCTTATTTTAGTTTATTATAGGACATGATGTATGTTTGCTTCTGCTCTTATTTTAGTTTATTATAGGACATGATGTATGTTTGCTTCTGCTCTTATTTTAGTTTATTATAGGACATGATGTATGTTTGCTTCTGCTCTTATTTTAGTTTATTGTAGGACGTGATGTATGTTTGCTTCTGCTCTTATTTTAGTTTATTATAGGACATGATGTATGTTTGCTTCTGCTCTTATTTTAGTTTATTATAGGACATGATGTATGTTTGTTTATGCTGTTATTTTAGTTTATTATAGGACGTGATGTATGTTTGCTTCTGCTCTTATTTTAGTTTATTATAGGACATGATGTATGTTTGCTTCTGCTCTTATTTTAGTTTATTATAGGACATGATGTATGTTTGCTTCTGCTCTTATTTTAGTTTATTATAGGACATGATATATGTTTGATTCTGTTCTTATTTTAGTTTATTATAGGACATGATGTATGTTTGTTTCTGCTCTTATTTTAGTTTATTATAGGACATGATGTATGTTTGTTTCTGCTCTTATTTAATTTATTATAGGACATGATGTATGTTTGCTTCTGCTCTTATTTTAGTTTATTATAAGACATGATGTATGTTTGCTTCTGCTCTTATTTTAGTTTATTATAGGACATGATGTATGTTTGCTTCTGCTCTTATTTTAGTTTATTATAGGACATGATGTATGTTTGTTTCTGCTCTTATTTTAGTTTCTTATAGGACGTGATGTATATTTACTTCTGCTCTTATTTTAGTTTATTATAGGACATGATGTATGTTTGCTTCTGCTCTTATTTTAGTTTATTATAGGACGTAATGTATGTTTGCTTCTGCTCTTATTTTAGTTTATTATAGGACATGATGTATGTTTGCTTCTGCTCTTATTTTAGTTTATTATAGGGCATGATGTATGTTAACTTTTAATCTGTTTTGGTACTGTATATTGGTTTTACCACATCCATCTTTCTTAGAATTTTTAATGCTCTGCTCCTTTTTCTGTATTCTTCTCACAGTGATACTTCTTTTCTTAATGGATTTATAATTTTCTCTGCCTGATGCTTCCATAGTTACATTCTACTTGTTCTCTACCTTTTCTTTGTTACTCTATATTTCTGTGGTAACATTTTATCCATTATTAGTTTATTTCCACAGTAATATATCCTATTTATTTTGGTTACATGGCCAGTTCCCAATCTGGTTCCCATGTGAACTCAAAGTTGATGATAAAAAAACTTTTTAGAAGAAAAAAAAAAGTCCTCAGAAGTGCATTAAGGAATAAAGGTTTCTTGGCATTGTTCCTAAAGGATTCATTTACTCAGATGTGATATCAGTTGTTTAAATGAATGGCCGTACTGCACTTCCATCTAATTGGCTACTCTTCTTAGTTGCCAGTCACCCCCCCCCTCCCATACTGGCTCCTTTTCATATCTTGTTAAGTTGACAAGTTTAAAACCAAATGACTATATAAAACTGATGAAAAAACAACTATAAAAGCAGTCCAATCCACATCTAAATAAAATTTATTGACATACAAAAATAATTAAAAATAAAGTATTACGTAATACGTTATTTTTAATTATTTTTGTATGTCAATAAATTTAATTTAGAAGTTGACAAGTTTGTAAGAATGTAAAATGTGTGACTGCACAATTGAGAGTGTGTGTTTGTAAAAATGCAGTTTGGTTTAATTTCAGTTTTATATAGTGTAGGCAAGCGGGACTGGCCAGTAAAATAAGTGTTTGAATGCAAAGGTAATGTTTGTGAAAATGTACAAGACTGCATTATAGTGGGTAGCGTGCAAGAATAAGTGTTTGCTGGCTAGGGCTAGAGTTAGGGTTAGGTAAGGGAATAGATTTAGTGTTTTTCTTGACTGGTGTTGTGTATGTTCTGTGTCTATTTACCTTGAATAGTGGTAGTGTTAAGGAAAGCGTTTTTAGTAACATAATGTAGTGGGTTAGGGTTAGGATGTCTCTCATTTGAGTTGTTGTCTAAAAATCATACAACTCTACTTTACACACATGCGATCTCTTGCGCGCGCACACACACACACACACACACACACACACACACACACACACACACACACACACACACATATGCACACACACACACACTCACACACACATATGTATGTATGTATATATATATATATATATATATATGTGTGTGTGTGTGTGTGTGTATGTGTTTGTGTGCGCAAGTTAGGATAAATGTATAGAGAGACACATGAGCTTGTATTTGCACTTAGTGCTGCAGGCTTTGTATGAGTCCATTTCCTGTGCATAGTGTTTGCAGATATTGAATAATCATAGAAAAAATGGAGAAAATGTTTGAGGCATTAATAAAATGAATTGTTACTCTTCAGGTGAGAAATGTAGCAGCTGACAAATGATCTATGCAACTCATGATCACTCATCAGAAAAGAAGTACAGCACCTAGCCAATGCATGGCCATTCTTCAGGAAAGAAGTACAGCAACTGACCAACATGTGACCATTCTTCATAAGAGAAGTACAGCAACTGACCAACATGTGACCATTCTTCAGGACAGAAGTACAGCAACTGACCAACATGTGACCATTCTTCATAAGAGAAGTACAGCAACTGACCAGCATGTGGCCATTCTTCAGGACAGAAGTACAGCAACTGACCAGCATGTGGCCATTCTTCAGGATGGAAGTACAGGAAATGACCAGCATGTGGCCATTCTTCAGGACGGAAGTACAGGAAATGACCAACATGTGGCCATTCTTCAGGACAGAAGTACAGGAACTGACCAACATGTGGCCATTCTTCAAGACGGAAGTATAGGAACTGACCAACATGTGGCCATTCTGCAGGAGAGAAGTTGACCAATGGACTAATTTCTGGCCATTATTCAGGAGAGAAGTGCAAAAACTCACCAAGTCATGGCCATTTTTTGGGAGAGAAGTGGAGCCATTGAGCAACACCTGCTCAGCCTCCTGCAGCAGATTTCCATCCAGAAGGCCCCCACCAACCACCACTTTTGTTGCCCCAAAGTCTTGGCTAACACTGAAGAAGCTTGAACCAGAGGCTGTTTTGGAGGAATAGTGAAAGCCTGCCCCAAAACAAATCCAAGAGAATTCTGTTACCCAGCTAGCCAGAGAGGTCATAAAATCCTACATGGATTATTAAGACTCAGATTCACAAGGTGACCAAAAAATGAAAGAAAGAAATTTTAGCAAGGACTGGGATTCAGCAGGAACAGAGTTCTGCATATATGATAAATTTAAATTGTGCATGAACAAAGTAGTAAGAGCACAAATGGTAGGCTTCATTACGCCAAAGATCCATAAAACCTTGCCATATTGTGTCTGCTTCACATTATGTTACAGAATGCCATTTCATTGTTCTTGGATTTTATTTTCAATCCATTTCTTCATGGTCTAAGGTCATATATTAGGAACTCTTGGGATTTTTTGGACAAAATCTGATTGTTTAGTCACACTTATGAGTTTAATGAAACTAAAAATATTTGTGTAACCTTTGATATTTGTTCTCTTTTTACATGTATTCCACAAGAAGCAAGAGTGGAATATGTCAGAAATGTGTTAACCCAATCAAATACCATTACTTTTAATGATCTGACTTTATACTGTGATTTGATAAAGATTTTTTTAAACAATATATTTTTTTATTTAACAGACATGTTTATAAACAAACCAGGGTAGTAGCCATGGGTTCAGTAACTGCACCAGCTTTTTCCAATTTCGTTCTTTGCTGGTGGGAGTATGACATTCCCTGGGATTCAGCAAGCTCTGCATGACGTGCAGGAATAGTGCAAGAGCTGCTGCATGCAACATTGTCGACGAGCAATCTAGGAACGAGCTCCCGAGTCATGTATGAGCGCTCCTACACTATTCCTGCATGGATACCATTGCTATGTGCTAATTACCCCATTTTTCTGGTGAAAACCATGCAAATGAGGTGAATTAGTGATCCAGGAAGCAGCCAGGTGTCTGTGCAGGAATAGTATAACCTGCAGAAATGTATTTGGATATTAACCGAATGCATTTCTGCAAATTACAAAATGGAGGCATGACAGCTTGAAAGAAAGCATGTATTCAATGCACTAGGTATGCCAATGGCCAAATATATGGCCATTGGCATGGGAAATAGTTGCAAAATTATAAAAAATAACTTTAATTTTTTTTGGCCAATTTTGGTCGTTTAAGCATAGGGCAGCGGTGCACAAATGGGATTGGCTCAAAAATAAGGAAAAAAGTTGGAAATAAGCTTTTAAACCCAAATCAGCATTCTGCCAT
Source organism: Protopterus annectens (assembly GCF_019279795.1). Classification (NCBI taxonomy): domain Eukaryota; kingdom Metazoa; phylum Chordata; order Ceratodontiformes; family Protopteridae; genus Protopterus; species Protopterus annectens. The sequence goes on along the minus strand of NC_056733.1, from coordinate 1,008,846,479 downwards.
AATAGTCAATGGCATGCATAAGACAACAATACCATGGAATAGTGGTTGCTAAGAGGGAAGGCTGTCAGTTTTGTAACCATACATTAGCAGTCAGTTTTATGCAAATGAGGGGATTGATACTGAATTTCATATTTCCCTTCAGTGTTAGCTTGCACCCAACCATGTAGGTGCAGCAACACCATGGTATAAGCATGAGGTAGATGACCTCATAAGGGGGAGTGTCATGCATGCTGTAAGCTTATTGGAGCTCTGTGGCCCATGTTTGCCTTTAGCTATGCACAGCTAAGGAAGGGGGGTGTCTGAGGCTGACTAGCAGTGTTTATATTGCCTAAATGGGTGTGCACACCGTGCACCAGGTTTTAAACAAAAAAAAACAGGAAATAGCAGCTCTGTTCACATCTGAGCACTGGGTATGTGCGCCACCCCTGAGGGCTTAAACGGGAAGGCAATGGGAAGGGAAAACACATATCTTTGAATTTATTACTGCTCAAGACCTGAGTTGTTTGGCTTCTGCTACATACATACAATCAAGTGCACTACTAGCTGAGTTAAGTACGAACTTGCAGTATTAAAGATTGCACTGCATTTAATTTTTCTGTCTATTTATTTGTTTCATTGAATATTGTGTTGGTGTCTCTCTGCAGTTATTTATTTTTCTATTTAATTGTTTCATAGAATATTGTGGTCTCTCTCTGTCTCTGCAGTTACTGGGGGCTATTGTGTTTCACTTCATTGATATTCAGTGTTAAACTCTTAGCCTAGAGGGTTTCTCTGTATTTAAAAGTGTACGTCACATATGTTTGAATTTATTACTGCTCAATATCTGAGTTGTTTGGCTTCTGCTACATACCTACAATCAAATGCATTACTAGCTGATTTAACTACAAACTTGCAGTATTAAAGATTGTACTGTGTTTCATTTTTCTGTCTATTTGATTGTTTCCTTGAATATTGTGTCTGTGTCTCTCTGTAGTTATTTATTTTTCTATTTAATTGTTTCATAGAATACTGTGGTCTCTCTCTGTCTCTGCAGAAGTTGGGGCTATTGTGTTTCACTTCATTGATATTCAGTGTTAAACTCTTAGCCTAGATGGTTTCTCTGTATTTATATGTGTACATCACATATCTTTGAATTTATTGCTGCTCAAGATCTTAGTTGTTTGGCTTCTACTACATACGTACAATCAACTGCATTACTAGCTGTATACTAGCTGAGTTAAGTACAAACTTGCAGTATTAAAGATTGCACTGTATTTCATTTTTCTGTCTATTTAATAGTTTCATTGAATATTGTGTCTGTGTCTCTCTGTAGTTATTTTTTTATTATTATTTATTTATTTATCATTTGTTGACCGGGAAAGTCCAACTAGGTTCCACAGAGCCTGTTTTCAGCGGAGGCCCGTGGAGAAATGCTCCAGATGCATGTCTTTGGAATGTGGGAGGAAACTGGAGTACCCGGAGGAAACCCACGCGAACACAGGGAGAACATGCAAACTCCACACAGAAGGCACCCCTGCTGAGAATCGAACAGGAGAACCTCTTGCTGTGAGGTGAATTATCTTTTGTTTCTCCTTTCTGCCTTTTCACTTTCCAAAAAAAAAAAAAAAAATTCTAAGCTTGTTTCCTGCCTTTCCTGCAACAAGTGTAGCCCAGACACAGATTTGCTGTAACGAGGACTGTTTGTAAGCTTCTGAGCCCCCAAAGCTTTTCTGTGTTGGAGGGAAGCCTTCTAGCTTATCAGTGGGAGTGGTAAGCACTAGGTAGCCTGTCTAGCTCAAGAGAGTTTCCTGGCCCAGAAATTTTAGTTTATTGGCTGTTTGGGCAGTTTTTCCATCTCTTTCAATTTTCTAGTTTAAAAGCCTGTGTTGCGCTTGTTTCCCACCTTTCCTGTAACTGGTCTAGTCCAGATACAGATTTGCTACATCCAGGACTGTTTGTAAACTTCTGAGCCCCCAAAGCCTTTCTGTGTTGGAGGGAAGCCTTCTAGCTTATAGCTTAGCCTTTTAAAACCGTCCAATCATGGCAAAGTGCGGGAAATAGGCCCTACTTAAACCCAACAGGCGGAAATACATCTCATAACTGGTTGTAGCTTCCCCTTGCAGGCACCATGTCAGGAATGGGAGAGGGAGTACACTTTTGGGTTCAGCGCTGGGGCATCCAGGAGTCCAGAGTCATGGCAGGACTCCTTGTCAAAGACCATGAGCAGAGACTGCTGCAAGGCCAGTGAAAGGGTTCCCAATATAAAGTGGAAGCCTGGGACCATCTCGGCCGTGACCTCACCAGTGCCACTGGCATAACCCTAACTGGTGAACAGGTCAGTGGCTAGGATGACAGGGGAGGTCCCAGTGGTGTGTAAGTATCTCTCCACTACCTTTTTAATAATTGCCAGGTCATGTATATTATGGAATGATATGGCTAAATATTCCTCTTATGTCCACCACAGCAGCAAGTGAGTGGGCTGTGAACCAGGAGGCCCATGGCTGTCGCTTGGAGAGGTTGCAACGTGAGGCAGGTTAGTAATACTCTTGCATGTACTGTCATAGCAAATAAATCTAACTGTATTAGTAAGTCAATTGCCTGTATAACACATGTATTGTATAAGGCAAGTACTGCGTACACCAGATAATATGGCAGGAAGAGTATCATATAGGTTGTATGTAAATGAAAGCATAATAGCCTGACAATGAAGGTCTAACTGCTGGACTGCATGTGTTTACTCTGGTATCATATTTTATTTTATTTATTTTACATTTGTTAACGGGGGGTGTCTGACTGAGCTGAAAAGGCCCTTTTTCAACAGAGGCCAGGGGAGAAAAGCTCCACATAGAAAAATTGCAGATACATTTAGACATAATCAGTATACACACAAATTACAAAATACATATTTTTACAGTGGTATGCAGCACATCAACAGTTACAGTGGAGAGAACAAACAAAAATATATTTAAAAATAAAGGTACTTAATTTTTGGTGTACAGCTGAAATTTGGAACATAGGTAGAATACATACATAGTACACAGGTACAGTACATACATTGTAGATTAGTCAGTGTTTCTGAGAATAGTTTTCAATCTTAATCAAGTACTCTAGGTTTAGTATGTGTACCTTATCTGCTTTCACTAGCCTGGGGAGCAATCATGGCACTACCAACTTTGCTAGAGATGTTGCCTGATGAGGTCTTGTATGGTAATGTAGATTTGCAATTTCTTAATAGTACTGTTGTATTAAGCACTGTTACCCATACTGTGCAACATAAATTAAAAATGTGTAGGAATGTATGTATATGACTGGTGTAATCCCCAGAGGTCAGCTAGTACAACTGGGAGAGACATAGACAGAAAACAGTGAAAATACGGACAACAAAATCGAAATAGCACACAAAACTGAGATGTGAACTGTTGTATTTTTAGCACACACAGCCATGGTTCAAATCCTGGGAGTGGTAGTCGTTTGCATACAGAATCATACCCCACAACTGAACAGATACATCCAGAATGTCCAGTATATTGGCCCATATCTGCTGTCTTTCACTGTGTCCACCTGGGAAATCAGTGGAATGATCCCATATGTATAGGCTGCAAACAAGAAATACAACTGACTGTCACACATCTTTAAGAACAAACCTGTCACTCTAGCAACTCCCCAATAAGGTATTACTCGTCACTATCACCCACATTCTGCTACATAATATAACTGTCTAGGAAATCCTGTATAAGAGTGATGTAATACAAGGTCATAATGTAAAACCACAGGAGAATTATACACAGAAATTAGATTGGAGTTATACAGCAATATACATATAGTACACACAACTGTGATGGACGGTGTTTTAGTGTTAGCAGACACAGCCACTGTCTGAATCCTGGGAGTGGAAGTAGTCTGCATAAAGTATAATACCCCACAACTGTACAGATATGTCCAGAATGTCCAGTATATATCTGCTGCCTGTCCCCCAGGAACAGCCAGATTGTGCGTGTAATAGAGCACCTAAAACGGCTCTTACATGGGCAGGGCGTGGATATGCTAATTACCTCACCTGCAGCTGAAAGGCATGCAAATGAGGTAAATTTGCGATCCAGGAAGCAGAAACCTGCCCGTGTAAGAGCCGTGTTATCTGCAGAAATGTACTCAGTTGATAACTGAGTACCGTTCTGCAAATAACACAATGGAGCCCTGTCAGCTCCAAATAAAGGTTGCAAATGTCGGAGGCAGCATGCCAATGGCCAAATATGTGGCCACTGTCAAGGTACCCTGATGCAAACATGAAATAAAAATAAATTTTTTTCCCGGCGATCGCCGATGTTTAAACGTAGCGCAGCATCGCGCAAACTGGCTGCGCTATAAAAAACAAAAAATAAAAATATTAAACCCACAAATGTGGGTTTATGCAAAGTATGAGTATACAATGGAAGGGAATAGCAGGGTAAAACAACATGGCCACTGAGTAGGGGTTGCTAAGGGGGGAAGCGGAGTGTAAGACATGTAACTAAGCATTAGTAGGCAAGCCTATGTAAATGAGTGGTAGGATAGTGAATTGCACTGTTACATAGAAAATGAGCACAATCTGTGCAGTGTAGGAGTAGGATAAGGAGGAGTAACAGAGTAGGAGACAGGTGACATCACAGGGGGAAATGTATGAAAGGAATGCAGCTCATTGGAGCACAGTGGCATGTGAAAGCTGTCAGTCACACATCATGGAAAGAGGAGTGTCAACAAGTAGGCATGGGAAAGCCAAGAAATGGAAGGTGTACACGATGGATAACACCAAAGTTTCTTGCTGGGCAGGCATGTGCGCGTGTGCACGCTGGTGGGCACGAGTAAGACAGAGTGCACGCCTGTAAGCGTGAGTGCACGCGTTTAAGGCAAAATAAGCATGTAGGAGCCTGTTTAAACATCTGTAAGCTTGTTTGCGCTGGTGTGCGTGCGTTTTAACCCGAATAAGCAGATTCTAGTCCGTCTAAGCATGTGTGCGCGCGTGTTAGCCACTGTGAGCGTGTTTTTGCTGGTCTGCACGTTGCTCCCCCCTGAGGAAACAGAAGGGAAAAAGGAAGCATGGGAAATAGTAGGAAGCTAGCAGGAATTACTGCCAGAGCTAGCAGGTGAAAACAATCAGAAGCAGGCAATTACACAGGCAGAACAGTAGCCCAGTCCAGCACTTAAAACACTGTAAACAACAGTGCAGAATGTTTCTCTCAAGAGACACTGCAACAGAGGAGTAAGCTACTAGAAGTGAAAACTGAAAAAGCTTCACTCAGACCAAAAATGCTAGGGGCTGCCATAGCTGTTATAAGGAGACATAAGCAACTTGCTGAGGGTGGTGACTATGCAAATGCTGCCAGACAACTCACAGTGAGGAGACGGAGAAGAGTGTACAGGCCCAGGGTCACCTACCAGGGGTTACATGAGCTGGAGATAGTGGAGCGCTATAGACTGGACAGAGACCTCCTGCACCAAATTGTTGAGCTGTGCAGGCCACGCCTCATACACAGAACCAACAGAGGGGAACCCATCCCAGTGGAAACCAAGGTATGTGTTGGCCTAAGAATACTAGCAACAGGTACCTTCCAGAGACCAACTGGTGATATGATGGGGATATCACAGGCATCAGCATCCAGGGTACTGCACCAGTTCCTGGACGCCATGTCAGCACATGTCGGTGAGCATGTATATTTCCCCAATTCCCATGAGGTATTGGCCAGCAATATGCGTCTCTTCCAGCAAATAGCGGAATACCCTGAGGTAGTGGGTGCAATAGACTGCACGCATATACGCATCAAAGCACCAGCCGGTGAGTGGGGTAGGGCCTACATTAGCCGCAAGGGCTTCCCCTCCATCAACTGCCAGGTCGTGTGTGATGCCCAGGGCATAATAATGAATGTGTGTGCTGGCTGCCCTGGAAGCTACCACAATTCACATATCTGGCATCTGACGCAGCTGTACCAGACATTTGCCAATGGGGACATCCCACATGGTCACTTAGTGGGGGATGCTGGCTATGCACTGGAGCCGTGGCTGATGACACCCATCAGAAATGCACACACACCTAAACAAGAACGCCATAATGAGGCACACACACAAACACGAAATGTAATTGAGCGTGTGTTTGGGCTGCTCAAGTCACGGTTCCGGTGCCTGGTCACATCTGGTGGAGCCTTGCAGTACTCACCAACTACATGTACCCAAATCGTCATGGTATGTGCTATGCCACATAATATGATTCTGCGAAAACAGCTGCAGCAGGTCCAGCATAGGGCTGGGCCAAACAGCCCCCCACCATTGCCAAGCAAATTACAGGCAGAGCATGAGTCGGAGGAGGAACAACCTGAGCCTGCCCCAGGCCTTGGCAAAGCAGCAACGCATAGCACATACACTGGCTCAGTAGGAACCCAGGAAATTATACCTCTCTCTGACTCACACATATAGTCAAAGGGATGTCTAAGTTGACACAACCTGCTATCAAACATGTACAGGGAGTGTAGTATGTGCATCCAAAATAGACAGCCCTGCAGCACCACCTGAGGCATGATTGCCATGTGCTAAGCAATGTAACACCATGTAGTATATGCAAACATGATGACCCTGACTAACATCCTACCCTCACCAAGCATGATGCCAGAATATGAAGACAAGATGATCAATTACAATAATTGGCTTAAGTATTGCCATTAGTCAAAGGGGGATCCAATGCATGCCAGCCTGGGATGACATGCTGAGCAAGGCACGATGCTCCACCTCCAAAGGTATCACAAGGGATAAGAACCTAGATGTAATGCTACCCAATGCCAGATGTCCAAACTGAAAGATGCATGCAGTCTAAACTCCCCTCAGCATGGAGAATGTTGATATCTGTCCTGTAACAGAAAACTGGGTTAAGGCTCACAAGAGCACCCTACCCCTACCAGGTTACACCTCATACTGTGCTTTACAGCCCCAAAACATGGAACAAACTACAAAAGGAGGGTGAGTAGCAATAATTGTCAAGGATAACCACACCCCCTTGTTGGTACCACAACAAGAAGCAGCATGGATTATCCATGCTCAAGTAACAGTGGCTAAGACTGCCTGCCAGTTTGTTGCCTGCTACAGACTACCCTCCTAATGCCAGGAGCTGCACTTGGCCTACGCTGGAACACATGGAAATATCAAGCTCTACAAACAACATTATATTGGGTGACTGAAAATACTCAAACATAGACTGAGAGCATTATCCCAGCACCAACACCCTAGGCCAAAGGTTCCTAGAATCCATAAACCAACATGCTCAGGAACAATGTACCACTCCCACAAGAGGGGTAAGCATACTGGATGTGATAATCAGCAACATGGGTACTCTATGGCCAGATGAAAAGTGTATTCCTCACTGGTAAGATCAGACCATAGAGTAATCACACTGGATATTCACAGCCGGACCACAGTCCCTGTCCAGAAAACCACAGTGAAAAACATGTGTAAAGGAAATGTTGCACTCCTCCAAAGTGATGTGGAATCCAATAAAGGCTCTGTGCCTGTGGAAAATATGGGCCACACCTCAGAACCCTTTATAAATGCATTCTATGAACACAGTCAGGAATGCATGGATTATGCAATCCCAAATAAAATCAAGGCCCAATACCATACACACAGGCATCTGGCATGGTGGACCACAGCCATTACCAAACCATGCAAGAGAATGAGGAAGTCACCACATGATAGCGCAAACCCAAAAAGGGAAGTAATCTCTGATCAGTATTATGGCAATAAAATATGGCCAGTCATAAAATCCACTAAGGCCAGCTACAACAAGTTGAACCTGTGAATCTTGGGCAATGTTACACCTGCCCCATGTACACAGACAACCCCCTCCACCCCCCAAGAAATCCAAATATATGTGAGAGATACAAGCACGTCTCCAAACTGGAGAACCAAATACATAAACACACAAAAGCATTCCTGGAGGCTATAATTAAAAAAACACCAAATCAACAGAGGCCTCCAAAGCAGACACCCAAGCAACCACTACCCACAAACATAGCACATGCAATACATAGTACACAAAGTCGGTGTGCCAAACAGTCACAGCCCGTAAGGACAAACAACATGCCTGAAACACTTGTAATAGGTGACGCCATAGTCAGACACACTGATGTCCCGCTCACCAGACTGAACAAGGAAAAGGGTACAGTAAGCTGCCTGTAGGCTGCTACAATCTGTCACATAACACAATCATGCAGGTCATTCCAAAGCAAGTACAAATATGACTCAGTCATTGTCCATGCTGGTGTGAATGACCTGAGACATACCTCCCTGGACTACATGTAAAGAGACATAGAGGAGCTCTCCGATTATGTAGTCCAGGCCGGTATGACTCTGACCCTGATCAGCATCCTACCCCCACCAAGAATGATGCCACAGTACAAACACAGAATGATCCGCTTTAACAATTGGCTCAATTACTGGTGTCATTCCAAGGGGATACAATGTGTGTCTGCTTGGGATGTCATGCTTGACAAGCCATGCTGCTTTGCCAGGGATGGCTTGCACCTGTCACCCCTGTGTGTCTGGATATTGGCTAAGGCTCTTGCCACCGCCATAGTGCCTTTTGTAGGCAAGGCTGAAAAGACAAACCCACCTCCCCAGAAAACATAATTGGAAAAAACATGAGGGTAATGCTGCTCAATGCCAGATGTCTAAACCACAAGATGCATGCTCTCGAGGCCCTTCCCAGTATGGAGAACATTGATGTCTGTGCAGTGATGGAAACCTGCATCAAGGCTCTTGAGAGCACCCCAGCACTACCAGGTTATACCTCAAATCATGCTTTTCGGCCCCACAACCTGGACCAAACCACAAAAGGAGGCGGACTATCCATATTCAGCAGATACCCACACGTCCAGGTTACTGACAATGCACGAAGCATCAGAGACCATCCATGTGCAACTAACTGTAGGCAAAACTGCTGTACAGTTTGTAGCATGCTACAGACCACCCTCTCAGACCCAGGAACATCAGATATGCTCTGAATTACCAAATATTACAAACAATACACCAAACCCACACACATTGCCAACATCCAACCTGACAGGTTCAGTGCAAACTCCCCCCCCCCCCCACAAAATGACAAATATCTATCCCAGCAGAGTGCTGGCCCCCTGACATTGCAGATGCTGAGGTAACAGGCAGCATCTTCAAAGCAAGACACACAGCATCAATGGTACGAGATGGTGTCCTGGGCTGTGTCCAACATGAACTCCAAGAAGAATGGAATGCCAAATAACACTGCTGCTCAATTTCAGCCTTACCACAGGATATGTACCCAAAGAGCAGTGTACAGCAACAGTGGTCACTCTCCACAAAGGTGGTGCCTCAATGGATACTGCAAACTATCACCCCAGAATCCTGACAAGCTTGGTCTGCAAAGCTATGGAAAGGATCATCATGGACCTCAGAAATAAAGATATTGGGGACCTACAGACACTGGACCCTACCCAGCGTGGCTTTCTTAAGGACAGATCCTGCCCCTTAAACATGTCTGACTCATTTGAAACAGTCATCAAGGCCATTGATGAGGGGAATGTGGTCCACACAGCCTATCTGGACCTTGCAAAAGCCTTCCATACAATACCCCACGTGTTCATTATAGATAATCTCACCAGCTTAAATATAAACCCCTATGTCAGTAGAAGGGTTGCAAACCAGCCCAAGGGCAGAACTGACATGGTCAGACATGCTGCAGCCATGTCAGACTACAAACCAGCTACAACTGGCATCCCACAAGGCTCAGTCCTGGGACCACCCTTACATGGTATATATTTCCCATAGGTACAGGCCAACATGGAAGGACTGTGTCTGAACAAGTTTGCAGAGGACTACAAACTGGGCACCTTATCTGACCCTCCAGCTGACACAAGCATCCTACAAAAGGGCCACATAGAAACAGACAACTGGTGCCAGAGCCATGTCATCAAGCTAATTGCAGAAAAGTGTATAGTCATCCCCTGTGGATAAACAGTAAGTGCTCATCAATTACCACATAGGTGTTAACCCATTAAGTACTTTAGAAGTAATAAGAGACCTGGGGACACAATTTGATAGATATCTTGCATTTGACAACCATGTGGCTGTAGTGGTTACAGAAACATACCATATACCCACCTAATCATGAAGGTAGTCAGATCTAGATCAGGGGAGGTCATTGTGCCTCTTCAGTCATCCTTCATCAGCCTCACAATTGAGTACAATGGCCCCTGTGGGATGTATCTCAGCAGACACCTCCAGCAACTGAAAAGACCCCAAAAGTACCCCACCAGGAGGATCAAAGAGCTCAAACAGATGCCATGTGTTGCCTGATTAAACAAACCGCAGCTCCACATAGTGCCATACTGCCTGCCCAGAGGCAATCTGTGCCTGATGTATAAAACCATGTCCAAGCTAGAATCAATGAACATGCTGCACCTTGTACAATCTGAATGCCAGTGAGCTATGCACATGAGAGACCTGAACCCCAGCACTGTCATACATAGGACATGCTGTAGTGATTGATCCATTACCCAGAAGCTCACTCCACTCTTGAGTAAAATCCCAGTACAGGTTAGCCAGAGAGTCCCTCATTGACTCTCCTCAACAGGAATCATGATGAGTGGATGGGAGATGGTAGGTTTACCCTGGGAATCACTGTTATGTCACTGGTAGACAGAGGCACATTATACTAACCTTGAAATATGTGATGTCAAATTCCAGTTACAATGTGTGTTGAAGGACAAACACACTCTCTGACTAGCAGTAGAAATGGCCTAGGGCACATCGCTAGTGTTTGTCAATGTCCACCCAAGTTGTGGAATACACTACCAATGTTGGACAAGCCTGGTGTAAGTAGTCCATATCCGAACAAAATGCAGCATGGTCATATGTGCACAACTGGCCCTTAACCAGTCTGGTGTGCTCACTATGAATATTTAAAGCAGTGATAGGACTGAAACCCAGGATACTGTCCACCACAGTGAAAGTACTGAACCAGTACACTATACAATATTACAGTGTATGGTCATTATGAAAGGATGTTGACAACTGTATGCAAACTATCCCATGGAAACCCTGCTGGCACAGTATAATCCCTGTCGGGTTCAGACACAAAGCAGTTAGGCAGTATGTACACAACATGACTCCCAACACACAACTATAAATGTGAAATACTGTGGAAGTTCACACACACCCACAAATGTGGTGGACTGAAGCTCTCAACATATGGAAAGCACACACTGAGCATGCTCACACACTTTGATAAATGAGACATATGTTAGGCAACAAGCCATGGAATATGCCTGAACTGGGCATGCTCACACACTTAGGCCATGTCTCAGTTTAGCAGTTGGCCACACATATGTGGTATTTGTATGTGTTAAACTAGGAACCAACCACAAGACAGCAATCTGCCCAGTGCACACAGTTAAATGACTACAGAGACATAAGTTAAATAGTGGATCCCACACATATTCAAACATCTTCCACAGATACACAAGTTGTACATAGAAACAGGGAAAGCTATGGCAATAAAGACCTGCAAACAGTTTATCAGCAGATAGCCTAGTATGAACCTATGAACCTATAAACCTTAAAAAGGGCACAGTATACTCAAATCAAGGGGTGGCATAAGCCAAACAAAATTGGGCTAGGCTTATAATTGCCCCAGGGCAGATAGCCTAGTATGAACCTATGAACCTAAATATTGTGCATCTGAAAATTAAACATATGGGTGTAGAGGTCAATACTAGGCTGTTTGCCCTAGGGAATACAAGCCTAGCCAGAGTGTGCTTGGCATCTGCCTCCCCAGTACAGTAGGCTACTGTGCCTCTGTAAAGTAGGTCACAGAAGGCACCATGTAAGGCTAGTGTGCTGTGTCTCTGTCAAGCAGGGACACAGTGGAGATCCCAGGAGTTGAATTTGCAATGTCACATCCATGTTTGAATCCTGCAAATGCTCAGTGTGTGTGTGTGTGTGTGTGTTTGGGTGAGGGGGGTTAGTGTGTGTGCAATTCTGTGTGAAAGAAATGTCCCTTCTGCCAACTAGAAGAACACACTGCATGATGCACACTCCTCTTTCTAAACACTGATGATCTCAGCACCCTATAAGTACAGCAGGGGAAGAAAAACCTCCCAGTAATTTGGATAGCGTGCTCTGCTAATGTGTTTTTCACAAGTGTCATAACATCGTTAGGTAGGGGTTTGAATCCTGCAAATGCTCAGTGTGTGTGTGTATTTGGGTGAGGGTTAGTTAGTGTGTGTGAAAGAAATGTCCCTTTTGCCAACTACAAGAACATACTGCATGATGCACATTCCTCTTTCTAAACACTGATGATGTCAGCACCCTATAAGTACAGCAGGAGAAGAAAAACCTCTCAGGAATGCAAATAGCGTGCTCTGCTAATGCATCTCTGTTAAGTGTCATAACATAGTTAAGTAGGGGTTTGAATCCTGCAAATGCTCAGTTTGGGTGAGGGAAGTTAGTGTGTGTGAAAGAAATGTCCCTTTTGCCAACTACAAGAATACACTGCATGATGCACATTCCTCTTTCTAAACACTGATGATGTCAGCACCCTATAAGTACAGCAGGAGAAGGGAAACCTCCCTGTAATGTGAATAGCATGCTCCACAAATGTGTCTCTCTCAAGTGCCATAACATAGTTAGGTAGGGGTTTGAATCTTACAAATGCCATGTGTGTTTTTGTCACACAGTTTGTCCATGTGTGTGGGGTGTTGCTCTTAATATTGTATGACATAGATCATATCAGTAATGTCAATGCACACATGAGGTATGTGTGTGCCACATAGACATATGTACCTGTGACCTGAAATAGTTCCCATGTGTGAAGCCTGCCTCATGTGAATACATGTAATTTGCATTACACAACTTTATGACTGTGGTTTTCTGTGCAGGGGCTGCATTTGGTATGTGAATGTACAATGAGAGTAGTCTATGGTGTCATCTTACCAGCGAGGGATACACGTCTGTCTGGAGCATATAGTCCACATGTTGGTGATGAACAGGTGCAGCATGTATTCCCCACTTGTGGGAGTGGTAACAAGTCGTTCCATAGCAATTGAGTGTATGGATTCTCGGAACTTTACACCTAGGGTGTTGGAGCTATAGTAATACTCACAGTCTATGTGTGGGTAAATGAAGCTGCCCAATATATTGTTGTTTGGAGACACCTGCAGATATACATGTCTTCTTAAGTAGGCCAAGTGTGTTACCTGGGTTGGGGAGTGTGGTGTGTGCCAGGCTATGAACTGGATGGCAGTCTTACCCACTGTTAGTTGCACATGGATAGTCTCTGATGCTTCGTGCTGTGCCACCAACCTGGAGGTGTGTGTATCTTTGATGAATATTGATACTCCCCATCCTGTTCTATTTTGGTGCAAGTTATGTGGCCAACAAGCATGGTATGAGGTATAACCTGCCAGTGCTGGGGTGCTTTTCGGGGCCTTGAAGCAGGGTTCTGTTACTGCACAGATATTGATGTTCTCCATGCTAATGACAGTTTCCAGTGCATGCATCTTGACGTTTACACTGCTGGCATTGAGTAGCATTACTATTAGTTTCCTATCCCTTGTGATACCTATGGAGGTGGTCTTGTCTGTTGAGCCTTGCCTAAAAAAGGCACTATGGGTATATCAAGAGCCTTTGCCAATATCCAAAAGCCCATGGGTGACAGGTGCAAGCTGTCCCTAGCATAGCAGTGTGGCTTGTTGAGCATGTCATCCCAGGCTGACAGGCATTGGTTCCCCTTTGAATGACACTGAAACATAAGCCAATTGTCTGAATTGATCATCTTGTCTACATATTGTGGCATCATTCTTGGTGAGGGTAAGATGCTACTCAAGGTCAGGGTCATACCAGTCTGGGCCACATGCTCAGAGAGCTCCTCTATGTCTCTCATCATGTAGTCCAGGAAGGTATGTCTCAGGTCATTCACACTGGCATGGACACTGACTGAGTCATATTTGTACATGCCTTGGAGTGACCTGTGTGCTTGTGTTATGTGGCAGATCATAGCGCCTGACAGGCATCTCACCATGACCATCTCCTTGTTCAGCCTGGTGAGTGGGACATCAGTGTACCTGACGATAGAGGCACCGATCACAAGTGTAGCAGGTGTGTTGTTTAGCCTTACATGCTGTGACTGTTCGGCACACTGGCTTTGTGAGCTATGTGTTGCATGTGTTCTGTTCTGGGGTAGTGGTTGCTTGTGTGTCTGCTTTGGAGGTGTCTGCTGTGTAGGCAGACCTTTATTTAGAGACTCCGAGTATGGTTGTTTGTGTTTATTTGTTTGGATTGCTGTCGTGGTAGGTCTATCTGAGACTGGAATTGTAGTGACCATGGTTTCCTTCTCCTCCTGACAGGTTTTGCAGTACTGAGTTGAGAGAGCTTAGCCTGCAGTTTGGATATATGGTTGCATCTCTCACATGTGGTGGAATTTGTTGGGAGGAGGAGAGGGTGTACTGTGTAAATGAGGCAGTTGTAACATTGCCTCTAGATTCCCAGATTCACCAGCTGAACCATGGAGGAGATTGACAACTGACCTTTGAACATGCTAGGCTAGTATTGGGAATTCCTTTATAATTAACAACAAAAAGGGCCAATGGGGAACAAGGTACATAAGGTGAGTTTGTGAGGGTGTAGTGGTTTTAATTTGTTAGTGCTGGCATATATAAATGCTTTAGTGAGCAAGTGCCAGGTATCTCAAATGCAATGTGTTACAGGTAACTTAATTGCATAACTGACAAACACTAACTTTCTGTCAAGTGAAACAAGGACATACATACAGTAAGCAATGCACATGTCACTATGGATTCTCAGAGGTGCTATAAAGCTGCATTTCAGGTGGGATTAGTGTTTCAGGGAAATAACAAGCAAACAAGCATACAAACAAAGCTACAATCAGCAGGCATGGATCTAGTCTATGCTACAGCAAACAAGGTGTACCAATTTCAGTAAGAAACAGTTCAAATATGCAGGCACGATAAGCCTTTAGCCAGAAATTCCCACCTCAGATGGGCAGAGTCCAGCCTCTCCTCCCACAAGAGTGCAGACCATGAACCTTTGTAATGTGAAATAACTGGCCTGAAGCCCAACTGCTTAAACCAGAACTAATACACATTTATAATGACAGACACTGAGCCCTCAATCAGCATTCCCCAACTTAGTAGGCTGTATGCTACCTGTCCTGCCACCACAGTATCCCTGACATTTAATGAGACTCACCTCCTGTCATAGTTAGTTGTGTGTTTTGGGGCTGTCAAGCATGGTATGAGGTGTAACCCGGTAGTGCTAGGGTGCTCTTGGGAGTCTTGAACCTGTTGTCTATTACTGCACAGATATCAACATTCTCCATGCAGAGTAGAGGTTGTACTGCATGCATCTTGCGGTTTACATGTCCACCATTGAGTATCATAACTTCCATTTACTTATCCCCTGTGCTACCTATGTAGGTGGCCTTCTGTTTACAGCCTTACCAGCAGAATGCAAAGATGTGCAGACATTACACTATGGTAATTTATAGGGGTGTACCAAACAATACAATGACAATCATACTGTTAATGCATCAGACATGCTGGGATATACCCACAATGATATCATTACACTGCACAGTTGACAACATGATAGTATTACTACACATCTATGTAGTCACCCTGTGCATCAGCACCATGTTAACCAGTCCTGCATCGATGTTACAGATTGCAGGAGGTGGCACAGTTTCATCATATGCACAGGGTGTGTACTTGGTATGCCTGAGTCTGCCACTGTTACAACCAATCGACATGTATGTGTGTGTGTGTGTTAGTGAGGGACAACTGTAGAAGATGGGGCAATGTTGATGCAGTGTGTGCATGTATGTGTTAGCCCTAGGTGTTAGCATTATGCATGTGCGTATGCATGCACACAGTTCCACCTTGTGGTTGCCATATATGGGTGTTTGTGGACAGCCACAGACTGTACCTGACAGGTCATACAGATCACTGTCTCTGGCCACAGACACGGTACCTGTGCCTGGCAGGGGTGCTACGGACAGTATCAGGTACTAAGCCAGACTGGGTAATGTCATCAGAAGCAGGTGGTTGTTGACTGGAGACATGTCCCTGCTGGGACTGTCCAGAGCCACGTTCACGTGGTCTCCTAGGGTGGTCTGATGACAGCACAGACCCAGCATTGTTGGGGCTGGTACTAGCACTATGTGAGCGGCCGTGGGTTTGTTGTCATCCGCGACGACTGCCAGCCGCTGCTGTTGCTGGCATTCGTCCACGTTGATGCCTCAACCGCCCTGTGTTGCCCTGGTTCATGGACATGTAGTTGTGGAACAGATCTAATGTGTCCCCCCAACGTCTGTCAATGACCTCGGTGAAATTACGGATGGCAGCCGCAATGTCACGCATAGTGTCATTCATAGCAGTGCGATGTGCTCTCAGCTCCCTCAGACCCTGTCTGGTGTACCGTTCCATATGTGAATGTGCCTGCATTACAGCCCGGAACATAGCTGAGGTTGAAAGACCTCTGTGGGCACGTCTGACAGGGGCAGTACGACCACAGATGCTCCCATGAGAACCCCTGGACATCTGCCTGTGTGGTACCATGTCAGGACTCTGGCCATGGCTGTTGTGAGGGGATGCATGTGCCACTGATACCACATTACCCTGGTCAATGCCCACTGTATGCTGTCCATCACCTAGGGATATTGGTGACAATGGATGTATTGGCAGGATGACTGTGCGCATTGATGGGGTTGACAGCTGTGTACTGTTGATTGGCTGACCAGCAACAGACCCTGGCACACCTCCTTGTGCCATTACACAGGTATCATCATTATCACTATCCCCAGCAGCAGATTCAGGTTCCCTGCTGCACACCACCAGAGTAGCACCAGAACCTGAGAGAAGAAGACAGGAACACAGTTTACAATGTGCACACAATGTTACCACACATGCACACATGCACACATGGGCACATGCACACATGCACACATGGGCACATGCACACATGCACACATGGGCACATGCACACATGCACACATGGGCACATGCACACATGCACACATGCACACATGGGCACATGCACACATGCACACATGCACATATGTACACATGCACACTCCTCAGTACATGAGATACAAAGACACAGACACACCTGCAATCACACACATAGCAATACCATTTTAGGGTATTATTTCTATTACTATCATTAGTATTAAAGGAATGTTATTACACACTCACCAGCATGGATTGGCTGCCTTGCTGTTACACCAGAGGGACCTGCACAAATAAGACATTCATTGTCAGTGGGCACAACTGTGCCATTGATACTGTGAGTATGATACAGTTCAGTAGTACAACAATTGGCTTTCACAGGTCTACTGCCGATATTGAGAATATCACTCTTGCACAATAATTACCAGGATAATAGCTACAAACACAGTACACACCTCACACATGCATAAACTACCAGTGTAGAGAACAGTCAAATGTAGATACGGCATGTTACCTGCATGCTCCAAGTCCTCCTGCTGGGTGGCTCCAGCCTCCATCATTACACATGTGTGTGGATGTTGTTGTTGTTGGGCTGGGCCACAACACTTAGGAGGAGTCCCTCCAGTCTGGTGAGGGGGTGTGTATAGCCGCCCCACCACCTGTGGCAAGCTGTTGCCTGTGGATATCAGATGCATGCTGATGGACATTTTTAATTAAATCACTGCAGTGATAGCGTACCTGCTCATATGTCCGGTTGTGCATGCCTATATCATTTACCCGACGGACAAGGTCTTGCCACAGTGCAGCCCTCTCCTGCTGGTTCTGGCTGGTGTGGGAAAAGAGTGTGGCAAAATCCCGCACCAGGCTCTGGTGTATCTCCTCTTCCTCTGCAGCAGAGTATGTGGGATTGCGCTGGTGCACCATTGCCCTGGAAGGAAAAGAAAAATATGTGAGCAAGTGATATGGCACACATAAAACTACTGTAGTGATATCACTGAACTGCCATATATAGCATCTGTCTGTCTATTGGGGGATACACATTTGAATGACCACATATCAGTGCTCAGCTGTCAACTCTGTGACAGTGCCTGGCACACTCCATACAACAAACAAGTATACTCCAGCAGTCGACACACTGTTTGAGATCCAATGCACAGCCTCACACTGGGGGTATGTATCAAAGTAATGTATGGGGAACATTGTCAACCCATGCACAGTACAAATGTCACTGTTAATGCACCATAGTCTTTGTTGCCATAACCATACCTACACCACAGTCACATACAGGGAACCACAGCACAACACATGGCAATGTAGTATGTTTGTATCCAAATACCTGACACATCTTTCTCTGGCCTCACACCAAGAACACACACTACCATGACAGACCCAAAGTCATGCTGAGCAATCACACCATTACAGACCTTGCACACAGTCAGGGGCACACGCATTCCACCTCACATAGTTGGTATTGCAATGAGTACATGTGTATGTGCATTGTGTCATAGGCAGGTAGTATGCTATTGGGCCTGGGCCTACAGCAGCATACTGTTATGCTACCCTGCCCCTTGGGACACATGTAATGTGGTTGTACTTGCTCCTGTCAAACAGTTACACAGGGTGACTCATATGGCATAATACCTATCTGGATAACATTCAACAGGGGTATGTCTGACATCTACTAATGGGGAGCCTTGCTTCATAATGCTGGGTGGTTTACTCCAGGGTATGGCCTATTTGTGGGTAGGAACCTGTACCTCCACCAAGTGCTCTTTACTGCGGTGCCAAGGATGACAGACATAGGTCATTTATGCTGGGGATATTGTGAGGTGTTACCATGGTTGTTGGATAACTGTTATGGGTGTGACTTAACTATGTATATCCAGCAGTGGTATGCTCTGTGTCAGTAGTTTGAGAGGCACTCTATCTGTGGTTTTGTCAGTCACTCTGCATAGGTAATGTGTTTGAGGGCATTATCACTGTTTGTTAGGTATGACTGTATCCTTCTCCCTTTCTGTAGTTGTCATGGGAGGTACATACCATGTAGGACATTGTGAGGTGTAGAGGGGTACAGTGACCTACATTTCACTAGCTGACACACCACTTCTGCTGACATGTACCATGTACAGGTATTACAAGACTGGTGTGCCACTGTGAATATCACAGGGGAGGCTATTGTACACTTGTTTCCCATGTTCCCTCCTGACACATCCAGTAGTAGGCAGGCAACCACATATGTGGTGGTTAGTGGTGTAAGTGATTTGGAATGGGGTATGGTACTCCTGTATCCGCACTGGTGTTCAGTACATGCCTTTGTCAACAGGCACCTGTTGCAATACATCTACACACACGTGCCTCTCTCAGAATATATATATATATATATATATATATATATATATAGAGAGAGAGAGAGAGAGAGAGAGATATTCATATACATACATATCTGTACACATGCATATCTCTCTGTATATGTGTATGTATCTATATATATCTATATATGTATGTGTCTATTACATACTATGTGTATATACATATTCTATCCATCTATCTATATATGTTCATAGGTAGGTACTAGGCTATCAGCCCTAGGACCCATACAAGCCTAGCCAATAAATGTACCCTGGCTTTCACCACCCAAGAAAGGTATTTTCCTATGCCAATGTCGAGCAGAGCCACAGACGTGATCCCCGGGGTGAATTCCCCATTTCCCATCCAATCATCAGGATCTTTCTTGAAGAGTGCTAATGAGAAGCTCTGTTTGACATAGATAGGTAGTCTGTTCCAGAGTATGGGAAGTGTCTGGGACAGGACTCTATCCCTCCAGCATGTTCTGTTTATTGTGGTGACAAGGTTAAGGTCCCTAGAGCGTGTAGCTCAGAGGGATTGGGATTTCTTTAAGTGGAGCATGTCCAATAGCTGTAGGTTTGACATAGCTGTGTATGTTAGGCAGAGATCACCCCTGAGTAGGCGATATGCCATGGAGTCAAGCTGTAGCTGTTTGAGACGGTCTGCATAGGGCATCTGTTTGAGGCCAGTTATTCTCTTTGTGAGGTATTTCTGTGGTCTTTCCAGTTGTTGTAGTTGTCCTGTGAGGTACATACCAAAAGGGGTGTTGTACTCTATTATGGGTCTAATAAGTGATGAGTTGAGGGGAACAATGACCTCTTTTTTCTGGATGGGAATCCTTTTGTGATGAGATGAGCCATGTAGAAGGATTTCCCGACCACTGTGGCAATGTGATTATCAAAGGAGAGACTACTGTGCACCTGTGTCCCAAGGTCTATTATCACATTTTCGGCATTAAGTAGACTACCAGCTATCTGGTAGTTCATGGGTACAGAGTTTATACCACGGGGATGACAGTACACATTTTGGCATTGAGCTTCAGGCCATGGCTTTGACACCAGGTATCTGTCTCAGTGAGGGCCTTTTGTAGTTTGCCCACATCGTTAGGAGTTGCGATTATGGCTCCTAGTTTGCAGTCATCTGCAAACTTTGTTAGCCACAGACCTTCTGTGTTGGCCTGCAACCACTGTGGCAATGTGATTATCAAAGGAGAGACTACTGTGCACCTGTGTCCCAAGGTCTATTATCACATTTTCAGCATTAAGTAGATTACCAGCTATCTGGTAGTTCATGGGTACAGAGTTTATACCACGGGGATAACAATACACATTTTGGCATTGAGCTTCAGGCCATGGCTTTGACACCAGGTATCTGTCTCAGTGAGGGCCTTTTGTAGTTTGCCCACATCATTAGGAGTTGCGATTATGGCTCCTAGTTTTCAGTCATCTGCAAACTTTGTTAGCCACAGACCTTCTGTGTTGGCCTGCACTTCGGAGAAGTAGATACCAAACAGGGGAGGACCCAGGACTGAACCCTGTGGTACTACACTTGTCACTGGTCTGATGTCGGATTTGGAATACACTACTTTCACAGTGTGGGTTCTGTCCATGAGCCAGTTGTCAACCCATCTTATGACATAGGGATTTATATCTAGTTTAGTGTGCTTATCTATAATTCCAGAATGGGGGATGGTGTTGAAAGGCTTGGCGAGGTCTACATAAGCTGTGTGAACCATTTCACTATCATCTATGGCTTTGGTGACTGCTTCAAAGAACTCAATCAGGTTTAGGAGACATGATCTGCCTTTTACAAATCCAAACTGAGTAGGGTCCAGAGTTTGGAAATTACAATGTCTTTGTTTATGAGTTCCATGATGGTACATTCCATGGCCTTGCAGACCAGGCTTGTCAGGCTAATGGGGCAGTGGTTACCATGGTCCACCGCGGCTCCCCATTTGTGAGGTGGGATGTGTTGTGGTGCGCCATTCAGTGGCTACAAAGCCTGAGATGAGGCTATGATTGAACATGGTACTGCGGTAGGGTGCCAGTTCATTCAGTGGTTCATGTAGAATGCAGCCTGGGATATTGTCAGATCCCATGGATGCTGTGTTCTTGGCTTTGGAGAGTGTGTATTTTACCTGTGCAGCCGTGATTATAGGGACTTTGCATTCTTCCAGTATAGAGATGGGCCCTCTAGGGGGTGAGAGGGGGGTAAAGTTAGCACTGAACCTATCTGCCAGGATGTTGGCAATATCAGTTGGTTCTGTATATTTAGTGCCATTATGCTGTACCTCAGAGCAGATCTGAGTGTTCCCATTTAGATTCTTGACATATCTATAGAATGCTTTGTGGTTGTCTTTAGAGTCAGTGGCAATTTTGTTTTCATAACTAGCTTTGGGGGATTTTATGGGGGATCTCAGCTTCTTACTGAGGTTGACCAGGGAATTCCTCCAGTCATGGGAATTTACTTATTTTTGCAACAGTGTCTTTCTTCTGATGTGGTTTGTTTATGGCAGAGGACCACCAGACTGGCTTCCTTTGTCTGGGGGATAACATCTTGGTTCTATTAGGGATAGCATGATCCATGCACTTGTGTAAGTGCTTATACAGTGCATTTGTGTAGGATTCAGCAGTCATACCTCTATTGTCCATCTGCATGGGTGTCATGCAGTTTGCCACTTCTGTCTTAAGAAGTGTGACATTGGCTTTTGAGGCATTTGTTACAATGGTGCCCGTAATCGGGGCTGGGGGTGGGATGTGTATGTCTAGGCTGATTACCTTGTGGTCTGATCTCACCAACGAGGAATTGACGTCTGGTGTGGAACCCCGTTTTCCCATGTTGGTGATGACCAAGTCTGGGATATTGCTGCCCCTGGTAGGGGTGTGAATAAATTAATCCAAGGTATTGGTATTTATGAATTCTAGAAAACGTTGAGCAATAGAGTTGGTACAGGTGTAGTTTTTCCAGTTAATGGTGGGGTAGGTGAAATTGGCCATTATTAGGGTGTTGGGTTGTACCCAATACTTTCCAGTGTATCATGAAATGAGGGGTGTGAATCCTGGGGCATGGTGGGGGGTCTGTAGCAAGCTACGATTTGGATTGCGTTCTTGCCCAGAGTTAGTTGCAATTGGATACCTCAGATTCATTATGCTGTGCAACTAGCCTGGAGGTGTGGATATCCTTAATGAATATGGACACGCTTCCGCCTTTAGTGCTTCTTTCTGGGTTAGGTGGCCAACAGGTGTGGTATGAATTGAAGCCCGGTAATGCAGGGGTGCTCTCTGGAGCTTTGAACCAGGTCTCTGTCACTGCACAGATGTCACAGATGTCACCATTTACAGTGGTGTATTTGTCATTTGAACCTTGCCTAACAAAGGCACTATAGGGGTGGCATGAGTCTTAGCCAGTATCTGGAATCCTGAGGGTGACAGGTGCAGGCCATCTCTGGCAAAGCAATCGGTCATGTCGTCCCAGGCAGACAGATGCTGGATCCCCTTAGAATGACACGAGAAGCTTAGCCAATTGTTGAGGTCAATCATTTTGTCCTTGTACTGTGGTATCATTCTGGGTCTATCTATTTCTACATCCCTCTCTATCTATGTATACATATATGCACATTATATATAGATACATATATAAATATACATATAATATATATATATATATATATATATATATATATATATATATATATATATATATACCTTTTTATTTACACATACAAATACACACACTAACATACTGCTAAACATTCAGTACTGTGCAACCTACATTGTATGCTGCACTACAACCTACATTGTTATGTGCACATAGCATCCTTCACATACATATGTATGTCCAGCCTTCACTAACAGTTGCAGTATGTCCCCTGCCCTATGCACATCTTCATATATATCTATATACAGACTGCTAACACATATGGAGGGTTCACAGTATGTAGACTATTACATTATTAGTTTACATTACCTTTGTTGGACACTGCTATTTTTGATGGCTTGCTGCTTGGTAGCCTGCTGTTCTGTACTGTAGTAGTTTCAGCAGTCTGTGCCTCTTATTTATTTTTTTTTTCTTTGTTTTTATTTATTTATGTTTTCTCTCTCTCTCTCTCTCTCTCTGTCTCTCCCTCCGGCTGTTGCAATGAACGTATTGCATGTGTGGACTGGGAGTACAGGCTGCTTTTGTAGGTATATGCAGATGTGCATGTGATGGCCTCTGCACCAATTGTTAGCCAGCATTTGCTAATTGCATGCAGCCTGCTGTGTGGTAATTGCAGTTCTCACTGTGATTTCAGGACAGTGCTATAAAATGTTAGGTGAGGTAGGCATAGCCCTTTCAGATTTTCAAGGTGGGGACCATGCTGGTATGCTGTGGACACTGTTGTGTGAGCGTAAAGGTTGGTATGTCTCTCATATCTCAGGCTGTGTTGTAGGCACTGACATGCATGTTGTACTAACACCTGACTATTGCTTCCTCCATTTTATTCTTCTCAGTGTGTATGTTAATTGATACCTAATAATACTAATACTGTTTAAATGGGAGTATGTGCTTTCCTGTGGGACTTGTGGAGTAACTGGTTTACAGCAGTGGCTCTTGCAATTTGTTGCTATGGCTTCACTATTTAGCCTTTACATTCCCTCCTTGGAGGCCTGCTAGGTGTCTTTACTGGAATGTGTTGCTATGGCTTTCCTATTTTCCATTCACATTCACTCCTTGTAATGCTTGTTTATTTCTTTCAGCAGCAATTCCTTATATGTTTGTTGTGGTTTGGTTGTACTGCATGCAGTCTGGTCTGGCCAAGGTGTGGGGCTTGACACCTACAAGGGTATTTTATTTTGCTGCTGAGCAGTAGTGGCACCTTCTACTTTGTACTAACAGTTATGGATAGCAGGCACATGCAGTGCTTGTAAACAGCTATACTGTCCTTCTGTTATTAGTTGGATACCTCCTTTGATATTTGTGGGTTGTACACCTAAATGTGGGTGTGCTTGTGAATACACCATTTCTGACATGCACGTAGTGCATACTTTCAGTAGTTGACAGTTACCATTACGTGGGACAAAACACCTTTCTGCCTACTATTAGTACATTTCATAGGGAGTCAGTGGGGCAGTTAACATTTGTTTTCAAATCAGGGACATCCCTGTAAATCAGTCCCATTTGTGAGGTCTGGCCTCTTACCTGTTCAAATATGGCAGTGTTTATCCTGCTCTGATAGTGTGTGTGGTTTGCAAGGTGCTACTGTCACATTATTACCTACTAGCTACCGACTAGCATGGCTGTTTCTCTTCTCACACTAATGTTATACAAATCCACAAGAATTGCCAGTAAAGATACAAGACAAGCTTTGTGTTATAGCCTGCCTATATTCCCTTTACATTCAGTCCTACTGTTTCATGATATATTGCTTTCAGCATAAAGTTCTTGTATATCAGTCATGGCTTAGTGGTAAATCATGCAGACTAGTGTTTCCAAGGTCCTGGGTTCGAGACTGACAGAGGAATTTTATTTTGCTGCTGAGCAGACTACAGGCCTTGTCATTCAGAGTGACTAAGGCACTTTTAAGCAGTTGTAAGCGGGTTAGCGCTGGTTTGCGTGGAGCTCACGCATGTGCACTGTTGCTTAGCTTCGAGCACACACGCATAGCTAAGTGCACACAAGAGCACACCCGCTTACTACTGCTTAAAACTGCTTACTCTCACGCACACTCGCGCTAATTTCTTTGAAAGAAAAGAAAATGGGGAGATAGGACAGTGGTAAAAAAGGGGGTACAAAGAGGGTAGGACAGTAAGAAAACAAGCTTGGGATTTGCAGGAAGGATGTAGGAAAGGCCCATAGCTGCCCATTTCTTTATCAGCAACAGCTGTGCATATCTCTGTAATTTGCTGTGAAATTTGAAACCTTCCACCCCTGA
This sequence comes from Protopterus annectens, assembly GCF_019279795.1. Lineage (NCBI taxonomy): Eukaryota > Metazoa > Chordata > Ceratodontiformes > Protopteridae > Protopterus > Protopterus annectens. Next base: position 1,008,821,228 of record NC_056733.1, on the reverse strand, counting down.
GAGAGGGGTGAGGACAACAAAATATGTTGTACCGCCAATTGTAATTACCACTTCACATGTCCAGCAGACATGTCTGCAAAATGTGCAGCTATGTATGGGCGATTTTTTTGGGAACAGAGTGCCCTTTTTTTTTTTTTTTTCAGGTGAGAGTGGAATGTGAGGTACAGGAAGTAGGTATATTTGGGGAGGTAGATAGGGGAGGTTAACAGACAAGACAAACAAGACGCATACAGAGGCGGAGTATGACACATGTGGGGGGGAACACAATTGACAGGGACGGATGTTGGGATATCGCGAGCCCATGAGCCCACAGATGGCAACAGTGGAACTGACATCCCCACCCATGGGCAGTTGCCACTGTGTCTTCACAGCCCAGGATGGGGCTGTGCTGGGGGCTGTGTAGGACGGGCAGCAGGGACACCCGTGAGTTGTGCCACCTGAGCCTCAAGCTGGTGTAGAGGTTCAAGCACAGAATGCCTGATCTCGCTACGCACCACAGACCGGACACTTTGGAGGGTGAGTGGACGGTCTTCTCCGGCCACGCTTGCAGAGGGGGGACGAGCCCCATCCCTTGCAGCACTTCCACCCAAAGGTGGCACAGGGCCACCGGAGGAGGTTCCGGCCTGGGCACTAGTGCCAGGTGCACTCGTCAACTGAGGTGGGTCCACTGGAACCCGCCTTCCCTGTTGTCCTATGTTTAGAAATATTTTATGACATTTTGGGTTAGTAACAAACAATACCATTCAAAATTAGTTGTAACAGCATGCATCAGTATTCCCATTAACCAAACACCCATGAATTCCAAACATTGAACAGCAAGCATAACACATGCATATTTTGAACAACAGTACACAATCCAACAGCATGCAGGATCAATTGATGGCAACAGGCCATCAGGTTTGGATATGTGAACAGGGCACATGCAGCAACGTACATGCAAATATGTTTGAACCAACAGGACAAATGTCTATAGGAATTGATTGTGAATACACATACCCAGTTTGTTGTGGAATGGCATTATATGTGAATATAGGGCAGGGTGAAGAAATATTTCATTAACAACTTCAACTACATATACATATGCTGTACATCTCTAGTAGCTGCAGATATATATACCCTACAGGTCTTACTACAGTTTCCTATATGTAACCTTAGGAATGTTGTTGATGGGACTGTTACTGATACATTAATATCCATTGCATTTTTATTCATACACATTTCATATCTGGCTATGTTCAGGTACAGCATCCTGCTACATTTCATTTATATGGCTCTAGACAACTGTGGATGTTCATTATTTCATACAACCATACTATCTCCATATTGCAAGGGTACAGCAACATATACAAATTGTGGGACAGACACATTCCAGCTTCAGTACTTTATTTCAAACATTTCACTTTTTGGTTGTGGCTGTCTCATTCATTTCATTATGTACTGACTGCAGTATACTTTATTCAGAAGTTATAACAGCTTTCTTGGTCGATTCATACCTCTTTCTCTCACTCACTTGTTTTATTTTTACAATTCAAGTTGGTACTTTATTCTAGGCATTATTAACATGTCATACCTGCTTACAACAATCCTTTCCAATAGACTCACTTGTTTCATATGGCAGATTTTCTAAGGGGATCTATTTGACACATGTCTATTATCTTTGGCTTGTTTACCAGTGATTTTCAGGCTGCTGCAGGTTATCTGATATTACACTTCAGGTGGATAATCACTATTTCAGACTTGTTTACTTTTTATTTCTGGATTACAGGCTGCATCACTTATCTAATCATACAGTGCTAGCAGAATCTTTCTTCTAGTGTTATTTGAACTTTATTAATATGTGACTACACTGACCTCTTTTACAAGCTGTCTCACTTATATTGTATAACAATTACAGGAATATAATTACTAACCTGCCTGGTGGCGCAACCGCTCCAGCCTATCACCATAGGCTTGCCAATTCGCGGAACGCACACCTGCAGCTGTAATATAAATGAAGTAATATTGGAACATACATCTCCATAACATCAGCTAGGATAATTCCTTACATACATAATTACATGGATACTTACTCAGTAGTGGGGTGTTGGGCATTTGCGGGGCCTCCTGGATCCAACGGTTCAGTTGGTCCTGCTTCCATCTCTTCAGGTCCGCATGGTGGTGATGGACCTGTTCACCAGTCCCTGGTATGCCTGTGGCACTGGTGAGATCATGTGCCAACTGGTTCCATACCTCTGCACCCCACAGAACCTGGCCCTGCATGAGTTGAGCCTCATGATCGTGGACTAGGAGCCAAATCATGTATTTGGACTCTTCAACACCCCACCTCTGTGCTCGAAAGTGACTTCCCTCTCCTACACCTGCCATCCTGACTGCAAATAGGTTCCACACTCAGTTATGCTGTGTATTCCCGCCTATGGGGCTTATATATGCCATTTTTCCCGCACTTATCTGTGATTGGCCATTTTGGAATTGTATCAGCTTCACAAAACCTGCTTTGTCATGCTTCTATTTCCATTCATTCCTATATATATGCTAATACTGCATTTTTCAATACAGCTGTCGTGGCTTAGTGGTTCAGTACTTTGACTATGATGCACAGTATCTTGGCTTTGAGCCTGGGCATTGCTTCTTTTTTTAGTTTACTACTGTCTAGACAGGCTAGGAAGTGTGTCTGTTTAAAGGCGGCTTTGATACAAGTTGCTCAACATTGCCCGCCGGTAAGCCGGTTGGTGCGCTGGGCAGCTCCGCACAAACGGGTTACGCTGGTTAATGCATTATTTGGCTGTGAGCATGCATATTATGCTGTGAGAAATGTTGCGCAACTACGGGCACACACTTTCAGCGTGTTAAAGCACTGCTCAACTCCGGGCACTCCTATTACACCTGTTAAACCACTGGTCACCTGCAGGCAAACATACTCAGCTTGTTAGAGCACTGCTCAGCTATGGGCACTTATAAAATATTTTATTTTTTTATTGTGTCAGAGTTCTTCATAAAACATGGCCCATTTCATTGCATTTTACTTAAATTATAATTGTATATATATATACATATATGTCAGGGGATTGTTTCGTGCTTATTTCACTAAAAATAAAAAATGATGTTGTTGGTGCTCGAACCGTAACTGCCTCCTCTTTAGCCGAAGTCTCTACCGCTACGCTATTGCTACTTGGCTTATTTTGCATATTTAGAGCTTATATGCTTTTTCAATGACTGCTAACTGTGGCTGAGCGAAGGGCACACCCGCGCAAACGAGCTCAATTATGGGCAAACATTTCTGACATAAAAAAAAAATTAAACTGTTCATTTTTACGTTTTACATTTCACTTGGGTTAATAGTCTGTAGGGGCATGTGTGCTGTTGTGTTTCTTGACATTTCCGCGGACTCACTCGTGGGAGTTTCCTTTTGGGACTGTGATTCTTCTGGGGGCATGTCCCTTTGCAGGTCTCGCCATGCGGACACGCCCCCAACATTGCTACATGGACCGTGTTAGCCAAGGGTGTGATTCAGCATGCCCTCATGAATATGCATGGCATGCTGACATCACCCGTTTAACTGCAGCCTCCGTGTAAGACTTGCTAACTCTTACATGGAGGCTTCGTGAATCCTGCTGATATATCTATAGATATAAAACAGAACATAACAAAAACATATATGTCCACATGCACCATTAATGGGGGTGAGATGGCCCAAACAACATATGTCTTGTATGTATAGATACCCCCCCCCCCACAGCCAAACACATCTGCCCTGCAATACAGTACCAACTGTTGCAAATCCCATAACCAGGACCTGACACAATATGGGCACAAGATGTTAATCATACTCCATCCCACCTATATAATGTCAGGCTCTTATTAGTAACATATCATGCGGTACAGTCTGGCTACCATTGGGAATGTACAATGTGGGAGCAATCAGCTTTCCTAAGATACATATACACAGACACATATATGCTAATACATATATCTATCTATCTAAATATATACATATATATATATATCTATATATATATATATATATATATATATATATATATATATATATATATATATATATACATACATATATATATATATATATATATATACATATATATATATATATATATATATATATGTAACTACACATACATGCACAGAGATATGTATAGGATGATACATATGTAGAAGGTGCACACAATACTGGAACAGCCACTCTGCCTACAGTTGCCACCTGACCAACTGGACACTGTATGAGCCACCCATACAAATGACAATTATTGCCTGCAACATATACCCACAGAGAGGCCAAAGTATATAACACCACACACAGTTTTGAATTCATGGGAAAGCTTTATTTGTGTACTATTACAGTTGTATATGCCATGTCATATAGCTGTTTAGACTCTGACATATATATAAAAAGAGTAATGCAACTGTGAAACAGTAGTATTAATACAGTAGTCTAGAAAGGTTGATATATGTTGCTGTCCAGGCCGAGGCCTTCAGGTAGTACAATAGTAAAGACAGACTGAGACACAGGATAACATTCAATCAACAGTAAGTAATGCAGATGTATAGTCCAGCAGCCTCTAACTACACTCTGTACACATTCCCTAGGGGGTAAAGACCTCAGCTGACACAATGAGATGTATCTGTTACATAACAAGGAATAACTGACACAATCACAAACACACTGACAAACAGAACAGTTTGTATGGCAGGAAGCAGTAGGGCTGCATTTACCCAAGGTGAATTGTATGGTAATGTACATCCAGAAACCTTAATGCAGCTTACCCTTGATACAACCACATGTTCTAACAGCCTAGGTTAGTTATGGTGCATCCCTCCCCGTAGACTGAATAATACAGGGCTAGATAACACTGTTACATATACTGGCCTCTGCAGTGCATAAGAGCACATATGTATTGTGTAGATGAAGCCCACACATATATGTACCCAACCCCACAATATGTGTGGGGGCCACAACAGCAGTGGACTGATGGCAGGAATGACAGCATGACATACTCACAGCCCACTACATAACAACCCTGACAGCATGTCATATGTGCAAAGCCTGGTATGTAGGTGGAGGACAGAGGCTGGAACACAGGCCCATATGTGAAATACTGTTGTCATACACTAAGCAAGTCACTGGTATTACAGGATAGTCTGCAACATACCCTTAGTCAGGAATATGATTTTAGAAACAGACATGGATGTAGTCATGTACTGATAGCACTCAACACACACTGCCAGTGATATATCTGACACAAGACCTGTGTGGTGGACAAACAAAACATAATAGGCAGACCTCTGGCCATCAAGTGGATAGGCCCACAGTTGAGAGCTATGCAGACTGACTGCATTCCAAGTTAAACTAGTATGTATACACAAGCTCTGTAACACTGGTGCTATACAGTGCATACAACAGCACTACTCACACTCTGTCTATATTTCTGGAACCCCCTACAAATATGTAGCTGGCCTGAGTGTGCAGGTTCTCTTGTAAGAGGTATTGCTACCTGCTGTCTGTAACACTGCTGCCCACACACAGGAAGGATGTCCACCATACAGGAAAGATAAAGGGACCACACCCACATGATGCTGGGATTTATAGTAGTTGATTGCCATGACAGTGGTAATTTGAAGTACTACACAGCATGCTGCATGCAGGTAGCAAGTGGAGGACACTAACTGGTGCAGAGGACATCACCTGACCATGTGCATCACTTACAAAATACATGCTGCAATTTATTCAAAGCAGCTCAATCCATTTACTGGAGGGAGACCGAGAGAGAGTGATTGAAAGGCTAAAACAAAAAAAAATAAACAATAAAGAAAAAAAAACATCCAGCAAACAATCCAGAAGAGACTTCATTACCAGAACAGGTATCTGAAGTACATATGCATGCAATTGACTGTAGTACTTGGTCCATAATAATGGGATAAATGATGTAGAATGATTTTTATGTGCCACCAGGTGTTGTTGTTGTAATGATGTTCAGCTGAACAACTGCTAAGGACAATAGAGTCTGTCCCTGTGGGTAGTGGACCATACCCCTCAACCATGCAGAGCAGCACTGACTGATAAGATGTAAGCCATCATAGTGTGTGTTGTGTAATGGGCAGTATGTAAATTACTGTGGCCAATAGCTGGTGGTGGAAGTAATGCCATAATGATGGACACATGGGTTCCACATCCCACCTCTTGCAGGATACTTAGGTTAAACTGTATTGTAGCATAAAGGAATGCCATAGGTGTGTAATAGGGTTACCTGCAAACTGTCTATGTTGTAGCAAGGCAGAACAGTGCAGCTGTGCAGGAAGGTGTTGTGAGATAGTGGACCTGATGTCTGAATGTACCCCATATATACGTATGCATATGTGTGTGTATATATATATATATATATATATATATATATATATATATATATATATATATATATATATACATATATACACACATGTATGTCCGCAAATATACAGATATCCATGTGTAGACATATATATAAACACATACATACATCATATATATCTACACATATATATAGATATATACCTATATGCACATCTACATATATACAAACACACACAAAAACATATATGTATGTAAATACATGTCCCCTATATTACCACCACAGTGTTGCATGCTATGTGTGAGGGAATAGCACACATAGCAATACACACAGATATCTACAGCTGTCAGTGAGTGCAACATGGACGGGTATGTCACTCGAGAACCCCTTGTTGGGACCACATTGCCCTTGTTTGTAAAGTATGGACTGGGAATATGAGAAAGTATGGCAGGTATTGTTGTGGAGGTGGTAAGGGTTGGTAGATATCAAGGACAACCTTCAGGGGTGGTATGTGACACATGTGGTGGGTAAACACCCTGGATGGTGTGTGTGGTCTGTGATGTGGATGCCCCATGGGCCCCAATATGGACACAATGGGAACAAGCCACCCACCCACTGCTACTCACAACAGCAGTCCATGTTCTGAAGGTGCCTGGCCTGCAGGCTGAGCAGAAGGAGCATGTGGACCCGGTGAATGTGTACTGGGTGCCTCAAGGTGATATAGAACATCCCACATGTGTCTGTGGAGCCCGTTATGGACAGACCCTGGACCTGACCTTGTGGGACAAGATCATGTCTGTGTGTGACCTGGGGGGGGTGGCAACATCCCCTGAGTTGGTTCCACCTGAAGGTATTGCTAGACCAGTATATGAGGAGGCCCCAGGGTGGGTCACACATGTGATGTGGCCTGGTAACATGGGCAGATGAGTTTGGAGAGGTGGTTCTGCTGGCCAGTAGTACATATACATGCTATTGTGTCACTGTTATACAACATATGTGGGTAGTAATAGTCTACACAATCCTGGAACATGTCCAACAGCATGCATAGATATCCCCAATAACACAGAATGTCAGATGTGCAGCAACCACGTAGCATGCATACCACAGGCATATATGGAACCATAGTGGCCCTGACAATGGCATGCAGGTGAATAGTCTTTAACAGGCCAGCAATGATAGTGTCCACACAGGGAACATGGCCACAAACACAGTGTACAAAGTGTGGTACAATACAATATCTGCCCCACTGGTAGGTAAGCTGTAGGCATACCTACTGAGTTGTGCGTACAGTTTGCTTTCATTGATATGGTGGGGAGGTGACAGTGATGTGTATTAAGAACTGTGGTATCCCTGCTGCATGACCTGCTCACACCTGTGTCCATCTTTATGTCTTTCAGGCAAGATGTCCCATGGAAGGCTTCCAGCATACTCAACCACTGAGAATGACGTGTGGTAAACCACTTAATACAGCACTACCCTGTCTTGTTTGGCCAGGCTGCCCATGATCAGGAGGAGCAGACCGCCCTGTGGAAAGACCTAGTCCACAGGGTCAATGATGTTGGACTGCATAACCGCAGTACTGAGCAGGTCCGGCATCATTGTTCTGACATGCTTCGCAATGCCCGTCAGCATGCTGCTGCAGTCTGGGGGGAACACCTCACAACAGGGTGGGGCCATACCATCCATCCACCCTGACATGTGTGGAGGAGCTTCTAGCCAGCGTCGTGTTACCTGCCCATCTGCATAGCCACCAACTGATGGACAACTTTGTGGAGGTGCGTGCTACCCACACACTGGCTAAGGAGCGCACAGGTAAGGCCACAGGGCACATCAGTAGTCCACTGTTGCATATATATCTCCATCTGTACAGGTAGACATGTCATAGATATAGTTTGTTGCTGCATAGTAATGATAAACAGATGTGCATATGTGGTAGCATTCTAAACATGTACTGTTGATGTATTGGTAATGCTGCACCCACCCTGTAGCAATGCCACAGGTGTGGCTACTGACTTTGCACCTTTCACCCTCTTATGTAAGTCCCTCTGGTATACCACCAAGGCAGCAGCCTGTAACTGGTGAGTATAGTTTATGTAGATGCTTGCCAATACACCGGGCATGTAATACCTATGGTATATTCCATGCACACATCTAACACACCTACCCAGAATGCATGCTGTACATGTGCACGTATTGTTGGTGTTAAATGGACGGCATCACAGTGGTGACCATGATGGGGTATTGGAAGGGTATATCAGAGACCTGCAAGATAACTAACATCCTGTCATTGTGGAATGTATCCAAAGTGAGTAACATAATGGTGGGAGACATGGCCTACAGTAGGAACATGTTTGGAACAACACCCGTATACAGTGCAACACCAGTGTATATACCTGTAGGACAATGGCAACTGTTGCAGAGTTACGCTATGGCATAACGTATTACTGTGGTCCACATTATCAGCTGGGACTAGGCTGTAACATATGGTGTTCAGTGTATAGAACACTGCAAACTGACACACATGTAGGCGTTACTTGTCAAGCATCTGCAAAAAGGCTGAAGGTGGGGGAAGTGTCAGCATGACACACCAGTGAACTGCAGCAGGGATCCTAAGGATGCTAAGAATGGCTGTATCTGCACATAGTCAGTTTCAGGAACTGTGGCAGATTTAACTCTACCTCCACAGCAATAGTGACGGCAGTGTGTGAACACCAAGGGATGTGCACATGAGTAGACCTTGCAATCATACAGATTAGGGGAACATGTGCAGGGCAGACTGAACATACACTGGCAAATGCAGATTGCCCACACTAGTATACCCTTGCCAGGAGTAGTGACTGTTGTAGTACACACCACAGGAGGTGCGATGAACCATCATGATAAGAGTTTGCACACATATGCCCACACAGAGTGTATGCAGTGTGGTCAGCATCTGCACACCTAACACATTCCATAGACACTGCAGGTGAAAGTACAGGACATATGTCCCATATTGGGCTCATGTGCTGTTAATATATGTGGTGATGTGGTCCCATGGCAGATCAAGGAAGGGTGCGTCATATCAATAAGGGTGTGTATGCCCCCATAGCCATGGTATGCTCTGATGGTTGTCAATTTAATAGCATTGGATTGGTCATACATGATCCGCTGATGTTGAGAGCTGTAAGTCAGACATCAGGCATCACAAATTACATCTGTCCACATATCATCCTAGGTAGGTGTTGCTGAAAAACATAGGGGCTGTGAGCATTAAAGCTGACATAAAGGACACAGTACTACACATTCAGTAATGGGTTGTACACCTGTGAGGTGTGGTGCACAGTACATGGCAGAGTGCAGAACAGGTGCACAGCAATACTGTGTACATGGGTGCAGTGGTATCCAGGGGAAGGGGCATCACCTAGTGACACAGCACATGCATCACAGACATGTACACTGCTGCTAGCATGGATTGACTATAGCTGCACTGCATGCTGTTGTGTACCATATCTTATGCATGTTGACAGATTGGTTATAGGAGGTCTGTGTGTACTATCATTGTACAGACTCACCTGTATGTGTGTATGCGTGTGTGTACTGTTATGCAATGCTGTACAGGTCTTAAAGTGTATTTATTGTTTTTCCCCACAGGTGACGAGGTGGGTCAGGGTCCTTCTTGCATGCAATCTGATGTTGGTGTCCATACAGACACCGAAGATGATGATAGTACTGTTGATGCACAGGTGGGGTTGTCAGGGGGCGAAACAGTGCCATCATTTGACATTCCCATTTTAGCCACCCCAAACCCGCACACAGTTTCAGTGCCTATACATACCCCATCACCAGTGGCCATAGCGGAGCGACAGCTGGTATTTGGTGGCAGTGCAAAGTGTGGTAACCATGCCTACTGTGCCTGGTCACAGCAGGCATAACCTGATGTCCGGCAGGACATCACATAGGCAGATGTCCCAGGGTGCTCGTGGTAGGGCCGCTAGTCATCATGCCCCTGGGAGACACGACACAGCTGGTACGAGCAGGTGCATGTTCCAGGCTGTCATGACAGCGCAGGCACATATAGAACATTACACCAGATAGGGCCTGAGGCTGCAGAGGGCTGCTCTCACATCTGTAAGTGACAACTCCCGTGAACTGTCTGGTGCCATCCATGCATTAACTGAGCTCATGGTGAGATGATGGCCCTCATCAACCGTGGTCTGTCCGTGCTTGAACGTGTGGTGGGAGTGCAGTGATGGCCGTGTGGATGTAGGCCAACAACACCAACAGCTGGCAGTCAACGTGGACATGCTAGGACACCAAAGCATTCCTGTAGTGGCAGTACCAGTCCTGGCACTGTGGGGGGGGGGTGCTGTCCACACCACACCCCAGCAGGCCATGAGCAAGTGGTCCTGGCCAGTCCCAGAAGTGACCTGGTTCCAGCGGACATTTGTCATCATCAGGTGAGAGTAGCACATTGAGGCCTATACCTGGACATGATCATGGAACCCCTGGCAGGCACAATCCACATGTCTGTGACTGGAGGCCGTGAACTGCAAACCCTGACAGGTATGGTCTGCAGCAGTCCATAAACACCTGTGTAGGGCAGCCACATGGCAGAACTGTGTGCCTGCATACCCACACACAATACAAACACACCTAGGGCAACCCCATACCTACACACACCACATCACCGTGCCCAGTTCACCTTATTACACCCCTCACCCACACACATGGTGTCAAACGTAATGCCTACCCTTGGCCTCTGGAAAACCAACAACACACCCTGTGCATATGACAATACCTGTGGCACAATCCTGTCCTCCATAGCATCAATGCAGGGACAGTCTAATATGGTTCTGATGCACAAGGTGACTGTACAATAGTGTACTACAGTACTGCAGTGTAACATGTTGTAAGGAGTAAAGTGCAATGCATATATGTCAGGTAGAGTAGCCATCCAACAATGGTGCATTATAGCTGTTAGCAACACTAGTTGATTGTGGTCTCTATAATGTTATCCATTTGTGTTGAAGGTGGACAAGTGTCAGCATGAGGATGGTCTGCAGTCATATTCCACAATGGGTATGGCACTGTGGTGACACCATGGCTGTGGCATATTTGGGGTACAGTTGAACACATGTCACAGGTTTGTATAACACTTATTGCCTGTGCCAAATGGACAGGTGACCCGCTGGGATATGTATAATCTGGAACCTGATGTAGACCCATCCACATACATGCACACTCTTACTTGGCAACACTGGGACTAGACCCCCTATCTAGGTATGTAGTGATACTGAAGTGTGGGGCTTTCATTGCACACACCAGACAGTGTTTAGGGTGAGCTGCATTCTAGGTTACATGTTACATGCAGAACATCCCCAGACATGTACAGTATGCCAATGGAGGATGTAATGGGTGCATACCTTCATATACACATTAACAAACACATAACAGACAGACACACATCCGAGAGACCTGGGCCTATCGCTGCTAACTAACTTGACTGTGTGTCCAATGTGTTACAAGTAGGCTGCACACAGCACATGCATAACTGGCCTGGATTGTGGTATCAGTTACCTGTATGGTTGATGGTGACTGTGGTAACCATAACGTGGTACATAGGACATATACCAGGTGTACCTTGGTGTAATGACAGTGTACACAGCACCCACATCCCCCAGTGGATATTGTACTCCCTGAAACCCATGATGACACTCTGACATACCCACCATCACACATTGGCCATGACTGTGCTACAACCCATTGTATATCTCAACAGTGGTACTACAGGGATATGCATCTAATGCACATGCCACATGCATAGTAGGGTGTTGCATTGTCATGCCTCACCTATGGGTAGCAACAACACTATCTGTACTACTGTGTGGCAATGGGCATTGTAATAGGAGTATGTGGCCTTGGAATGCTGTACCCTACAGATATATGGACATACACACATACACACACTTGCCAGAACACAATGGGTATCCCATGCCAGTCAACCCATTTGTACAACACTGTTGTGCTGGTACTGCAAGGCTCATGTAGCCAGTATGGAGAGGAGCTTAACAGGGTACATGTAATGTCACATACAGCAGCCACAACTGACTATGGCAATGGGTGTTGCGGTGGTTGTGAAGGCCCTCATGGAATTCCCAAGTACAGGTGTGCTAACACACAGACACTGCTATAGTCAGTCATGCACACATACACATGTGTCAGTACTGGGGTGCATTACTGCAGGTGGTCATAGCTGGGTACCTAGCTATTGTCCAAGGAAAGATGGGTTGTGTAGGGTTTGTGTTTATAGTGGCATCCTGCCACCTGCCACATGGCAGCAGGTCATCTTTCAGCAGACATTACTGTGGTGACCCTTAGGGTGAGATTGACAGGCATCAGCCAATCCTCCAGGTGCCTCCTGCACATGGCCACTGAGGTGATCAAGTTGACATGTATGTGACATGCATTACAACCCATAGTGTCTGTGATGGAGACCTGTACCCATGCATGTTCTGTTGACTGTGGCAGTGTAGTGGAGGTACTTGTGGCATGTGGTGCGTACAGAGTGTTATCTCCTATATGTGCCAGTTCTTAAACAGCTGGGCAGACATGTCAGTGTCAATCAAATTTAGGGTGTCTGTACATATCCCAGCTGGATACCTGTCATCTGCACATCTGTACAGGGACTGACAGTCATCAGCTTGGCAAGTAGCTATGCAGTAGGATGAATGTGTTGACAGATAGACATTTGACAACAATATTCATGCCATAACTACATGTCAGAAGCCCTCACTAACATGTGCTATACAAACAACAGTCTACAGTTACATTCCACATGTTGGATCATTACCCAGTAGGGGTTATATTCTGTGACACAGCTCACACACCAGGAATAAACAGGGAGGCCTCAGAGTCCAGCTATGCCTGCAGGTGTGCCTGTTGTCAGTGTGACATTTAGCACTTTACTCTTGCCTGGGTAAGCACTGTCAACAGTAGTACTGCCATGATACACTACATGCCAATGTGACAGCACATACCCTGGGCTACTACCCCTGTATGTGATACATTCACGCAGATAACAGTGCTGTACAGGCCTCATATACATCTGTGTTCCACACATGACACTCACACTCCTTGCTACTGTAATGACAGCACATAGGCGCATGTATTGTATGTGGCATCGCATACACTTATTACAGATGTCATTACCCTGCTATGTTATCAGACTGGGTGGTATGAACTGGTTACCAGGGCTAAGCCATGCTTAGCAGGTATCAGCATTGCTGCAATATAACAGCTAAGCTGGTTTGAGCACTGGTAAGTGAAGCCTATACTGTGTAAGCACCCATACGTTTCCCGGTAGCTTAGCACCGCTTAGCTTCACGCAAACCCACTTAAAGCTGCTTAAAACTGCCTTAACCCCTCTGTATCCAACAGCCCTTGTTCTGCGCAGCAACAAAATGAACAGCCATTGCAGGGCTTGAACCCAGGACCCTATAGTAACAACATTTAACCACTACGCCATGACCACTAGGAAGACAACTGTGGTTTTTTCCAGTATATCTGTCAATACACATATTGGTTAGTATTCAACAATTGCCTTTACTTCCACAATTTTGTAGTACTTGTTATTAATATGAATGTTGCATTACATATGTTGTTTTACCATAATGTACACATAGCAGATACATATGGTGAGATACAATCTGGGAGGCTATACACAACCGTGAGATTTACACATAACAGGAATATGGATGTCCAAGTGTATTAGTTCTGGTTTAGGCACTTGGGCTTCAGGCCAGTTATTTTACATTAAGAAGGTTCGTGGTCTGCACTCTTGTGGGAGAAGAGGCTGGACTCTGCCCTTCTGAGCTGGGAATTTTCTGGTTAAAGGTTTATAGTGCCTGAATATTTGAACTGTATCTTACTGAAATTGGTTCACTTTGTTTGCTCTAGCATAGACTAGATCCAGGCCTACTGAATCTAGCTTTGTTTATATGCTTGTTGTTTGTTTGCTTGTTATTTCCTGGAAGCTAATTCCACCTAATACTAACTTCTCAGCACTTCTGTGGATCACTAGTGATATCTGCATTGCTTACTGTACTTATTTCCTTGTTTCACTTGAAAGAAAGTTACTGTTTGTCGTTTTTGCATTTAGTTACTTGTAACACATTGCACTCAAGTTACCTGGCACTTGCTCACTAAAGCAATTATATAAGTCAGCACTAAAAATTAAAAGCACTACACCCTCACTCCCCACTGGCCCTTGTTTTCAATTAATGATTTCCCAATATTATTCTAGCATGTCCAAAGGTCAGTTGTCAATCTCCTCTCCGGTCCAGCTGGTGAATCTGGGAATCTTGAGGCAATGTTATAACTGCCTCATGTACACAGACAACCCTCTCCTCCTCCCACATAACACAAATACTTGCGAGATGCAGCTATTTAGCCAAACTGAGGCTGAGCTCTCTCAACTCAGGACTGGCAAGACCAGACAGGAGGAGAAGGCAACTACACACACCACAAAACCAGCCTCACATAATGCTACCACTCCACTGAATCAAACACATAAAGCACAAAGACATACTGAGGCTCTGAGTAAAAATTTACCTAAACAGCAGAGGCCTCCAAAGCAGACACCCAAACAACTGCTACCTCAAGACACCCCACAAGCAACACATAAACCACAAAAGCAGTGTGCAAAGCAGTCACAGCCCTTAAGGCCAAATACAACACCAAACATACTTGTCATAGGTGACTCCATAGTCAGACACACTGACGTCCCACTCACCAGGCTGAACAAGGAGAGGGTCACAGTAAGCTGCCTATCGGGCGCTAGAATCCGCCACATAACACAAGCACTGGTCACTCCACGGCAAGTACAAATATGACACAGTCATTGTCCATGCTGGTGAACGACCTGAGACATAACTCCCTGGACTACATGAAAAGAGACAGAGGAGCTCTCTGATTATGTAGCCCAGGCAGGTATGACCCTAACCCTGAGCAGTATCCTTCCTTCACCAAGAATGATGCCACAATATAGAGACAAGATGATCAGCTTTAACAATTGGCTTAATGTCTGGTGTCATTCAAAGGGGATCCAGTGTCTGTCTGCCTGGGATGACATGCTTGACAAGCCACGCTGCTTCGCAAGGGACGGCTTGCACCTGTCACCCTGGTATTCTGGATATTGGCTAAGGCTCTTGCCACCCCATAGTGCCTTTTTAGGCAAGGCTCAAATTCTAAACCTACCACCCTAGAAAACAAAAATGGGAAGAAACTGAGGGTAATGCTGCTCAATGCCAGAAGTCTAAATCTCAAAATGCACGACTCGAGGCCCTTCTCAGTATGGAGAACATCGATGTCTGTGCTGTAACTGAAACCTGGTTCAAGGCTCCTGAGAGCACCCCGCACTATTAGGTTTTACCTCATATCATGCGTTCGCCCCAAAACCCGGACCACACCACAAAGGAGGGGTGTATCCATATTCATAAAGGATACTCATACCTCCAGGTTGGTGGCAACGCATGCTTCGGAAACCATCCAGGTGCAACTAACCATAGGCAAAACTGCTCTACAAATTGTAGCATGCTACAGGCCACCCTCTCAAACTCAGGAACCCCACACAGCCTTCCTGAAGACACTGGAGGTATAAATGTATCTCCAAACACCATCATATTGGGTGACTTCAACTACCCGAATATAGACTGGGAACATTACTCAAGCCCTAACTTTCTAGCCCAACGGTTCCTGGAGTTCATAAATTCAAATGCCATGGAACAGCTAGTCACTGTTCCACGAGAGGAGAAAATATACTAGATCTCATTGTCACAAACATGGGGACAAAATGCTCCACACGAAGTATATCCCTCATTGGTGAGATCTGATCATAAACTAATCTCACTGGAAATCCACATCCCGCCCCCACCCCAAGCAAAAAGACCATAGTGAAGAACTTCTCTAAAGCAAACTTCACACTACTCAAGACTGGTGTGGTATCCTTCAAGGCCCCTGAGCCAGAGGAAACCACAACCCAAGCTGCGGAAGCCCTTACAAATGCCTTCTATGAACACCTCCAGGACTGCATGGATCAGGCAATCCCAAATAAAACCAAGACTCTTTCCACAAAGGGCAAACGTCCAGTCTGGTGGACCCCAGCCATTAACAAACTTTACAATAAGAGGAGAAAGCTATTACATGATAGAACAAAATCCATAAAAGGGAAGTCACCCCTGATCATTATTAGTAAAAAATATGAGCACTCATAAAATCAACTAAGGCCAATTTTGAGAGAAAATTGCCATGGATTCAAAGGACAATCATAAGGCCTTTTCAGCTATGTTAGGAACCTGGGTGGAAACTCCCAGATATGCTCAGAATTAGTCCAAAATGATACAAAATCACTGAACCCACAGACATTGCCAACATACTGGCAGACAGGTTCAGTGCAAACTTCACCCCTCCCTAAAGGAGAGATAACTATCCCAGCCGAGTGTAGCCTCCCGGACATCTCAAATGCGCAGGTGAAAGCTGCTCTCTAAAGCTAAAAACACAGCATCAATGGGACCGGATGGTGTCCCCTGTGTGCTACACGAGCTAAATGAGGAATTAAACCCGCATAAGGCAGCTGTTTAATCTCAGCCTTTCCACAGGATACGTGCCAAGTGGCGTCGGCAACTGTGGTCCCACTCCACAAAGGCGGCGCCTCTATGGACCCTGGTAATTACCGCCCCATAAGCTTAACAAGTCTAGTCTGCAAAGCTATGGAGAGGATCATAATGGAGCTCATAAACAAAGATATAGGGACTTGCAGACATTGGACCCGACCCAGTTTGGCTTTGTCAAGGGAAGATCATGCCTTTTGAACTTGGTTGACTTCTTCGAAACAGTCACCAAGGCCATTGATGAGGGAAAGGCAGTCCATACAGCCTACCTTGACCTTGCAAGGCTTTCACACAATACCCCACTGGTATTGTAGAAAACTTACCAGCTTAAATGTAAACCCATATGTCACAAGATGGGTTGCAAACTGGCTTAAGGACAGAACCCACAGGGTTAGAGTTGCTGGCGCTGTGTCAGACTCCAAGCCGGTCACAAGTGGTGTCCCACAGGGCTCGGTCCTTGGCCCCTATTGTTTGGCATCTACTTCTCAGAAGTACAGGCCAACATGGGAGGACTTTGCTGACAAAGTTTGCAGACGACTGCAAACTGGGCCATAGTGGAAAGTGCATCGGACACGGATATCCTTCAGAAGGGACTCACGGAAACAGATAGCTGGTGCCAGAGCCATGGCCTGAAGTTAAACGCCAAAAATGTATAGTCATACCCTTCGGAAAAACAAGGTAACCCCAAGCTACCATATAGGTGGCAATCCACTAAGCACAGAAGAGGTTATCAGGGACCTGGGGACCCAGGTTGACAGTGGCCTTTCTTTGACACTCACATTGCTAAAGTGGTTACTAAGACCTTATACATTCCCCACCTGATCATGAAGGCCTTCACATCCTGATCGAGTGAGGACATTGTTCCCTGTACTCTTCACTTATCAGACCAATGATCGAAAGTACAATGCCCCATTCGGGATGTATCTCACCCGACATCTGCAGCAATTGGATAGACCCCAAAAGTTCCTCACCAAAAGGATAAAGGGACTCCAAAATCTGTCATATGCTGCCAGATTGAAGAAACTCCAGCTCTATTCAGTCGCATACCGTCTGCTCAGAGGTGACATGTGCCTGACATACAAGGCCATGTCCAACCCGGAATTAATGGACATGCTCCACCTCAAAAAAAATCCAAATCCACCAAAACCACTAGAGCAAGCGACTTAAACCTTAGCACGGATATAAATAGGACGTGCTGGAGGGATAGATTTATCACTCAGAGACTCCCTATGCTGTGGAATAAAATCCCGGTCCATGTGAGGCAGAGCACCTCGCTGACTCTGTTCAAGAGAAATCTAGACCTGTGGATGGGAGATCGTAGGTTTACCCCAGGAATCATCTCTGTGTCACTGCTGGACAGAGGCACAACAAACTAATGGGCACAGTATTTTTTCATATAAGGGGTGGCGTAAGCCACAATAATTTGGGCTAGGCTTATAAATGCCTTAGGGCAGATAGCCTAGTATAAATCTATGAACCTATGAACCTATGTACATACACATGTATATTCATACATATGTCTGTATACACATCTGTATAGTGCAACATATATATGGCCATGTGTACACCTCTTCATATGTACATATATATATATATATATATATATATATATATATATATATATATATATATATATATATAGAGAGAGAGAGAGAGAGAGAGCTATATATGTATGCACATCCTATTTGTACAGATGTGCCTATTTATGTAGATATATATGTATATATCTATAACTATATGTGCATACATATCTATTCTGGTATACCTATTACTGTCAATGTATATGTAGATATCCATAAGTATGTGTGCATATGTATCTCTATCTGTATATGTGTAGACATATATTGCTGTGTATATGTATATATCTGAGAGTTTATATGTATAGATATATGTACATATACATATCCATCTATGTATGTTGATATGTGTATGTATTTATATCTATATAGATATATGGATAACTATATATACATATATGTTCACCATATGTCCTGAACATGGAGTGGAGCCCTATCTCAGCCCCAATAGTCCCGACTTCTTAGTGCAAGGGGATGTCAAGTATGTATTGCAGGTATATGTAGACTATTACTACTGCAATAGGGGTTGTCCTCACAGACATGTTGTATATGAACTATCTGATCAACACCATCCTCATATGTGCCACTCACACATTAACCTTACATATTCTGGGCCATTACACAGTGTGGTCTGATGCATGTCTGTGGTATGGGACTTGTGTGTGTTTGGCCCTATAAACATGTAAGCTGATAGGGTAACATACAGTGGAGCAGCATGTAACATCAGATAGAACAGGACCAAGAACAATGACATCTACCGCAGTCTGTACACAGGCCAAGGTACATATTCACAATACACACACTGTCGATAATCACCATAAGTACACAGTTCTCAGTACTGCATACACAACCACAAAATGCCCAGGTTGTGTCCTCAGATATAACCCCTACTATACATAACATGTGTAGCAGTCTGATATCTCACTGGCTTGTTATCAGATATGATCTCAATGCATTATGGTGTACAGAACATATGCACCTCTTACTGCATGACATATGTACAAAGGTTGACAGAGTTGTGGCTGGAGGCACAAACACAGGGCCAATATTGACATGTTGCTGAGATAACCTCATACATTTACTGTTGTAATAGGGTTTGTTGTGACATATGTCCTATGAGGAATATGAAGTCAGTAACTCTCATGGCTGTCACCATGTACTGACTGCAATCCTCACACTATACTTCTGCAGTTCACAGACAGGTGCTCTGTGAGTAACACAAGAAACAAAAGGCACCATACACTGCCCAGTCTACAGATGACCCTACAGATGGGGGTTTCCTCAGAAACATAGCACTATCATGACAGGTACTAAAACATGTAGACCAGCCATATCCACACACACACACACACACACACACACACACACACACACACACACACACACACACACACACACACACACACACACACACACACACACTATTAAACCAACATTACTCCAAATGCAGAATAGCAACATTTACATTCTGTAGTCATGTCAAGCACATCCCCATCCTGTGTGTTGGCCTGTTTCCACAGTGTATGTTGTTAGAGGTAAATCCCCAATCCACCTGTGATGCTGTTTGCCAAACATCAGATCTAGGTCCTGTTCATAGTGAATGAAAAGGCCCAACACCAACATGCTGTTCCTAGATATTGGAGTGTGTTTCCATGCAATTGGCTATGGGAATGTTACCACAGCTATTCCACATGCAATCAGCTAGTAGAGGGCTGTAATTCATTCAGAGGCCATCAACTGATTATGAGCTTCACTTACAAAACACATGCACCTGCCTAAACAAAGCAGGTGTAGTTCTCCACATCCACCAGAGGGGAGTGAGAGAGGCAGACAGAGGCAAAGATAAGACAGGGAGGGGGTGGGAGAGTAAAACCTAAGCAGGTTTGTGTCACACACCTCCCAGTACAGGGTATCAAACCCTGACTAACTATGTATTGCTATCACAAGTCTATGCAGTTATTGGATGCAACACATAGCTTACATGTAGAGGAGCTCTCCAAATGTATATGTGATTCTGAGTGACATCTGCAACAGAGATATGGTAGCGATATGGTAGGTGTAGTACACGTGCCTGTCCGCATGAACAGGTGTCAGCGTCAACACAGCCACACTCTCTCAGGGACTCACACACATTGACACACTTAGCAGGGTCAGGAATACACTTCCTCACTAGTTAGTTTGCCACAGTACAGCACTTTGCAGGTATCACATTCACTAAAGGGGTTATCCGGAAGTTATATAGGCAAAGGGTATGTGGAGGTGTCTGAAATCAGACAGCATGCTTCAGTATGCCAATGGGGGTTGTAGTGAGTGTGAATGTGGTCAAAAGCATCATACACCACAGACACAGACACAGGGTACCAGTACTGACATGCATGTGTGCATTGCTTCATGGGTTCATAGTGGTTGACTCTGCCAGAAGGCTATACAAGGATAGGTGAAGGGTATACCTTGGCATCAGGCCACATGACAACAGTCTGCAGTGTGGCTCAGGGGTGTAGTATCTGGATTGGCCCACACAGGTGGGTATTGTAGTCACCATCCAGTCACCTGGGTAACTATTGTGTTTGGTCATTGCTGTTCAATGCTTGCCATGTATGTGTTCTTTAGTCCATGACATGGACACTGTGTGAAATGTGCACACCTCCCACATGCCTGTACAGTGGCATGTGGAACTGTACCTGGGGTGTCTGGCCCATGTTGTGTACACATATTGTTATAATCAGATGTGCCTGTCCTGGCATCATGTGCTGGGAATAGGTAATGCACAGCAGGTTGACCCTGTACCTACATTGATAGCATGATACAGGTATTCCCTGGTGTCAATGGCATCTGTCCATAAAGGGCATGTGTATAAGGCATGGTATGTCCTTTGTAGGTCACATTTGATGGTACCACAGGTGTTGCAGGCATTCAGTGGGGAGCATAGTGAAGGCACATTGTCTGCATGTGCGTGCATATTTTACTGAATGACAGGGTGCAATACCTTTTTTTCACCCACTGCAATCACACCATGGTACTATCTGTGGGCAATATGCAGGGTACTACCAACATAGCAGTTGTTACCTAGGCAAGTGTGTTTGTGTATGAGACATGGGTTAAGAGTGTTCTCTGTGTAATACAGGGGTTACTAACTTTGTTGATCAGACTTTGATGTCACATGTAGGGGTATGGATTGCCACCCCAGCCTCTCGGCAATTTCACATCTGTTATCCTTGTAGGGTGGACACTGTGACATATAATAGGGCCACCATATAAGAAGTTTGCAAAACCCGCTTCCCAATGAGTCCAGTTGTTACACACTCACAGCTACCTCCACACAGGATACGAATGGCAAACACAGACACACACACACACACACACACACACACACACACACACACACACACACACACACACACACACGCACACCTGCCATGTCTACGATTAGAACTCCTACCTAACTAGTTTATTACACTACAGCATTACGCAGTTATAGGACATGCCACAGAGATTACTGGGTTACACCTTTCCCAAAGGTGTATTTCACAGTGAATGACATCAGCAACTATGACAAAGCAGGGCATTTGAATGCTAGTGAGTGTGACTAGCCTAAAAAGCATTGCGCCCTACACTGACAGAGACACACAAACACACACACAGTTGCATGTCTGGGATTAGAACTCCTATCTAACTAGTTTATCACACTACAGCATTAAACAGTTATCAGACATGCCATGGACATTACTGGGCTACATTTTTCCCAAAGGTTTATTTCACAGTGACTGGCATCAGCAGGCTTGCTAAAGTAGGGCATTTGCTTTGTAGTGAGTGTGACTAGCCTAAAACGCATTGCTCCCTACACAGACAAAGTAACACACACACAAACATCCACACTTGCCATGTGTGGGAATAGAACCCCTATCAAAGTACTATATCACACTACAGCATTACTCTGTTATAGGATGCACCACAGAGATTACTGGGCTACACTTTTCCCAAAGGTGTATTTCACAGTGAATAACATAAGCAGCCTTGCCAAAATAGGGCATTTGATTTGTAGTGAGTGTGACTAGCCTAAAAATCATTCCCTACACAGACAGACACACACACACGCAAATGGACACACACTTGCCAAGTCCGGGATTAAAACTCCTACCTAACTAGTTTATCACACTACAGCATTACGCTGTTATAGGATGCACCACAGAGATTACTGGGCTACACTTTTCCCAAAGGTGTATTTCAAAGTGAATAACATCAGCAGCCTTGCCAATGTAGGGCATTTGAAATGTAGTAAGTGTGACTAGCCAAAAAGCATTGCTTCCTACATAGACAGAGACAAACACACACAGTTGCATGTCTGGTATGAGAACTCCTACCTAACTAGTTTATCACACTACAGCATTACGCAGTAATAGGGCGCACCAAGGAGATTACTGGGCTACACTTTTTCCAAAGGTGTATTTCACAGTGACTGACATCAGCAGGCTTGCCAAAGTAAGGCAATTTGTACAGATGTGCTCTATTTATGTAGATATATATATATATCTATAACTATATGTGCATACATATCTATTCTGGTATACCATTACTGTCAATGTATATGTAGATATCCATAAGTATGTGTGCATATGTATCTCTATCTGTATATGTGTAGACATATATTGCTGTGTATATGTATATATCTTGAGAGTTTATATGAATAGATATATGTACATATACATATCCATCTATGTATGTTGATATGTGTATGTATTTATATCTATATAGATATATGGATAACTATATATACATATATGTTCACCATATGTCCTGAACATGGAGTGGAGCCTCTCAGCCCCAATAGTCCCGACTCTTAGTGCAAGGGATGTCAAGTATGTATTGCAGGTATATGTAGACTATTACTGCAATAGGTTGTCCACAGACATGTTGTATATGAACTATCTGATCAACACCATCCTCATATGTGCCACTCACACATTAACCTTACATATTCTGGGCCATTACACAGTGGTCTGATGCATGTCTGTGGTATGGGACTTGTGTGTATGGCCCTATAAACATGTAAGCTGATAGGGTAACATACAGTGGAGCAGAGTGTAACATCAGATAGAACAGGACCAAGAACAATGACATCTACGCGGTCTGTACATAGGCCAAGGTACATATTCACAATACACACACTGTCGATAATCACCATAAGTACACAGTTCTCAGTACTGTACACACAACCACAAAATGCCCAGGTTGTGTCCTCAGATATAACCCCTACTATACATAACATGTAGCAGTCTGATATCTCACTGGCTTGTTATCAGATATGATCTCAATGCATTATGGTGTACAGAACATATGCACTCTTACTGCATGACATATGTACAAAGGTTGACAGAGTTGTGGCTGGAGGCACAAACACAGGGCCAATATTGACATGTTGCTGAGATAACCTCATACATTTACTGTTGTAATAGGGTTTGTTGTGACATATGTCCTATGAGGAATATGAAGTCAATAACTCTCATGGCTGTCACCATGTACTGACTGCAATCCTCACACTATACTTCTGCAGTTCACAGACAGGTGCTCTGTGAGTAACACAAGAAACAAAAGGCACCATACACTGCCCAGTCTACAGGATGACCCTACAGATGGGGGTTTCCTCAGAAACATAGCACTTCCATGACAGGTATTAAGACATGTAGACCAGCCATATCCACACACACACACACACAAACACACACACACACACACACACACACACACACACACACACACACACACACACTATTAACCAACATTACTCCAAATGCAGAATAGCAACATTTACATTCTGTAGTCATGTCAAGCACATCCCCATCCTGTGTGTTGGCCTGTTTCCACAGTGTAAGTTGTTAGAGTGTAAATCCCCAATCCACCTGTGATGCTGTTTGCCAAACATCAGATCTAGGTCCTGTTCATAGTGAATGAAAAGGCCCAACACCAACATGCTGTTCCTAGATATTGGAGTGTGTTTCCATGCAATTGGCTATGGGAATGTTACCACAGCTATTCCACATGCAATCAGCTAGTAGAGGGCTGTAATTCATTCAGAGGCCATCAACTGATTATGAGCTTCACTTACAAAACACATGCACCTGCCTAAACAAAGCAGGTGTAGTTCTCCACATCCACCAGAGGGGAGGAGAGAGGCAGACAGAGGCAAAGATAAGACAGGGAGGGGGTGGGAGAGTAAAACCTAAGCAGGTTTGTGTCACACACCTCCCAGTACAGGGTATCAAACTTCTGACTAACTATGTATTGCTATCACAAGTCTATGCAGTTATTGGATGTAACACATAGCTTACATGTAGAGGAGCTCTCCAAATGTATATGTGATTCTGAGTGACATCTGCAACAGAGATATGGTAGCGATATGGTAGGTGTAGTACACGTGCCTGTCCGCATGAACAGGTGTCAGCGCCAACACAGCCACACCTCTCAGGGACTCACACACATTGACACACTTAGCAGGGTCAGGAATACACTTCCTCACTAGTTAGTTTGCCACAGTACAGCACTTTGCAGGTATCACATCTACTAAAGGGGTTATCCGGAAGTTATATAGGCAAAGGGTATGTGGAGGTGTCTGAAATCAGACAGCATGCTTCAGTATGCCAATGGGGGTTGTAGTGAGTGTGAATGTGGTCAAAAGCATCATACACCACAGACACAGACACAGGTACCAGTACTGACATGCATGTGTGCATTGCTTCATGGGTTCATAGTGGTTGACTCTGCCAGAAGGCTATACAAGGATAGGTGAAGGGTATACCTTGGCATCAGGCCACATGACAACAGTCTGCAGTGTGGCTCAGGGGTGTAGTATCTGGATTGGCCCACACAGGTGGGTATTGTAGTCACCATCCAGTCACCTGGGTAACTATTGTGTTTGGTCATTGCTGTTCAATGCTTGCCATGTATGTGTTCTTTAGTCCATGACATGGACACTGTGTGAAATGTGCACACCTCCCACATGCCTGTACAGTGGCATGTGGAACTGTACCTGGGTGTCTGGCCCATGTTGTGTACACATATTGTTATAATCAGATGTGCCTGTCCTGGCATCATGTGCTGGGAATAGGTAATGCACAGCAGGTTGACCCTGTACCTACATTGATAGCATGATACAGGTATTCCCTGGTGTCAATGGCATCTGTCCATAAAGGGCATGTGTATAAGGTATGGTATGTCCTTTGTAGGTCACATTTGATGGTACCACAGGTGTTGCAGGCATTCAGTGGGGAGCATAGTGAAGGCACATTGTCTGCATGTGCGTGCATATTTTACTGAATGACAGGGTGCAATACCTTTTTTTCACCCACTGCAATCACACCATGGTACTATCTGTGGGCAATATGCAGGGTACTACCAACATAGCAGTTGTTACCTAGGCAAGTGTGTTTGTGTATGAGACATGGGTTAAGAGTGTTCTCTGTGTAATACAGGGGTTACTAACTTTGTTGATCAGACTTTGATGTCACATGTAGGGGTATGGATTGCCACCCCAGCCTCTCGGCAATTTCACATCTGTTATCCTTGTAGGGTGGACACTGTGACATATAATAGGGCCACCATATAAGAAGTTTGCAAAACCCGCTTCCCAATGAGTCCAGTTGTTACACACTCACAGCTACCTCCACACAGGATACGAATGGCAAACACAGACACACACACACACACACACACACACACACACACACACACACACACACACACGCGCACACCTGCCATGTCTACGATTAGAACTCCTACCTAACTAGTTTATTACACTACAGCATTACGCAGTTATAGGACATGCCACAGAGATTACTGGGTTACACCTTTCCCAAAGGTGTATTTCACAGTGAATGACATCAGCAACTATGACAAAGCAGGGCATTTGAATGCTAGTGAGTGTGACTAGCCTAAAAAGCATTGCGCCCTACACTGACAGAGACACACAAACACACACACAGTTGCATGTCTGGGATTAGAACTCCTATCTAACTAGTTTATCACACTACAGCATTAAACAGTTATCAGACATGCCATGGACATTACTGGGCTACATTTTTCCCAAAGGTTTATTTCACAGTGACTGGCATCAGCAGGCTTGCTAAAGTAGGGCATTTGCTTTGTAGTGAGTGTGACTAGCCTAAAACGCATTGCTCCCTACACAGACAAAGTAACACACACACAAACATCCACACTTGCCATGTGTGGGAATAGAACCCTATCAAAAGTACTATATCACACTACAGCATTACTCTGTTATAGGATGCACCACAGAGATTACTGGGCTACACTTTTCCCAAAGGTGTATTTCACAGTGAATAACATAAGCAGCCTTGCCAAAATAGGGCATTTGATTTGTAGTGAGTGTGACTAGCCTAAAAATCATTCCCTACACAGACAGACACACACACACGCAAATGGACACACACTTGCCAAGTCCGGGATTAAAACTCCTACCTAACTAGTTTATCACACTACAGCATTACGCTGTTATAGGATGCACCACAGAGATTACTGGGCTACACTTTTCCCAAAGGTGTATTTCAAAGTGAATAACATCAGCAGCCTTGCCAATGTAGGGCATTTGAAATGTAGTAAGTGTGACTAGCCAAAAAGCATTGCTTCCTACATAGACAGAGACAAACACACACAGTTGCATGTCTGGTATGAGAACTCCTACCTAACTAGTTTATCACACTACAGCATTACGCAGTAATAGGGCGCACCAAGGAGATTACTGGGCTACACTTTTTCCAAAGGTGTATTTCACAGTGACTGACATCAGCAGGCTTGCCAAAGTAAGGCAATTGATTTGTAGTGAGTGTGACTAGTCTAAAGAGCATTGCTCCCTACAAAGGCAAAGTAAAACACACACAAACATCCACACGTGCCATGTGTGGGAATAGAACCCCTACCAAAGTATTACATTACACTGCAGAATTATACTGTTATAGGACACACCACAGAGATTACTGGGCTACACCTTGCCCAAAGGTGTATTTCACAGTGAATGACATCAGCAGCCTTGCCAAAGTAGGCATTTGAATTGTAGTGATTGTGACTAGCCTAAAAAGGATTGCTCCCTACACAGACAGAGACACACACACAGTTGCCATGTCTGGAATTAAAATTCCTACCTAATTAGTTTAACACACTACAGCATTATGCAGTTACAGGACATGCCATGGAGATTACTGGGCTATACATTTCCAAAAGGTGTATTACACAGTGACTGACATCAGCAGACTTGCCAAAGTAGGGCATTTGATTTGTAGTGAGTGTGACTATCCTAAAAAAGCATTACTCCCTACACAGACAAAGTAACACACACACAAACATCCACACTTGCCATTTGTAGGGATAGAACCCCTACCAGAGTACTACATTATAATACAGCATTACTGTGTTATAGGATGAAACACAGAGATTACTGGGCTACACCTTCCCCAGAGGTGTATTTCACAGTGAATGACATCAGCAGCCTTGCCAAAGTACTGCATTTGAATTGTAGTTAGAGTCACTAGCATAAAAACATTGCTTCCTACACAGACAGAGACACACACATACACAGACACACAGTTGTCATGTCTGGAATTAGAACTCCTACCTAATTAGTTTAGTACACTATAGCTTTATGCAGTTACAGGACATGCCACAGAGATTACTGGGCTATACCTTTCCCAAAGTTGTATTTCACAGTGGCTGACATCAGCAGGCTTGCCAAAGTGGGGCATTTAAATTGTAGTGAGTGTGACTAGCCTAAAAACATTGCCCCCTATGCATAGACATACACACACGATTGACATGTCTGGTATTAGAACTCCTACCTAACTAGTGTATCACACTACAACATTACACAGTTATACGATGTGCCATGGAAATTACTGGGCTACACTTTCCCCAAAGCTGTATTTCACAGTGAATGACATCAGCACCCTTGCCTAAGTAGGGTATTTAAATTGTGGTGAGTGTGACAAGCCTAAAAAGCATTGCCCCCTACACAGAGGCAAACAGACAGTTGCCATGTTTGGGATTAACACTCCTACCTAACTAATTTATCACACAGCAGCATTATGCAGTTATAGGACGCTCCATGGAGATTACTGGGCTACACCTTTCCCAAAGGTGTATTTCACAGTGAATGACATCAGCAGCCTTGCCAAAGTAGAGAGTTTGATATGTAGTGAGTGTGACTAGCCTAAAAAGCATTGCTGCCTATACAGATAGAGACACACACACAGTTGCCATGTCTGGGATTAGAACTCCTACCTAATTAGTTTGTCACACTACAGCATTGCACAGTTATAAGAAGCACCGTGTAGACTATTTGGCTACACCTTTCCCAAAGGTGTATTTCACAGTGAATGACATCAGCATGCTTGACAAAGTAGGGCATTTGATTTGTCGTGAGTGTGACTAGCCTAAAAAGCATAACTCCCTACACATCCAGGGTAGTATACACACAAACATCCACCCTTGCCATGTGGGGAAATAGAGCCCCTACCAAAGTATTATATCACACTACAGCATTACGCTGTTATAGGACACACCACAGCAATTACTGGGCTACACCTTTCCCTGAGATGTATTTCACAGTGAATGACATCAGCAGCCTTGAAAAAGTAGGGCATTTGAATTGTAGTGAGTGTGACTAGCCTAAAAATCGTTGCTCTCTACAGAAACACACACAGTTGCCATGTCTGGGATTAGAACTCCTACCTAACTAATTTATCACACCACAGCATTGCACAGTTATAGGATGTGCCACAGAGATTAGTAGGCTACCTCTTTCCCAAATGTGTATTTCACAGTAACTGACATCAGCAGGCTTGCCAAAGTAGGGCATTTGATTTGTAGCAAGTGTGATTAGCCTAAAAAGCATTGCCCCTTACACAGACACACACACACACACACACACACACACACACACACACACACGCACACACACAAACACACTCACACACATACAATTGCCATGTCTGATATTAGAACTCCAACCTAACTAGTGTATCACACTACAACATTACACAGTTATAGGATGTGCCACAGAAATTATGGGCTACACTTTTCCCAAAGGTGTATTTCACAGTGAATGGCATTAGCATTCTTGTGAAAGTAGGGCATTTAAATTGTGGTGAGTGTGACAAACCTAAAATGCATTGCCCCCTACACAGAGGCACACAAACACACAGTTGCCATGTTTGGGAATAAAACTCCTACATAACTAGTTTATCACACTACAGCATTATGCAGTTATAGGATGCGCCATGGAGAGTACTGGGCTACAGCTTTCCCAAAGGTGTATTTCACAGTGAATGACATCAGCAGCTTTGCCAAAGTAAAGCATTTGAATTGTAGTGAGTGTGACTAGCCTAAAAAGCATTGCTCCATATACAGCGACACACACACAGTTGCCATGTCTGGGATTAGTACTCCTACCTAACTAGTTTATCACACTACAGCATTACACAGTTATAAGACATGCCACAGAGACTATTGGGCTACACCTTTCCCAAAGGTGTTTTTCACAGTGAATGACATCAGCAGGCTTGCCAAAGTAGGGCATTTGAATTGTATTGAGTGAGACTAGCCTAAAAAGCATTGCTCACTACACAGAAACACACACACACCCACACACACACACACACACACACACACACACACACACATGCACACACACACGCACACACACACACACACACACACACACACACACACACACACACACACACACACTTGCCATATCTGGGATTAGAACTCCTACCTAACTAGTTTATCACACTACAGCATAACACAGTTTTAGATGAGCCACAGCAATTATTGGACTACTGCATTCCCAAAGGTGTATTCCAAAGTGGTTGATATCAGCATGCTTGTCATAGTAGGGCTATGGGGAGGGCAGTGTGTGTGCATGGGACATAACCCATGTATCTAGAGGTTGACACACCACATCCGGGCACACACAGGGTTATATTACACTAGTACATGTATACAGCTGCTAGATGACTACTGCCTTGCACACTCATGTTGCACAGCTAGCACTTGCACCACATAGTCTGTAATGCTGATGGATACCAGTGGCTAATTACTACAGTGAATGACATTTACACATTATGTGGTTGTAGCCATTTGGCTGTGTGCTGGGTGGGACAGGCCTCATGATGGATGGCTCTTTGTCACAGTCACTCTCTTCCGCACATCTATATATGTCTACTTTTGGCATATTATAGTGTGTTGTCCGTGGATATATGTCTGCATTCCTAGCCAATGTGTGTGCAAAGCATGACTGGTGCATACTGAGGAGTGTATGTATTAACATCTGCAACTGTCAGATATGTATGGTCGACGGTTGTTTGCAGACATGGGCTTCATTTGTTTAAGTGTGTGAGCATGCCCAGTATGACCTTTCAGTATGTTGTTGTCTGACATTGCCTTCATTTCTCTAAGTGTATGAGCATGCCCTGTATGCCCTTATGTATTGAATGTGTGGATCCATTCCAGGTAGTTTGTACTCCAGTGCAGACCTTTGTGTTGTACAGCTACAGGTAGCAAACTGTTTCTACAGGGTATCCATAGATCATTTTGCAATATGGGGTCAAACTGTGCAAGGGATAGAATGTACTGTAGGTGATTGTGCCTGCGCTATTTCTGCTACATGGTACTGGTGTTAGCAGAGATATTCAGACATGTGTACTGTTATACACTGTGATGTTTTATGTCCTCAAGTACTGTCAGGTGGACGTTTTTGTTCACAAGGATGTCCTGGGGAACAAGGGTGAATGCAGCTGTGTCTGGTATTGTGGGCAAATGCCTACATATTTATGGAAAGTTATGTCATTCTGGAGGGGGAGCTGCAGACACTTGCTGCTGGGTCTGTGTATCTGGTTCAGCACCTTGGCACAGTGCTGGCAGAGGATCCCATAGTTGTACATCCATCGACATGACAGTATGGCCTTATCTTGCTGTGGCAATACCTCACAGCTGTATAGATTCACACAGGTTACCCAGAGGCCGGGGTCATAAGTCAGGACATTACCTCTATTTTGGTGTACAGGCAGGATTGTAGCCATCCATTTATGTGTTTGCAGCCAGGGATAATGTGTGCACACAGCTGTGTCGGACCTTGCACATTCCATGCTGCCCATGCTCTCACCCTCCCTCTATTATTCTATCCTCTTCCATACATTATGCATACATTCTCTGATACTTTCCCTAAGGTTATCACCTCATCACAGCTGTGTTTTAGTGTTGGTCCACAGTTCATGCAGTGGGACATGGTGGACATGTTACTGTGGTTTGTCCACATGGCCTTGCATATGGATTATGTGGAGTGTGTTATGTTATTTGCGTGTCCATGACATGACATGCATTGGCAGTAAGTGTGAGACACAAATCTTTGGTAGAGGCCTGTAGGCCATTTGGTGGTGATGCAGGCCAGCTGTAGCAGGCCGTTGCATTCTGTCAGTCCTATAGTCCCAAACTGCCATACAGTATATTCCTCTGGGGTGACAGGGTAGGTGTGCTAGGTGTTCATGTCGATACTTTCTATCAGTATTGATCAGGTGGTGAGGATGCTGGCAGGGTACTACCTACAGCTAGGGACACACCTGCATTTAACACCTGCACTGCATGCTGCATTCTTTCGCTATTGGCATATAGAGGTGGGGGTCATATTGTACCCATTCCCAACAGTAAGGATACAACCAGAGAGGTACCTGTGGGTGGTGTTTGGGTGAGCTGGGTGCATGTGTGCTATGGACACTACTTGTACCTGATGCACAGATATACATGGGTCATTCCTGTTATGCTGACATGTGCAGGTACATCAGCTGTTTCCCAATACATCAGTCCTATCACCTTTGTGATCTGCAAGTGTTCGGCCAGGCGACACCAGTATTTCCTACTACAGGCCCAGATAATGTGATGCATACCTGTATGTATATTCCAAGGGTGTGTCCATTTCACAGTTACACATTATATACTGTATGTCTGGGGTACTTTCCCCTGTGTACTGCTTGCATATCTAGCCCAACAGCCATGCCATGTCAATCTTTCAGATGGTGACACATATTACCATCATACATTTACAATGGCTTACTGCTAGCATGTGTTATACTGGTGGGAATTGTCTTTGGCACTGCAGTTGTGAGAACATGGCCCTGTCATTAGCAGTAGTGGGCAATGGCCTCCAGGTCATACCTCAACATGCATACATACTGACCACTCTCACACAATATGAAACGCACACCAACCTAACACACACATACCTACATATTGTACAAATGCTACAATCTGTCCTGCTACCTTGGCCACCTCTGGGCATCTGTACTTCACTGGTATTATACCTAAACATACATGTTACTACATTTCTACATAGGATTGGGGGGTGCACCTAACTGCTACTACATTTCTACATAGGATTGGGGGGCATACCTGACTGTTTACTACATGTCTACATAGGATTTGGGGGCACACCTGACTGTTTCTAAATTGCTACACAGGATTGGGAGCCACACCTGTTGGTTACATTTCTACATAGGATTGGGGGGCACACCTGACTGTTACTATATGTCTACATAGGATATGGGGGGCACACCTGACTGTTTCTACATTGCTACACAGGATTGGGGGGCACACCTGACACTTGTACATATTTGCTATGACTGTACTGGTATGTCAGTTATTCCATTTCATTCTGTTTTCTAACCCATCATACTGACTAGAGGCATATCAGTGTACTACAGGTCTTTTTGATTGACTTACATATTAGTTTCTAACTTCCTACTTTTCAGAACTGACATCCCACTGCCTGACCTGATGTAGTCTGTCTATGTAGGCCTGGGGTGGAGGTTACCCATAGGGATCATTCAGAGACCTTACCACAGCCTTTGTTTGTGTTTGTCTACACCTGTCCTGCTGGCTGTGAATGTTGTTTGGTATGTGAACCCCCCTAACTGGCATGTGCATGTCATTTGGATGAATATGTGGCCCAGCACACTTCCTGCAGTGGGTTTTATCAACATGTGTAGTACTAGCTACTATGGTGACACCATTATTTGTTACAGATCTCATGCTGCCACTATAGGTTCTAGTATCTGCTGGCATCCCATTCAGCCACCCAATTCCCTTGCATGCTCACATCCATACCATAGATACAGGTAACAACACAAACTACTACATTCGGCAACTGGTAAGTTGAGAGACGTACCTTGTGGGTGTGATAGCGTTGAAGATGGTGCTGGAGGGCTGCCTATGTTGGATGCACATAGTACACTCCCTACACATGGTTGAGCACAGGTAGTGTCAATGTTTGGCATCCCTTTTACTATATATGCAAGTCAGAGAGAGGTGTCATTCCCTGGGTCCCTCCTGTGTCAGTGTATGTGCTATGCATTGCCTCTTTGCCAAGGCCAGGGCATACTAGGCACACCTCCTCCTGCCCACTGGGGCAGGCTCAGGTTGTTCCTCCTCTGAGTCACTCTATGCCTGTGCAGGCCTTGGCAATCATGGGGGGCTGTGTGGCCCTGACCCGTGCTGTTCCTGCTGCAGCTGTTTCCACAGGATTCCGCAGGGTTGGGAGGGTGGCCTCTATAATTTTGTTGTTTTTGTTTGTTAAAAGTTCCCCGCTTGTATACACCAGTGGTGTACAGTATGTGGGAAAAAAAAACTGAGGGAATGGTATTTGCTTAGTTTATAATATTGTTCTGGGCTGGTCTGGTCTGCTGCCTGTGTAATTGGCTGATTCTGATACATTGATTGGCTGCTCTGATACATTTCGCCTACCAGCTATGCTAGTTCTTTTAGATTACCTTTCTACTGCTGTTTTATTTTCCCATTGCCTTCCTGTTTAAGCCCGGGGGCGCGCCACACAATCACAGTGCTCAAATGTGCACGGAGCTGTTATTTCCTGGTTTACTTTTTTTCCCTTTAAGACCCGGTGTGCAGCACGCACACCTGTTTAGGCAATGTAAAGAGTGCTAGGCAGCCTCAGACACACCCCCTTGCTTAGCTCTGCTTAGCTAAGGGCAAACCCGAGACACAGGGCTCCAATCTGCTTATAGTATGCCTGACACACACCCGTATGATGTCAGCTAACTCCTAGGTTTGCAACAAGCTATTCCTGCTCTTACATTGTTGGGTGTAGACTAGCATGCAGGGGAAATCTGGGATTCAGTATCATTCCCCTCATTTGCATAGGATTGCCTGCTGATGCATAGTTACAGCTCCCACATTGAGCCTCCCCCCTTAGCAACCCCTATTTACTGGCCATGTTTTCTTCCACCTGCCATTGAATATAATGGCAAAATAGTGATTTTGGTTAGAATACTTATTTTAGGTATTTTTATTATTTTTCACTAAATCCTGTTTGCTCGCTGCTGCCCTACGCTTAAACAGCCGAGATTGGCTAAAAAAATAAAAGTTGATTTTTTTATTTTTGCAACTGTTTTCCATGCCAGTTGCCTTATACTTGGTCATTGGCATGTTTTCTACATAATATCCACCCTTTATTTGGAGCTGTCATGGCTCCATTCTGTAGTTTGCAGAAATGCACTCTGTTACTGGCGGAGTACATTTTTGCAGATTACACTAGTCCTGCACGGCCGGCTTCCAGCTTCCTGGATCACACATTCACCTCATTTGCATGGATTTCTCCTGCAAATGGGGTCATTTGCATACAGGGGCTGAGCTGAGTCCATGCAGAACTAGTGCAGGAGTGCTCGTGCACATCTCTACAGATTATTCCTGGATCGCACGGCAGACATATTGCCTGCTAGAGGTCCTGTACTTGTCTTGCACACCATGCAGGGCTTGCTGAATCCGGGGGACAGTTTTTATACATTCAAGTGAATTTCTACTACTTTATATTTATTTGGTATGACTACTGCAAGCAGGATTTGTATTCACCAGCCTCACAATGCAGCCTTTGCAGCCTGCTAGCATGGGCTTCCTGATTCACAGCCCACTCAGCTGCAGCTGTAAGGGAAAAAGAGAAATATTTAGACATATCTATCCATCATATACACAGGCTAGACATTAGTAAACAGTTATTAGTATGAGTACTTACACACTACTGGGACATCACTCCCCTGCCTTGCTTTTTTGGACCCACTCATCCAAGAACTCCCTCTTTCTCTGCTTCAAGTCAGCATAGTGGTGCCGGACCTGCTCACCAGTCATGAGGGATACCAGTGGCATTGGTGAGATCATGAGTGAGATTATCCCAGGCTTCCACTTTATATTGGGAGCCTTGGTATTGGCTCTGCAGCAGTCTCACATCATGGTTATGTACCAGGAGTCCTGCCATGACCTTGGACTCTTGTATGCCCCAACACTGCACATGGAAGCACATGCCCTTCACCTAGTCCTGCCATACTACCTACAGTGGGAAGTTGCAACCAGTTGTGAGCTGTATTCCCGTCTACAGGGTTTAAATATTGCCTATTTCCCACCCTTTGCCATGATTGGATGGTTTTACATATGCTGAGCTAAGCTAAGCTATGGGCAAACCTGCTTAGCTAAGGTTGGCAGTGCTTAAAGGGGCAGGTTCAGCATTTCTTACCAATGGGCAAATACACTTAGTTGGGCTATTCATTGCTTAGTATTTATATGTACACAATGCTTGCACCTGGTCAGCAAAGCTGTGCAGTGCTTAGCATTGCTTATTTTTCATTTTATAGACTATCTGCTGTATGGCATTGGTTCATCATTCATTACATATTATACATTTGTTTACTGTCCCTGACATCCCTCAGTGTGCTTACATCACATTTATTCATGTGTGACTGTACTGTATGGGGCACTTGTGTTTATATGGGGGTTCCCGGCTTTATTAAACTGACACTTCACATCTAGACCTAATGCAATACTCCGGTTAACAAATATATGTTATTTAGTAGTTAATAATAAAAAATAATGTTTATGTACTGCTTTCACATGTAAAATGCAAATTGGTTACCTTGGGGATTAAACCGTGAAGGGCGGTTTGCAAAGGTACGCTCTAACCACTACACTATTGCAATATTGCTTATGCTGGATGTCTCTTGCTATTTAACTTCTTGTGCTGTTTAAGTTTGAATAAGCGCAGCTAAGCAACGGGCACACCCACACAGGTATGCTTAAACGTTATCGCATTTATAAAAAAAATAATAATTTTTGTTGTGTTATTTTATCTGTACCCTTCAGAATATCCCTGCTAATGCTGAACCTGTTAATTTATCAACTTTCTGCTTTGTGGGACAATTGTCCCTTTTGGCTTTGTCCAAATTCCTTACTCTAATATGTTTGGAGTTGTGCCCTACGTGCTTATGCTACCTGTGCTATCCTAACAACTTTTGGCTTGGTAGAGACGATTGTCCCTTATTCCTTTGACCAGATTTGTTATCCTGATGGGTTGGGGGTGTCATGAGCATTCTCACTCATTTTAAATTGCTGAAAGGCAATTCTGGAGTGCAGGGGCCTTGTGTATTGTGAGAGCTCTGCTATCAGACACATCCCCTACGCTCGTACATGGAACCTTGACCGTTTTAGAGCATGGCAGATCGCCTTCATAAATATGCATGGTGCACTGCCATGTTAAACAGGAATGATCCTGCCATCCAGGAATAACTTATTCCTGCATGGCTGCTTGCTGAATCCCATGGATTTTCTTACACATGGCTAGCACCTATAATGTAGTTTATTATAATAGATTTGTTGATGATATATTTTTGATTTTAGAGGGTACTAAAAGTGATGTTTATTCTTTGATCACATTGCTGAATGAAAGATCAGATTTTTTTTAATTTACCATAGGTGAGTGGAGGTCAGAAGAGTGTTTTTTGGATGTACATTTAAAATGGAGCAAATCATATCATAGATTTGAGAGTAAAATTTATAGAAAAAATATTTTTAGCAATAATTACTTTGTGCTATCAGAGCAACCATCTTAAATTTGTGAAAAACAGCATACTCAGAGGCTAGTTTATTACAGCATCTAGAATGATATCAGAGGATGTGATGCTTGAGGCAGAGGTTTCCTTAACAGTAGGGGATATGACAATGACATGCTTTTGAAAACAGATGATGAAATAAGACAGAAAAAGAAAGAATTTGTCATGCTATTTTGTTAAAACCATCTCTGAAAACTTATGAGATAAGAGTTGATGATTTTATTACAGCTATATGCAATACTGATATGACTATTGATAGTTATGATATATGTGCAATTATCAAAAATAGCTGGATAATTTTACAAGAAAACTCTGATGTGGTAAAATCTATAGGGGCTGCTCTTAGATTAGTTTTTATGAGTTCATATAATTTAAAGAACTTATTACACCATGATAATATAAAACCCAATATTACAGGATGTTTGTTCTTTAAGGCTAAAAGGATGTATAAGCATGGAAATTGACCAGTTTAAATGAAAAACATCTAGGTTATATTATTCAGATTCCTGGCATGTTCAATTGTAAATCTAAATGAGTTGTGTATGTTAGTATGTGCAGTGGATGTAATGAGTACTAATAGAACTTTAGATACCCAAAACAAAAAACACCTATATGCTATTAAAAGTAAATATGACAAGAATGCCTTGTTTAAACATTCATTGAATGTTCTAATTTTAAAACGTTTTTGTACATTGTTGTAGAACAATTTTTTTACATAAAAGGGGAGGGGATTTTAAAAAATAAAGCGGAAAAGAAAGAGACACTCTGACAATTACAATTAGGTGCAGATAGTCTTCCAGTAATAAATGGCACCATTAATATTAAATATTTTTAAAAGACAGGACACTAAAGATTTTAAGTCCTAGGTAGTTTATATTAGGTTCTGTGCTCTAGTATTTCATTTAATTAGTGTTAATTAAAAGTATAATTAATGTTAATTAGAGGGAATGCTGATTGGCTTTCTATTTGTATAAATGCAGATGATACGCTAAGCTCTGTTTTATTCTCGGTCTTCATTTCTCCTTAGAGTTCAGTGGAATTTTCTGTTAATAAATGGCAGATTTGCTCCATATTTTAAAACTGCAGCTTGATCCTTCACATAAATAACATAAACAAAATGTTGGGAAAGTTGGCTGTAGATCCACTTAAGAGAATATCTCCATCTAAGTTAAGAAAGTGGGTAGCCTAGAGTGACTCTTTTTGTTTTGAACAACCAGGTATTACAGTGGAGTGCATGTTACTAAGTTAAGTTGCACATTCCAAGTAACATTTACATATGTAAATGGTTTGGAATATGTCTTCACCTAACTATGCTTCTGTATCGCTAACCAAAAGTGTTATAATCATCTAATCCAATTTATTGTAAATACTTTTGAAAATGACACACAAAAGGTCATCAACAGTTGATTATAGTAATACCATACCTGTAAAATCTCTTATAGTAGTCAGCAGTCTTGTAAATAAAGTGTGCCTGAAAGTACGTCAGTGGATTGTAATAATGCTACAGGGTTAACTGTTAGACATATCAAATCTGCTTTGTGATAACACCAATGTTATGGAATGCACTATTCTAGTACAAGAGAAAGACTTACTAGGATTATTGGACTCAGGAAACATGATTACACTGATAAAATCACAATATATTTACAAAGATAAAATAACTAGCATGCAAAAACTTGAAGTGCTATGTGTAGAGACAAAAGAAAAATCTCTGTAGCACAGTGGTCTGAAACACAAGTGGTTCGAGAACCAGAAGTGCTATGTGTAGATACAGACAAAACAAAATATAACACAGTAGTCTAAAACACAAATGGCCTGAGAACCAGATGAGGATAAGAACACACGGTAGGTGGCCAGACAAATATAACAGTTATGCTTTTGTTACACATAACTAATAGATGCAGCCATAGTTTTATATCCCCATTCCATTTTTCAATGATGAAAAGTGAAGCGAATCACCAGTCTGTTTATTTGATTGGCAGTGAATTTTTGCCCGGCGCCCAACCTTCACAGAAGGCATGGACACACCCCTGCACCTACCTGTATTTCTTTAAAGTTCAGTTAACCACATAGAGGACATGCAGACTCCGCACAGAAGACACTCCAGTGGGGAATCAAACTGAAGAATCTCTTGGTATGAGGTGACAATGCTAACCACTGCACCACCACAGCCAATGAAAAGTAATAAGCAAATTAAAATAAATGTGTCAATATTATACTAAATGGGATTTACAGTCTCATAACCTTGAAGAAAATACTGAGGCAACTTCCTGACTCCAGCCTGTAATATTCTAGAGGTATAAGAGGATCCTGGGCCATATTCTGCTGGAATTAGTCTCTCTCTCTCAGCAAGTTAATTCATCATCATGTCGCTTTATTAATAATGTGTGAATAGTCTATTTATATCATACAGATGTTTTTTTCAGTACAGATTAATGGGATTGTAAATACTGTCATATATGTATTGTTATGTTGTAACCAGTAATATTTTCACTGCAATGACGCATAATTTTGGTTTTCTACTGCTACTCCTCTATGAACCTGGGTGATTGGTAAAAGAGTCTAAGGACCAGCCCACCTGCCAAGTTAAGAAATATAAATAAATAAATAAATATATAAATACATAAATGAATAAGTAAATGTACTCAACAGCCAATCTTAAACTATATACTCGGGTATTATTAATAATATCAGATCTTGCCTCATATCACCTTGCACTCAAGTTTCATTCCTGAGTGGTATGTCTTATATGTGGAGTCTGTAAGAGCTCTACATACCTGTATGGGAATTCTTGAGGGTTTTTGGTTTCTACCCAAATACAAAGAACATGCTGATAAGGTAATGAGTTATCTTTCATGTGTGTGTGTGTGTGTGTGTGTGTGTGTGTGCACGTGTGCATATGCATAAGATAAAGATGCTAAAAATGAATAACTGTTTGTATTCTGTGAAAGCATACCACTTGGCCAGTTAACACAGCCAACACAAACACAACAACAAAACACCAAGCACCCGAAGTCAGACATTGTATTCATACTTATTATACAGCAGAATTCACATAAATATGAACGGTAATTATAGATAAAGCACTTGCAGAGTTCAAGATAGCAATTGCTGTCTATCTGCAGAGCATAGAGATTAGCAGAGCCTGTAACAATATAACAGTAACACAATCTACAAATCTGTAAGTTGCTACATGAGC
This sequence comes from Protopterus annectens, assembly GCF_019279795.1. Classification (NCBI taxonomy): domain Eukaryota; kingdom Metazoa; phylum Chordata; order Ceratodontiformes; family Protopteridae; genus Protopterus; species Protopterus annectens. The sequence continues at coordinate 1,008,780,521 of NC_056733.1, read as the reverse complement.
ATATGTTACAGTACGGCATGCCATCACCTACTCATATGTCTTTCATGATCTCATACAATACTACAAAGGAAACATAATTACACATCAGAGAAAAAATATTATTTTACTTCTGAAAAAACAAAAATATTGATCACAACTGGAAACATAAAAACTGAGAAAACTGATGCACTAAAATGCAAACCTATTTGATTTTAGAATTCAAGAACATACACATTAACATGGCAGTGTCTGGAAAGAACCATCCCTGAAAATATTAAAAACCAGAGTTCTTAACAGTCTACAAAGACATAGTGAGATAAAGTCCTGACTACATCCCTGGTGACCCAAGTTAAATTAGCAGCACAGATGTCTGACAGGGTTGACCATGGCAGAGGAGAGTGAGTGCAACTACCGGCTCTCTCATTCTGTGGGAGGCAGTAATATCACCATTACCCTAATAGCTACAGACATAAGTAAATGATAACTACTGTATCAAATAGGGCCTGCAGTTAAAAACATTTAACCTCTCGCTAACAACATTAGCACACATTAAGGAACACAGGTAGAAACTATTTATTCACTAGGTCTAGCAACCTGCTAGAAAAGCCTAAAACAAGTAACTCTGTCAAAAGTCAAAGAGTAGGGTGAAAATTACATACATAACTATAATGCAGCTAGTGCATGATAAAAAGCAAATACCAGAGTAATGCAAATTTTTGAGAAGTACACGGACTCCCAGGATCATCCGCATAAACTACTCCATATATGAGAGTCAGGGTATGATGCAAATATATAAATGATGTTCCCCATTTTCTGTTGCGATTCACAAATGAGAAGTGTGTATGGAAGTTTATAAATTAACAAGACATTTTAAAGGATACAACTGCAAACATACAACACCTACTACAGTTGATGTGTACTCAGCGTCACTGGAAAACTAGTGTGTGGATCATCTTAACATAGCTGAATATGATCAGATTTGTAGACATAAAAAAGAAGCAATATCTAGCTTTAAAGAAGAGATGCAAGCTTGCATCCCACAGCTGTGCACCATGCATACATGTGCAGTAGTGCAATTATACACCATCCCTTCCCAGCACTGTGATGACATAAACATCCCAATAATGGGAGTGCACACAGCATCTACAGCCTTCATTACCATAATATGCATAAGTATCCCCTCTGTGATACTGAGACAACACAGTCATCCCACCAGTGGGAGTGCACACAGTGCCAGCTCCCTTCATTATCATAATATGCAAAGTCCCCCCCCCAGCAATGTGACAACACAGACATCCCACCAATGGTAGTGTAATCAGCACCAGCACCCTTTATTAGCATAATATGCAAAGTATCCCCATTCTAGCCTTTTGACAACACAAACATCCCACCAATGGGAGTATACTCAGCACCAGTGCCCTTCATTACAATAATATGCAAAGTGTCCCCACCCTGGCACTGTGATGACAGAAACATCCTACCAGTGGGTAGCGTACTCAGCACCAACACCCTTCATTACAATAATATGTAAAGTGTCCCCACCCTGGCACTGTGATGACACAAACATCCACCAATGGGAGTGTATTCAGCACCAGCACCTTTCATTACAATAATATGCAAAGTGTCCCCAACCTGGCACTGTAATGACACAAACATCCCACTAGTGGGTAGTATACTTAGCACCAGCACCCTTTATTAGCATAATATACAAAGTGCCCCCAGCCTTGCCTTTTGACAACACAAACATCCCACCAATGGTAGTGCACACAGCACCAGTTCTCTTCATTACTGTGATATGCAAAGTATCCCAAATTCCCAGGCATGGCTGAAAATGACTGAACCTTGCCATGCTGTTGAGTAACAGAACACAGAACAGATGTTGTCGATTTACTATGCACCCATACAATACTTGTAGCAACTGGCACATATATAGTTTTTAATTTAAACTTTATTGACTCCTTAAAGTATATTATGTTCATGTGCAATCTGCATACATTGTGCACCATATCTCTTCAACAGCTGGTTGCTTCATTTCCTACCTTATGTCAATTCTCCCTTCTCCTTCCTCCGGATATGATTTTCAAATTCAAGTTTATTATAGTGTTTAATTACTAAACACTTTACAAAAGAAAAAGAATCTTCTCTCAAACATTGTGAATTGTTAAAAAAAAAAAAAAATATATATATATATATATATATATATATATATATATATATATATATATATATATATAAAATATATATATGTGTGTGTGTGTGTGTGCGTGTGTGTGTGTGTGTGTGTGTGTGTGTGTGTGTGTGTGTGTGTGTGTGTGTGTGTGCGTGTGTGCGTGTGTGTGTGCGTGTGTGTGCGTGTGTGTGCGTGTGTGTGTTTGTGTAACACATATTCAAAATGCTGGTAAAAAACAATGTGGATATATGTAGTGCAGCTCCCAAAGCAGAATATCAAAGGCACTAAAACATGAAGATTTTATATCCATGTAAAAAACAAATCAGTGTCCCCAAATCTTCAGTTTATTCTTGAAATAACTCCGACAGAGTTGACCTCTTACTGCCAATAATATAAAATTTGATGGATAAACAATGGTAAAAAAAGTAAGCTGAGTGTCTGAATTAGAAATCACAAATTATGCTAAAGAGCAGCAAATAAGATGTTAAACTGACAGCCTCAAATTCAGTCTGTTATAATCTGACAAAACAAATTTTACAGAGTTATGAGCAAAACACTCAAGCCATCAATCATTCCAGTTACTTGTCCATCAAATGGCCATTCCATTTACAAAAAAATCACATCTACAAATCTCTGGCACTAAAACAAGAAAAGTACAATTGTATAAAAATTTACCACAATAGTAGATGTTCTTCTCTTCACTGTATCAGTATTCATAACTGAAGGGATCTTCTGCTAAGGATATCCCAACATCTGTCCAGTGTGCCACAGCATTTCGTATTTACAGGCACCATATGCCATAATATGGTCCCCATGCAGGGCAAAGGGCATAATGATGATGTACAGACACACAAACTCAGAATTGAAAAAGTCCTAGGAGGACAAGAATTCCCCTAGGGACAGTGAAGAACATGTGTATTCAGGTGAAAAGGGTTGAAAGCAACTCATCCAGGAGGGCAAGAAAGAACAGGCTAGAACAGAGGGGGCAGGATGGAAGGAGCAAATACTACAACAGTGAAGAGAATGTCATCTACTCACTTGATAAGATTTTATACAACTGTACTATGTTCATCCATATCAAGCTGCATCATGCATAGCTGAAGGGAGAGTGCTAATGCTGAAAAGGAAACCTGGGAGGAGGACAACACAGAATAGCCATCCAGGAACCCATGTAGAATAGACCTGACAAAGCCAGCTGTAGCCCTGGAAATAACATCCAACTTGTAATGTTGAGTGAATCTATGAACAAAAGATCAAGTTGCAGCGTCAAGGTTGGAATTGGTATCCATCACCTTGACAAAAGCACCAGAGGAGGCAATGGCCCTGGTAGAATGAGCCTTGACTGATGAGGAAAACATTTACCATGAAAGGAATAACAAAGAAAAGTCACCTTCTAAATCCAGGAAGAGATGGCCTGCATTGAAGCAGCTGAACCCAAAGACTGGATGAAAAGAAACAGAAAATTGCTCAGATTTGTAAATACCTTTAGTTTTATACAAATAATTTTTGAGCTGTCTGTGCATATCAAGGTGTGAAGAACCTTCTGACGGGAAGACTGCAGAGAAGGAAAAAAGGAAGTCAGAAAAATATTCAAAGAAAAAAAAAATGTTGGTGGCACACAGCAGGTACATTAGCAAAAGTATGTTTAATATAATAGAACACAGAGAAAGTAAGCACTTTTGCAAACAACTGCCACTTCATCAGACAATTTTACATTGTTGGCTGCAGTATCCTGGTGAAGATTTTTTCTTGTGTAAGGCAGAAGTATAGACTGATTAAGGGACAGCTCATTGACCACCTTGGGCATAAAGCAAGTCTTAATAAGAAGAGACACCCTATCTCTGTGGAAAACTAAGAAAGGAGTAATGTCCATGAGAGGCAAAAGTTCAGACACCCTCCTAGCCAATGTGAGAGCCAAAAGAACAGTCTTCTAAGTACATTGTTGAAAAGAACCTGATGCACCAGGCTCAAAAGGAACTTGAGTCAATTTTTAAAGAACAAAAGACAGAATAGGATTCCTGTGAGGCTTGATATGGCGGATAACTGTGTGACCTCAAATCTAGAGACCAGAGGAGGAGTCAAAGCAAACAAGAAGAAATTGCTGACAGGTGAGCTTTAACTGAAGAATATGCCAATCCAGCATGAAGCAGATTACACAAATAAGAGAACCAGAGGAACCTCCATGTTTTTTAACTTCTCTATGTCTTTTGGGTTTCTAATACCATGATGGTAATGGACCCCATTTCTAAGTTAAAGTATGATTAAAGTCCATGAAAATGTTATTATTTCAATCTTTGATGTCAGCCAAAAGTGCTCTTTGCAGCACCTGAATGTGCCCGGTAATGACTCTTTCTGAAATTCATATGGAATTAATGTATTGGTAACATATCTAAATATGATTATATATATTTTTTTATAAGACCCATAGCTCCTACTACTATTGGAACTGTCTAAGTATATTTCTTCAGTAGTTCTCTAATTTTCCACTTGCAAATCCTGATATTTTATGACTTTATGTCTCTCTGTAAGCAAAACATTGAAATTTACTGGGTGTATCGATTTCGATAATCAATGTTTGTCTTCTTTTCATGGACCATTGTATCTGGTTTTCTTGCATCTGTCTATAGGACTGTTGGTAATGGGTGATCCCATGTGATGTAGACTTCATTTTATATGATGCTTTGTGGCTCATGTTTCTAGTGTTTTTCAGCCACTTCAGTATCATAATGTTTGCACAATCCTCAGTGCAACATCTTGACACTTTATTATGCTTTTCAATATACAGTCCTGCTACCATTAGCATGTCACAACCAGCAACAAGGTGTGTGACTGTTTCCAGTTCTGTTTTACAAAACCTACATTTATCTGTTTCTCCTTCATGTTCAATGGACTTTGTAAACCAACATATACGTAGCCTACTATCTTGGGCCAACAATATTAACCTTTCATTTTTTGGTTTGAATTCACCTTTTCTTAACCATTCCTGCATTCAATCCTGATCAACATGAGGTTCTTCTAGAAGTTTTCTATACTTGCAAGTATATGTATGCATTTATGTGACAATTACTTTTTCTTGACTCTAGCCAACTGTTTTTTAGTTTCCTTTGCTTTTACTACTTTTAACTCTGCTCAGTAGGATACCATAACATATGTTGCCTCACTCTCCATAGCCTGTTGTAAAAGTGAAGAACTATCTCACTTACTGATTGTCTCTGCAGAATATATATGCTCAGAACCTATATGCATCCCACTCCATTTCCCCTCACTATGCTCGGGCTCACTCCACTCCCCTGTCCTACCCACATTTCCACCCACTCCCTTTCATTCCGTTTATACCTAGCCATCTTACACACACCTTTTCCACTCAACCAACCAGATCCTGCTCCCAGCCCATTGTCTAAACCCCTCCCCTCATCAGATTATCCATCCACACCCTCCTGCAATTCTACCATTAACCACTACTCACAACAACTCACCAAGCACTCCCCCTTTAGCCATCTCACCAAAAACCTCAGTTATGTTATTCATTCCCAATACCCCAGGTTCCTACTCATTCTGCATACTATGTATATTACTAGCCACTACACATCTTCTTACATGTTATCACCACCAGCAACTCAACTTCACACACTCACCCACTAAGTTTCTCACAACACTCCCTCAGGCTCCACCAATTACCCACAGAATATCACCATACCTATTTAATAGAACTCTATTCTCCCAAGTATGTAAAAACAAAGTAACTTCCTAACCTAATTAAACACTTAATAAATTCACCTATAAAACCCATCTTTCCTCACCTCATCCACACAGTGTTCATTAGACTCTGTGGTGACATACACCCCAAACCAGCCCCCCTGTAACAGTTCAAACACCTCCTGTCACTGACTTCACCAATTTGCCACACAAACATTGGCAACACTCAGATCTGCTCTGAGCTACAGCACAATGGTACTAAATATACAGAAACAACCGATATTGCCAACATCCTGGCAGAGAGGTTCAGTGCTAACTTTACCCCCCTCTCACCCTCCAAAGGACCCATCTTAATACTGGAAGAATGCAAAGCCCCTGTAATCATGGATGAACAAGTAAAGACTGCATTCTCCAAAACGAAGAACACAGCATCCATGGGACTGCACGAACTACAGAACGAACTGACACCCACCTAAGTACCATGTTCAGTCATAACCTCATCTCATGCTATGTGCCTACTGAATGCCACACAGCGATGGTTATCCCACTCCACAAAGGCAGTGCCACCACAGACCTTGGAAACTACTGCCCCATTAGCCTGATGAGTCTGGTCTGCAAGGCCATGGAACATATAATCTTGAAGCTTATAAACAAAGACATAGGTAACCTCCAAACCTTGGACCCCATTCAGTTTGGGTTTGTAAAAGGTAGATCATGTCTACTATACCTGATTGACTTCTTTGAATCAGTCACTAGAGCTGTAGATGAGGGCAAGGTAGTGCACACAGCCTATCTTGACCTTGCCAAGGCTTTCAATACCATCCCCCACTCTGGAATTATAGATAATCTCACAAAACTGGGCATAAATCCCTATATCATAAGATGGGTGGCCAACTGGCTCACTGACAGAACCCACACGTAAAAGTAGCTGACTCCAAGTCCGACTTCAGACCAGTGAAAAGTGGAGCACCACAGGGTTTCGTCCTGGGTCCTGTCCTGTTCAACATCTATTTCTCTGAAGTGCAGGCCAACACAAAAGGTCTTTGGCTAAAAAAGTTCGCAGATGACTGCAAACTGGGAGCCATAACAGAATCACATAATGATGTAGACATTCTACAAAAGGGCTGCAGAGAGACAGATGCTTGGTGTCAAAATCATGGCCCCAAGCTCAATGACAAGAAGAGCATTGTCATCCCCTTTGGGAAAAGTCGGTACCCATGAACTACCACATAGGCGGTAACTCACTAAACACTGAAAGTGTGATAAAAGATCTCAGGACAGTAGTCTCTCCTTTGATAACCACATCACCACAGTAGTCAGGAAATCCTTCTATGTAGCACACCTCATCACAAAAGGGTTCTCCTCTAGAAAAAAAGAGGTCATTGTTCCTCTCTACTCATCCCTCATCAGACCCTTCATAGAGTACAATGCCCTGTTTGGCATGCATCTCACAAGACACCTACAACAATAGGAAAGGCCACAGAAATACCTCACTAAGAGTATTACCGGCCTCAAACTAATGCCATACACATACCATATCAAAAAACTACAGCTCTACTCTGTCGCATATCGCCTACTCAGAGGTGATCTCTGCCTAATATACAAAGCTATGTCAAACCCAGAGCTGTTGGACATGCTACACTTAAAGAAATCCCAATCTCTCTGAACCACACGGTCCAGGGACCTAAGTCTTGTCACCACAATAAACAGAACATGCTGGAGGGATAGATTCCTGTCCCAGAGACTTCCCATACTCTGGAACAAACTACCTATTCATGTCAGGCAAAGCTCCTCATCGGCCCTCTTTAAGAAAAATCTTGACGACTGGATGGGAAATAGAACATTCACCCCGGGAATGACTTCTGTAGCACTGCTTGACAGGGGCACAGGAAAATAATTTTCTTGGGTGGTAAAAGCCAGGGAACCTTTTTGGCTAGGCTTATATAGGCCCCAGGGCAAATAGCCTAGTGCCTACCTATGAACCTATAATGATCTACTAATTCTTAATATGAATGTACAAAGCCTATTTAACAAAATACCAGAATTCCATGCTACACTTTCCCTATAGTCTCCAGACTTAGTCGTAATAACAGAATCCTGGCTAAAACCATATACAGATAATAGAAAAATACTACCCCCTGGGTACAATATAATTAGGCTAGATAGAAGTCACAAACGGGGAGGAGGAACTGCCATATTTTACAAAGAACACCTCCTCCTAGAACAACTTAACACAGAACACCCTGCCCAAAACAATTTTGAAATTTTCTCCACTCACCTTAAAATCAATACCTATAAAAATATCATTCTCATAGCTATCTATATCCCACCTGGTAACAACTCTGACACCATTGAAGACTACCTCTGCTGGATATGTTCTAGTATAGCCAAGAAACCATAATTCTAGGTGACTTTAACATAGATTGATCAGACTTCAAATCCAGTAATCCAAGCAACTTTATCAATCTCCACGGCTTCCAACAACTTATAAACTCCTCCAATAGAATTGACAAGCAAAGCAGAAAACAATCTATATTGGACTGGACCTTAACTAAAAAAACCCTCCCAATACTACCAAATGGGGTGTACCCCAGCTAATCCAAGTCACCATAATCTCACCTACCTTATTCAACAACACATCTATCCAAGTAAAAATACAGTCCCTCAATTCACTAATCTTCCGTGCAGGACTAGCTTAGTCCTGCATGGAAGCGCCCGTTTAGGAGCAGGATGGCAGTGCGCCATGCATAGTAATGAAGGAGTGCTGCCCAAGCTCCTAGACTTACATGGAGCGTGTACGAGTGTAGGGGGCATGTCTGAGAGCAGAGGTCTCAGAATAAACATGCCCCTGCAATATAGAACAGCAGAAAGTGGTAAGAAATGAGTGAGATTGCTCATAGATGTCCGCATATCCCCACCAATTCCCCATGTGTGCAGCAGCAACAGTATATGAAAAGTAAATGAAGAAACCCTTGTATCTTTTTTTTTTTTTTTTTTTTATAAATCCGAGTACAGTGGATGTGCTCATCACTTTCCTATGGTTAAAGCAGCTTAAAAGGCTGAAGAGCATAACAAGGAAGATATATGCAAATGAAGCAGCATAGCAATAGTGTAGTGGGCAGAGCATCCGCCTAATAAGCAAGCATATCCCGGTTCGAGTCCCACTTCCTCACAGTCTATTTTACATGGCAAAGCACGTTATAACCAATATTTTTGTTGCAAAACCCACTAAATAACACATATTTATGAACTAGAGTACTGCAGGAAATGCATATGTGAAGTATCAGTGTCATAATGAATAAGGCACTAGTAAGAAGGTTTAAGCACAACTAAGCAGTAATAGCCATATGTAAGCACTGGTGAGCATGTTTAAGCACAACTAAGCAGTAGTAACCATATGTAAGCACTGGTAAGCATGTTTAAGCACAACTAAGCAGTAGTAACCATATGTAAGCACTGGTAAGCATGTTTAAGCACAACTAAGCAGTAATAAGCATATGTAAGCACTGGTAAGCATGTTTAAGCACAACTAAGCAGTAATAACCATATGTAAGCACTGGTAAGCATGTTTAAGCACAACTAAGCAGTAGTAACCATATGCAAGCACTGGTAAGCATGTTTAAGCACAACTAAGCAGTAATAACCATATGTAAGCACTGGTAAGCATGTTTATGTGCATTTGCATGGGAGTAAACACTGCCTACACAGATTAAGCAATGTGGAAGCTAACTGAGTATAAGAAACTGTAACCGGAAGTTAGCACTGCTTACCGCTGTGCAAACATGCACACACCCGCTTATAACTTCTTTAAAGTGCCTTAATCACTCTGTATCCAATGGCCCATGTTCTGCCCAACAACAAAGTAAAACAGCCTCTGCTAGGCTCATCCCCAGGACCCTGTACATTACAGTCACAGTAGTTAACCACTAAGCCATTATAGCAGTATATAAGATTGAGGTTTCAACAAACAAATCTTCACCATAGGAAAATCAAACTGAACATGTGAAATGAATCTATGTACAGTGTGATGTTGTATAACCTGCTACATAACATAAATATGTGAACTGGAGTACTGCAGTAAGGCCAGATGTGAGGTGTTATTGTAATAAAGTGTTGAAGTCCCCAGGACCCCATATAATGTACGTACCCATGAATCACAGATACCAGACACAGAAATAACATGTAACAAATTATAAATCAATGTCAAAAGGAAAACATAATGCTAATTAAATATTAAGTAACGCTAAGCATTGCACAGCTCAGCTTACGTGGTGTAAGCAATGTGTAGGCCGGCTAGCTCAATCTGCCTAGCAGTATACCCCTTTAAGCAATGCCAACATTAGGTAAGCAGGTGTGCCCATAGCTTAGCCTTTTCAAAACCATCCAATCACAGGAAAGTGTGGGAAAGTGGGTGTATTTAAACCTCACAGGCACCAATAATTCCCATAATTGGTTGCAGCTCCCTACTGTAGGCAGAATGGCTGGAGATGGGGAAGGCACTCGATTTAGAGCACAGCGCTGGGGCACCCAGGAGTCCAGAGTCATGGTATGGCTCCTGGTAAAACACCATGAGGAGAGACTACTGGAGGGCCAGTACCAGGGCTCTCAGTATAAAGTGGAGGCCTGGGACAGTCTTGTCCATGACCTCACCAGTGCCACTGGTATCCCCCGGACTGGTGAGCAGGTCAGGCATCATCATGCTTACCTGAAGCAGTGGAGGGGTGATCTCTTGGAGCAGTGGATCCAAGAATCAAGGCAGATGGCCGATGCCCCAGCACTAAAAGCCCATTCTACTAAGTAAATAATGATAACCTAGCTTGCGTATACTATGAATAGGTAATGGCTAAATAAAACTGAATTTCTCTGACAGCTGCAGATGAGCAGGCTGTGAACCAGCAAGCCCATACTGCTAGTCTACAAAGGCTGCGTCATGAGGCAGGTCAGTAATAATCTTGCATGTACTGCAATAAGAAATAACTATAACAGTTCTAGAAAGTGTTGTACCAGTATAAAACTGTATTGTGTATGGGATGTACTGAATAAACCAGACAATATGGCAGGAAGACTGTCATATAGGTTTTGTGGCAATAAAGGTGCAATAGCCTGTGAATAAAAGTATAACTTTGGAGTACTTGTGTACATTTCTGCTTTCATATGTTGTTGTAGTGTTGCATTCTATAAATAGTACTGTTGTATTAAGCAGTGTTACCCACACTGTTGAATGCAGTTAAAATGTGTAGAAAGTTCAGTATAACAATGTTGAAAGTCCCAAGAGGTCAGTCATATAGAACAACTGAGGGAGACTTAGAAACCATTGGAATGATTCACACCAATTCCCTTATAGCACAGTATACTGTGATATCATCTGTAATACTCTTACCACACACAGCAGGGGGTTTAATCCCAGGAGTGGTAGTAAGTTGTATGCATTATCATACCCCACAACTGTACAATGTTTGTGAGAATGTTCAGATAGAAATCTGTATGCATAATTAGACCCAACTGTACAGACTTTTTTAGAATGTTCCGATAGTACACTGTAAGCATAATCATAACCATCAACTGTACAGACGGTGGCAGAAGGTTCAGGTAGTAAGCTGTATGCATAGTCATACCCCTCAACTGCTCTGATCTGTCCAGCATGTCCAGATAAATGGCCCAAATCTGCTGCCCAGCAACCTGTTCCCCTGACAAATCGGTGTGATGATCCAAGAAAATTAGGCAGCTTATACTGACATATAATGGATAGTGAGACCTGAACATAAAAAGAGAATGTATATGAAAACAAACCTGTCATTGTAGCATCTCACCCTAAGGTGTATGGCAGCTATTCCAAAATATGTTACATTAACACCTGCATCTTGTCAAGCCTTGACCAGAGTGTGTGCAATAATGGATTGGTAGGTATGCGCATAACATCAACATGGAATCTGGGAGTATGTGCAGTATTCGTCAGGTAGTGTTAACAAATATTTCTCCACAGCTATAACAGGTAAGAGGTGTAGACTGTAGTTACAACACAGTTCATTCATATACTTGTCTACAAGCATAGAATCTGATAGTATGTGTAGAATATGTAAGGTAGTGTTAACAAAGATTTCCCCACAGCTATAACAGGTAAGAGGTGTAGACTGTAGGTACAACACAATTCACTTATATACTTGTCTACAAGCATGGAATCTGGGAGTATGTGTAGAACTTGTCAGGTAGTGTTATGAGGGCGAAGCCCGATTGGCCAAACAAAGACAACCGTGGGTAAATTCAGCATTACCCACACCCAGAAGTGGGTTATTGCTATTATGCAATGACATTATTTAAGAAAAAAAATACTTACTTTTCTGAAATAATGGCATTGTATAATGCCTCCTTGCTGCCCTTCTGCAGCTGTCTAGTATTCTGTGGCAGTTCTGATGTACTGCGCATGCATATACTTACGTAGTACATCAGAGCTGTGGGTGAAAGCAACGGAGAAAGCAAGATCTCCATTGCTTTTTACAAAGTGTCATGCTATGCTAAAGGAGTTTAACATAGCGAGACAGCTTTAAAAAAAGCAACGGAGAATCTCCATTGCTTTTTGGAAAGTGTCTTGCTATGTTAAAGGAGTTTAACATAGTGAGACAGCTTTAAAAAAAGCAACAGAGAAAGGAAGATCTCCGTTATTTTTTTTTAAAGCTGTCTCGCTATGTTAAACTCCTTTAACATAGCGAGACAGTGTCTAAAAAGAAACAGAGATCTTGCGTTCTCCATTGCTGTAAAAAAAGACTTATACTAATGGAAAATGTCCAGGCGACCAGACCTTTTTCCATTAGTATAAGTCTGTTTTACAACGTGCACTCTGTCCAATCAGCGTTCACATTTTGGAATATTAATGGGAGGTCATTGTATAATAGTTGTTACTTGACCTCTCTCTCACTCCCACCATATGTGGTACAATAACCTAATTACACAGTTCAATGGGTATGTGTACACTCCAAACTTTTGTTGGGACATATGTCCTATTGGTTTATAAATATTCACATTTGGTTCTATGCATGTGCCATGTTAAAATACTCCCATCAGTGAAACCTGCATGCTTTTATAATGGCCACTGTTGTCCCATATATGCATGTGTTCTGCTTGCTTTGGAGCTGTTGTAAATCTGGTGTCTTCGGTTAATGGGAATACTTATGCATGCCATTATAAGTAATCCTGATTGTGGTTGACTATTATTAACCGATATCTTTTTTAAAACTGCGCCACCATAGCTCATATGGGAAGGCCGGTCCCAGCTCAGCTAGCCATGGCAAATGGTGGAGGTCTGTGTGGCCCTGCCCCGTGCTGTTCCTGCTGCAGCTGTTTCTGCAGGACCATATTGTGTAGCATGGAACATACAAGGATAATTTGGGTACATGTAGCTGGTGAGTACTGCAAGTCTCCATTGGATGTGTCCAGGCACGGGAACCATGACTTGAGCATCCCAAACACATGCTCTACTATAATTCTGGTCTGTGCGTGTGCTTCATTATGGAGTTCTTGTTCAGGTGTGTGTGCATTTCTGATGGGTGTCATCAGCCATAGCTCCAGTGCATATCCAGCATCCCCAACTAGGTGACCATGATGGATATCCCCACTGGCAAATCTCTGGTACAGCTGCATCAGATGCCAGAAGTGGGAATCGTGATAGCTTCTAGAGCAGCCAGTATACACATTCATTATTATGCCCTGGGCATTGCACACAACCTGGCAGTTGATGGAGGGGAAGCCCTTGTAGTTGATGTAGACCCTACCCCACTCATCGGGTGGTGCTTTGATGCATATGTGCTATACCTCAGGGTAATCTGCTATTTGGTGGAACAGTTGCATATTGCTGGCCAATGCCTCACAGGTGTTGGGGAAATATACGTGTTCACTGACATGTGCTGACATGGCATCCAGGCACTGGTGGAGTACTCTGGATGCTGATGCCTGTGAAATCCCCATCATATCCCCAATTGGCCTTTGGAAGGTACCTGTAGCTAGTATTCTTAGGCCTACACATACCATGGTATCCACTGGGATGGGTCCCCCTCTGTTAGTTCTGTGTGTCAGGTATGGCTGGCACAGCTCAACAATTTGCTGTAGGAGGTCCCTGTCTACCCTATAGCACTCCACTATCTCCAGCTCGTATAGCCCCCTGGTAGGTTACCCTGGGTCTGTACACTCTTCTCTGTCTCCTCACTGTGGGTTGGTAGACAGTATTCACATCCTCACCACCCTCAGCCTCTTCCACAAGTTGTATGATAGCTATTACAGCCCCTATTATTTTGCTGTTGTGAGTGTTAAAAGTTCCCCGCTTGTTTACACTGGTGGTGTAGAGTGTGGGAAAAACCAGAGGGGAAGGTGTTTGCTTAGTTTATAGTAGTATTTTGGGCTGGGCTGGTCTGCTGCCTGTGTAACTGGCTGATTCTGATACATTTCACCTGCCAGCTAAGCTAGTTCTTCTTGATTACCTTCCTACTACTGTTTTCCCACCCCATAGCCTTCCTGTTTAAGCCCAGGGGCATGCCACGCAGAGTGCCCAAATGTGCACACTGCTGCTATTTTCTGGTTTAACTTCTATTCTCTTCCTGTAAAATCCTGTGCTCAGTGCACACACCCACTTAGGCTTTTAAAGAGTGCTATGCAGGTTTAGACACTCCCCCTAGCTTAGGTGTGCTAAGTTAGGAGCAAACCCAAGCCACAGGGCTCCAATCTGCTTACAGTATGCCTGACACCCCCCCCCCCATTATGTCACCTAACTGCTAGGCTTGCACCAAGCTTTTCCTACTTTTACACTGCTGGGACATGCTGGGGAAAACTGGGATTCACTATTCTTCCCCTCATAGGATTGCCTGCTAATGCATAGTTACATGTCTTCAAGTCTCACTGGTTATGCCCATGTCCTAAACCAGACTAATCTCAAAGGTCTCATTCCACCTTAGTCTCTTCCCTATCCCAAAGATTATTAACTTAACCTCTCGGCTTCACAATGTAACCATGTTTAAGATTATCTATACAATTCTGTGAATGTTATTTAATCAGTATGTAAGCTCACTGTTTTCTTTTGTCTATATGTTATGCTATTTCTACCACATGTAAATATATTGTGTTTTTCTCTTTATGTTTGGAGCTTTTCTCCCCGGGCCTCTACTGAAAAAGGACATGTATCCAGCTAGACTAGCCCGGTCAACAAATGTAAAATAAAAATAAATAAATAAATAATAAATGTCTCACACTGAGTCTCTCCCCTTAGCAACCACTACTTACTGGCCAGGTTGTCTTCTGCCTGCCATTGACTTGCATGGCAGAATAGTGATTTTAGTTAGACTGCTTATTTTAGGTTTATTTTATCATTTTCCGATCCTGTTTGTGCACCACTTCCCTAAGCTTAAACAGCCAAGATCGGCTAAAAAAAAATAAAAGTTGATTTTTGCATTTATTTTTTTGTTTGCAATGCCAGTGGCCTTATACTTGGCCATTGGCATGCTTACTACATGATATTCAGCCTTTATTTGGGGCTGTCACAGCTCCATTTTGGATTTTGCAGAAATGTACTCAGTCATTAACCAAGTGCATTTCTACAGCTAGCACTAGTCTTGCACGGACTGTTGCAAGCTCTCTGGATTTCAAAATCATCTCATGTGCATGGATTTCATCTGCAAATGGGGTGATTTGCATACCAGGGCTTAGTCCATGCAAGATTATTGCAGGAGCACTCGTGCATGCCCCTGCAGGCTGTTCCTGCATCGCATGGCAGACATATTGCCTGCTTGAGCTCCTGCACCAATCTTGCACTCCGTGCAAGCTTTTGGGAATCCAGGGGAGTATGTAAATTCACTTGCAACAAAAAAAAACTTCTCACCTGAAATATTTAACAACCTTCTACAAAACTGCAAGTGGTGTCCCCTCAAATATCTTCAGCTTGACCAAGCTGTAGAATACATCAACAACAGCTTCCTTAATATTCTGGATAACCTAGCTCCAATAAGAAAATATCATACCAAATCAAAATACATACCATGGCTTTCCAAAGAGACTAAAAACCTTCTTAAGCAAAGAGATAATACCTGGCACCACTATCTTAAATCTAGTGATGGATAAACCCTGATCAGCTTTCATCACCTATGTAACCTAGCAAATAAACAAATCAAACAAGACAAAAACTCTTACTACACTATTTCCCAAAATAAGTACCAGAATAATCTATAAAGGTTCTGGCAGTCTATCAACAACCTCCTAAAACCTGTACATGTCATTACTCCAACTCCTACTACCCAAAATACTTCCAACAGCATAGCCTCACAGTTCCTCTCCTATTTTTATCAGCTCCATCCTATCCCTGGTACACCCCACAAATATCACTCCATAATCTCTACTTTCACTCACCACAAATAATCTCAATAATTTATCTTTTAAACCTCTACAAACCAGTAGCATTAGACAGTTGCTATCACAATTAAAACCCTCAGCTCTAGCCACAGATCAACTTCCAAATGACTTTCTCAAATTAGCAGCAGATTCCATCTCTTATCCAGTCTCCACCTTAATCAACCATTCCTTTGCTGAATAATATGTCCTTAAATTATGTAAAACATCTCTCATCATCCCTCTTCACAAAGGGGGCACTTCTACTGCACTAAACATCTATCGTCCCATAGCCATTCTCTCCCCTTGTGCCATAATCCTAGAAATATGCATCCATTCACAGCTACTTCATTATCTACTAAATAACTTAGTGTCCTCATCCCAGCATGGTTTTCATCCAAAACACAGCAGCACCATTACCGCACTACTTAGCTTTACTAATACTATCAACTGGCTCAGAAATACAGGACTCCCAAGAATCCTTGATATATGAAAAGCTTTTGACACAGTCTGATACCGGGAACTCCTCCCTGAATTTGCTGACCTTAACCTATCCCTTACAGCTTGGTTTCAAAGCTGTTTAATACTCAGTAAAATAGAATAATCAACAAACTTATCTTCTACCTGTCACCACAGGTGTACCACAGGTATCTATACCGAGCCCATTACTTTTCTCTGTCTTTACAAATACTCTGTCATTGGCTGCACATAATGCCACCATCATTCAATACTCTTGGATGATTTCACCATTACTTGCTCAGCCCTATCCAAACATGAACTCCGTCACATAACCCACACTGTTCTCATTGACATAGAAAACTTTTTGTCTATCAGCTTATTCTCAATCCCAAGAAAACTAAACTAATGGTCTTTACTAGTAATAAACTAGTCAACCCCCCACTGCCATTCACCATCTCTTCTCCAATAATACTACAATAGAGCCAGTAGAACAAATGAAGCTCCTAGGGGTCACCAGAGATAATAACCTTAGATTTGACAAACACCTCACAATAACTATCAAGAAAGTTCACATCAAACTAGGCTCTCTCTACCGCATCACACCTTACCTCACTGACACTAGTAGACAAGTCATTTCCAGAACTCACCTTCTTTCTACGCTACTTTATGCATCCCCCATTTTCATAAATCTCCATAAAACTGAACTAACCAGATTTGAGTCATGTTACAATAAGATAGCTAGATTTGCCTCGAACCTCCCAATCAAAACACAACACTGAAAAGCACTGCAGCAGCTAAAATGGCTTGAACTCCCCAACCTGCTTACCTTTAACCAATTAAACTGCGCCCACAGCATCTTTCATCTCTCTAACAACTGCCCTGCTCTTAAAGACCTGGTTCAACCCTACTCCTGTGCTCAATCACTAGGATCCTCCAACAGAAAACTACTAAAAGTAACCAAATGAAACAGCTTTTGAGACTCCTTTTTCTCTAGTAGAATAGCTACACTTTGGAACTCTTTACCAAAACTACTAAAAGTAACCAAATGAAACAACAGCTTTTGAGACTCCCTTTTCTCTAGTAGAATAGCTACACTTTGGAACTCTTTACCAAAACTACTAAAAGTAACCAAATCAAACAACAGCTTTTGAGACTCCCTTTTCTCTAGTAGAATAGCTACACTTTGGAACTCTTTACCAAAACTACTAAAAGTAACCAAATCAAACAACAGCTTTTGAGACTCCTTTTTCTCTAGTAGAATAGCTACACTTTGGAACTCTTTACCAAAACTACTAAAAGTAACCAAATGAAACAACAGCTTTTGAGACTCCCTTTTCTCTAGTAGAATAGCTACACTTTGGAACTCTTTACCAAAACTACTAAAAGTAACCAAATCAAACAACAGCTTTTGAGACTCCCTTTTCTCTAGTAGAATAGCTACACTTTGGAACTCTTTACCAAAACTACTAAAAGTAACCAAATCAAACAACAGCTTTTGAGACTCCCTTTTCTCTAGTAGAATAGCTACACTTTGGAACTCTTTACCAAAACTACTAAAAGTAACCAAATCAAACAACAGCTTTTGAGACTCCTTTCTCTAGTAGAATAGCTACACTTTGGAACTCTTTACCAAAACTACTAAAAGTAACCAAATCAAACAACAGCTTTTGAGACTCCCTTTTCTCTAGTAGAATAGCTACACTTTGGAACTCTTTACCAAAACTACTAAAAGTAACCAAATCAAACAACAGCTTTTGAGACTCCCTTTTCTCTAGTAGAATAGCTACACTTTGGAACTCTTTACCAAAACTACTAAAAGTAACCAAATCAAACAACAGCTTTTGAGACTCCCTTTTCTCTAGTAGAATAGCTACACTTTGGAACTCTTTACCACAAGACATCCTAAATGCCATCCATACTCCCACATTCAAACATCTACTAAAAGATCACCTTATGAACAAGTGGCTATGTACCTGTCTCACCCCAGGCTTATATCATGTCTTTTGTTCTTGTACCACCCCCTTTATCCCTATCTAAACCAAGTCTATTTATTCATTACTATTTCACCAACCCCTATACCTCTCTCAATCAAATCACCTAGTATCTCAGCTAACACACCCAATCCTCTCCTTCTCTCAGTCATACTAATGACCTAGTACTCTCTCTAATTCCAACAACCTAGTATCTCAGCTATCACCTCCTATTCCCTCCTCACACTTTTATTCATTATAACCTTACTTTTATCATAACCTAGCAATCAAAACAGGTTACTTTTGGTAAAACTATTACTCAAATTGTGTAATAGGTACCCCTAAGCTCACTATTTTTTAACAGAATGTTATATTTTTTCTTGGTTTTAATTGGTGTCCCTTTGTTTCTTTGTTAATTAACAACTCTATTGTTAAAGTTTTTGCCATTGTACTTAAATATTTGTTTGGAGCTTTTTCTCCCCGGGCCTTTACTGGAAACGGACTATTATGGCCCAGTCAGACATTCCAGGTAAACAAATATAAAATAAAATAAATACATTTTTCACATTTCTGCCTTCTCATCTGATCCTTCACCTTGTATTCTTTCTTTTGTTTTTTGGAACATTTAGTTGCTGTCTAATTTTTATCTACTTCTGGTTTGATTTCCATTCCCACTTGGTGCCAATACACTTCTGCAAGACTAAGTAGAGAAGTCATCTTAGATTTATTCTCTCTGTGTTTCAAAACTGTCACTACATTTGGGTCTTGTGAGGTCAGCAGATATGTGTGCAGTTCCACCATTGCAGATCTATAAATGTAATCAATTTCAAGGAGGCCCATACCTCATTCAGAACTGGGAATACATAATCCTGGTATGCACTGATTTTTATAAATCATTTGATGAGTATGAAGCACCCTTCATGTTTCCCTATCTAATCTATCCAACAGCTTCTGAGGCCAGTCATTCACTCCGAAGCTGTAACTTAGGACAGGAAGAGCAAATTGGTTTATGGCTTGAATTTTGTTCCTAGATGTCAGTGTTGTTTTGAGAATTAATTTAAGTCTTCTAAAATATTCCTTACTAAGTTTTATTCACATTTGTTCATGATTTATTTTTGATCCTTTATCAGTTCCAAAATATTTATACACTCCCTCCTGCTCAAGTTCTTTTATATCACATTCTTGTCCCAAACCAATGTTTTCTTGATGCTACAGCTTTCTTGCTTTAAAGGTTGATTTTGCACATTTATCAAGACCAAATGATATTCTTATATCATCTGAAAACATTTTGATTACTTGCAGTTGTGCTTTCAGTTCCTTATCTGATGAGATATACAGTTTTAAATCATTGACAAAGAGAAAATGAGAAGTCTTTACACTTTGTTTTCTAGGACCCAAACTATAGCCTCAGCCTAATCTGTTAAGTAGACAGCTTAATGGTTTAAGGGCAAGACAGAATAGAAGTGGTGACAGGGTGTCACCCTGGAATATCCTGCTTTGAATTGTACCCCTGGAATAATAATTTGTCCTTTATCATGGCTTAATTGCAAAATGGTTTGCCACTGTTTCATGGTCATTGTGATGTAATCAATCAGTGTAGCGTGTATCTTACAAATTTTTAAGCACTCTTTTATCCATGAATGTGGGATACTGTGAAACACTTTTTTGTAGTCAATCCATGCCATGCTTAGATTCTTCCCATTTTTACAGTTTGCCACTATGACTTTATTTAACAACAAATGATCCTTTGTTCCATATGACTTTCTTTTATTGCCCTTTTGTTCTATTGCCATAATTGAGATTTCTTTTAAATGACTATAAACTATGTCTGCATCAATTCTAGTGTATAGTTTATATGTCTTCTCTAAGCAAGTTATTGGTTTATAATTTTTAGGATAGCTTGCAGGTTCTTGCTTAAGCAGGAGCATTGTTATTCCCGTTGTTAGCCAGGCTGGTGTCTGTTCAGGGTGTGCATAGAAATAGTTCTTACTCATGGCTAAATTTTCATGCAAAGATGTTAATACTTTTAACCAGAAGTTAGATTCTGCATCTGGGCCTTGGGTTTCCAGTTAGAGACTTTTCTTAACTGTGTTACAGTCTCTCTGGCTGTTACTTCATCCCATTTCATATCGTGTACCTTTAAACTTCTTATTCTTTCTTTTACTTCTTCTATCCATTTAGCATCTGTGTTATGTTCCACAGGATCTTCATAAATACTTCTCCAAAATGTATCTATTTCTTCTTTTTTTTGGTGGACTTTCAATTCCTTTTACCTTGTTTCCCAATTCTCTATAAAACTTTTTGGGTCATCAATAAATTGCTTATTTTGTACTGTTTCTTTATATTTATCCGTGTATCTTCTACATTTTTTGCCAGTGTTTATATTTTTAATTTATTATATGCTATAGTGTATGATAAATTCTGATCTGATATAATACTGAGCATTGTGTTTATCACGTATATCTTTCTGAATATTTTTGTTGCTCTATTCCTCTTCTATACTTTTCTAACAGTGACACTTCTTGTCCTAATTGCTTTATAGTTTTCTCTGTTCAATACTTCCATGATGGTATTTGATTTCTCCCCTTCCTTTCCCTCGCTACCCTGTGTTCTTGTTGTAAAATTTTATCAGTTATTAATTTAGCTGCACAGTAATATATCCTGTTTACTTCTGTTATATTGCATGGAACTTTGTGGACAGTCCTAATTACTGTGTTAATTTCTTTTATTGAACTTCTGCAGTCTATTTCTTTCATTGATCTTATTTATTTATTTTTTTATTTTACATTTGTTGACTGGGCTAGTCTAACTGGATATATGTCCATTTTCAGTAGAGGCCCGGGGAGAAAAGCTCCAGGAAATAACATACAATGTAACAAAAAATAGCATAGAGACAGTCCTATGCAGCAATAATTATAACATCAACAACAGTTTTAAACAGTTGTAGTTATAACAGAGAGTGTAAGCTAAAGAAATTGGTAAAGAAAATTATAAAATATAGAAGAATAAAATAAAAAATATATATATATATATTTTTTTTTTAATAAGGTACTCTTATTAGGAACAAATCTTAGTAGGTCATAGTTTACTAGTACACTTGTATAATTTATATGAGAGATAAGGATATTAAAGTAATTAAGAAGTTTAGTATTTGGAGAAGGTAGAAGATCAGAGACAAGAAAATGTTAGTCCGGGTTACAACAGAAGCATAACCAGTGGTTATTGAAGTAGTGTTTTAGATGTCTTTTAAAAGGTGGGAGAGAGGTCTGGGATGTAAGGTCAGGTGGTAATTGATTCCATACTTTTCCAACAGAGTTGAAGAACAAGGAATCACCTGCTAAGTTTTTAGATTTAGTTATATTCAGAAGCATTTTGTTTGAGGATCGTAAATTTTTGAGATTACTATATGGTGTAATAAAGCTAGAGAGTATGGGAGTATTGTTGGGCTGATTAAGGGCCTTGTGAGTTATTGAGAGTTGATGAAATTGTATCAGATTTGGAAGTTCAAGCCAGCCTAGTTTTTTTAGATTAAGACAGTGATGAGTTCTATAAGGGGAGCTAGTAGCAAATCTGGCAATGCTATTATAGGATATAGATAGTTTGTTGAGGTTCTTTTTGGAGAGGTTAGTGTAGATAGGAGATGCATAAAGAAGGGTCGAGAGTAAATGAGTTCTAGCTATAGTGGATTTAGCTAATGGTGTTAGATATGGTTTTATTCTATAGAGGGATCCTAATTTTCTGTTGACTAGTTTTACTGTGGTATTTATGTGTGGATCAAAGTTGAGGTTATTATCAATTGTGACTCCTAAGAGTTTAATGGTCAGATCAGGGGGAATAAGGGTGCCATTATTAGATGTGAGGGTGAAGTGTAAATGGGGTAGTCTTTTGGGTAGGTGTGAAGAGTAAACATTTAGTTTTTTTGGCGTTTAGTAAGAGGCAGCGGTTGGAGAACCAGTTTTCTACTATATTGAAAGCTTTTTGTGTTTGGGAGTGAAGTTCATCCAGAGAGGAAGCTGAGCAGACAATAGTAGAATAATCTGCGTATTGAATACTTGTGGAGAGTGGAATGGCTGAGTGGAGGTCATTGATGTAAATGGAAAACAAGAGAGGGCCTAGTATGGAGCCTTGTGGGACACCTAATGAGATAGGTAGATGATTAGATAGAGTGTTTTTCCAGAGTACAGCCTGCTGTCTGTTTTCTAGGTAGGATGTGAACCAGTTCATGGATAGTGGATTTAGTGAGGGGGACTTTAGGATGTGTAGAAGGATTTGGTGGTTAACCATGTCAAAAGCTTTTGATAAGTCAATGAAGACTGCAGAGGAGAGCATATTATTATTGTGATTTTCGTTGACACAGTTTGTGAAGGTAAGCAAGGCAGTAGAGGTGCTGTGAAAAGGTCTAAATCCGTGTTGACAGTTTGCCAGTAGGTTGTGATGGAGAAGGTGGTTCATTAGCTGTTTGTGGACACATTTTTCCATTATTTTTGCAATTGGGGAGAGCAGCGCTATGGGACGAAAGTTGGACATTTCATTGGAGCTTCCACCTTTGTGTAATGGGATAATGTGAGAAATTTTCCAGATGGATGGGATTATACCTTCATTTATGGTTCTGTTTATCAGTATGGAGATGGGGTAAGCTATGGCTTTAGATGCTATTTGCAGGAATTCTTATGGGAGTTTGTCGGCTGAGGGGGTAGTTGGTTTTAGCTTTTGGAGAAGGGAGCGAATGTATGATGTGGGTACTGGTTCTAATTTGAATACTGGGGGGACCTTGGAGGTGGGAGTTTGTAGTTTAGTGATATCAGGGGACAGGTGGCTGGCTAGAGTTTGGATAGTATTGGTAAAGAAAGAGTTAAAGGCATTGGCTATTTCAGTTAAATTGTCAGGGTTAATGCCTAAGGGGTTGGGGGTAATAGTCTCTCCTGGATGAGTAAGTTTATTAATAGTAGACCAAAACTTTTGAGGTTCCTTGAGGGAGGATTGTTGTAGGTGAAGGTAGTAATCCTTTTTGTCTAGTATGATGGCTTTTTTTGTAATATTTCTTTCATGTCCAAAGGTTAGATGGTCAGTGGAGTTCTTAGTAGTTTGCCATTTAGCCCAGGATTTGTTTCTTTGGATGATTAGTTGCCTAGTTTTGTTTGAGAGCCAAGGAGCAGGTTTAGCTTTCATTCTAGTACAGCGTATAGGGGCATGGTGGTCCAGGATTGTTAGGGATGTAGAGTTGAAGTATTCAACTGTTTTGTTAATTGGGAGGGATCTTAGAGAAGACCAGTTACATTGTTTAAGGTCTGTTTGGAATTGTTCAGGGTTAAAATGCTTTTTGCTGCAAACTGTTCTAATAGTGTTAGGGAAGGTTGGGTTGGTTTTATGTCTGATTATGTATGTTAGCAGGTGGTCACTAAGGTCATCTGGGAGAGTTCCTGCAGTATAAGTTTGGTGAGGGCTATTAGTTAGAATCCAATCTAAGGTGCTTTCTTTTTTATTTAGTTTGTTGATTCTGGTGGGTGAATTAATAGCTTGCGTTTAAATCAAGCAACTCTTCTCTTAACTCCTTTTCTTCCAAACTGAGGGCACAACTCTTGTTCTCCATTTCCTGTGGGCATTCTATAGAAAGTTCTATAGCATCTCCTCTGGCACATTCGCTTCAGTTTCATCCTGTGCCATCCTTTGCTCTGTCATATGGGAACTCACTGGCCTATCACTCCTCAACATTGACTGTGTCAGAGTTGCCACAGTTCCCTGCTCCTTTCCTTGCTGCCCAGCTTCAAGTGAATGTTTATACTGGTTTCCTGTGAAAGGCTCAAAAATGTATTCATATGGCAACTGACCTGTTGCTTCCCATTCCACTGATTTCTCCTTATTTTGGATGTCCATTGATCTATCCTGCTGTGGTTTTTTCCGAGTTAGATTTTCTACACTGACTCCTTCACTTCACAGGTACTCCATAACCTCAGTTTCTATTTCTTTAACTTCTCCATTACTGATATTCTTTTCTACTTTTCCTCTTTGTCTTCTTATGTTTTGAATTGTAAAGGTTTCCTTGTCTGAATTCCTTTGCCTGTATTTCTCTTCAAATATCTTTAGTGCTGCTCTTTTTGTATTGATTACTTTTGCTTTCTCCTTTGCATAAATATTACACCATAGTAAATCTCTTTTTCTTTCCCATGTCCATATTTCTTTTTCAGATGTCTAATGATCTTCCTGTTTCTCCTTACTTTGGGCACTCGTTCCATCATGCTGTGAAGTAACCTTATGTTAGCTCTTCTACACCAAATCCTTCACTTCGCAGACACTCCATAACTTCAACTTATATATTTTTTTAACTTCTGCTTTACTAATCTTCTTTACTACATTCCCTCTTTGTGATATTATTCTTTTATTGTGAAATTTTCTGTATCGGGATGCTTTTATCTGTATTTCTCTTTGAATATCTTTGGGGCTGCCTTTTTTGTATTAATTAATTTTGCCTTCAACTTTTCATAGATATTGTGCCATATCAAATCTCTCTTTCGTTCCCATGTCCATATTTCTTCTTTATACTTTTCAAAAATCTCTAGGTTTTGTTGTTTATATTTTCAGACTTCCTCAGATGCTTCTTTTTCCAAACAGATCAATGTTTCATGGTTTATATAGGGCAGGATTCACGAAGGCTTGCACGGAGTGTAAGAGACGTGTAAGACTCCATGCAAGCCTCGCGATCCAGGAACAGCCCGAAACTCCGTGTAAGAGACCAGCTAAAACGTCTCTTACACGGACTGGGCGTGGATATGCTAAATACCTCACTTGCAGCTGAAAGGCATGCAAATGAGGTAGAGTAGCAATCCACGAAGCAGAAAGCAGCCTGTGTAAGAGACATTTTAGCTGCAGAAATGTACTCAGTTGACAACTGAGTACGTCTCTGCAAAAATCACAATGGAGCCATGTCAGCTCCAAATAAAGGGTGCATATGTGTCAGGCAGCATGCCAATGGCAAAATATCTGGCCATTGGCAAGGTACCCCGATGCAAATATGAAAAATAATTATTTTCTTTTTTTCGGCAGCCCCGCACAAACGGGTTGCACTGTATAAAACATAAAAATGAAGGTTATAAACCCACAAATGTGGGTTTTATGCAATACATGGATTTACAATGCAGGGACCAGCAGACCAAAAACAACATGGCCACCGTTTAGTGGTTGCTAAGGGGGGAAGTCTAAGAGATGTAACTAAGCATTAGTAGGCAATCTGATGTAAATGAGTGTTAGGATACTGAATTCCACTGTCACATAGCAAATGAGCACATTCTGAGTAGTGTAAGAGATACATAAGGGGGATGAATAGAGTAGGAGATAGGTGACATCACAGGGGGGAATGGTAGAAAGAAATGCAGTTCATTGGAGGTCAGTGTTACATGACAGATGTCAGACACATATCATGGAAAGAGGAGTGCCACAAGATAAGCATGGGAAAGTCAAGAAATGGAAGGTGTACACTGTTGCTTACACCAAAGTTTCTTGCTGGGCGTGCATGCGCACGTGTGCATGCCATGAAGCGTGAGTAGGGCAGTGTGCGCATGTGTAAGGCAGACTGAGCATATAGGAGCGTGTTGGCAGACTTCTAAGACTGTTTGCGCTGGTGTGCGCACGTTTTAACCCAAAAAACAAGATTCTAAACCGTGTAAGCATGTGTGCGTGTGTGTAAGCCACTGTGAGCGTGTTTCTGCTGGTATGCGCATTGCTCCCCCCTGAGGAAACAGAAAGGAAAAAGGAAGCAACAGAATTAGTAGGAAGCTAACAGGGAATACTGCTGGAGCTAGCAGGTGAAAACAATTAGAAGCAGGCAATTACACAGGCAGAATAGTAGCTCAGCCAAGCACTTAAAACTCTGCAAACAGCAGTGCAAGATGTTTCTCTCAAGAGACACTGCAAGACAGGAGTAAGCTATTAGAAGTGAAAACTGAAAAAGCTGAACTCAGAGCAGAAATGCTAGGGGCTGCCATAGCTGTCATAAGGTGACATAGGCGACATGCTGAGGGTGGTGACAATGCAGATGGTGCCAGACTACCCACAGTGAGGAGATGGAGAAGAGTGTACAGGCCCAAGGTCACCTACCACGGGTTACATGAGCTGGAGATAGTAGAGCGCTATAGAGTGGACAGATACCTCCTGCAGCAAATTGTCGAGCTGTGCAGGCCACGCCTCACACACAGAACCAACAGAGGGGAACCCATCCCAGTGGAAACCAAAGTATGTGTTGGCCTAAGAATACTAGCAACAGGTACCTTCCAGAGACCAACTGGTGATATGATGGGGATATCACAGGCATCAGCCTCCAGGGTACTGCACCAGTTCCTGGATGCCATGTCAGCACATGTCGGTGATCATGTATATTTCCCCAATGCCCGTGAGGTATTGGCCAGCAATATGCGTCTCTTCTAGCAAATAGTGGAATACCCTGAGGTAGTGGGTGCAATAGACTGCACGCACATACGCATCAAAGCACCAGCTGGTGAGCGGGGTAGGGCCTACATTCACCACAAGGGCTTCCCCTCCATCAACTGCCAGGTTGTGTGTGATGCCCAGGGCATAATAATGAATGTGTGTGCTGTCTGCCCTGGGAGCTACCATGATTCCGATATTTGGCATTTGACGCAGCTGTACCAGACATTTGCCAATGGGGACATCCCACAGGGACACCTAGTGGGGGATGCAGGTTATGCACTGGAGCCATGGCTGATGACACCCATCAGAAACGCACACACACCTGAACAGGAACGCCATAATGAGGCACACGCACAAACACGTAATGTAATAGAGCGTGTGTTTGGGCTGCTCAAGTCACGGTTCCGGTGTCTGGACACATCTGGTGGAGCCTTGCAGTACTCAACAACTACATGTACCCAAATTGTCATGGTATGTGCTATGCTACATAATATGATCTTGCAAAAACAGCTGCAGCAGAACCAGCATAGGGCCGGGACAAACAGCCGCCCACCATTGCCAAGGCCATCACAGGCAGAGCGTGACTCGGAGGAGGAACAACCTGAGCCTGCCCCAGAAGGCAGAAGGAGGCATGCCCAGTATGCCCTAGCCTTGGCAAAGAGGCAATGCATAGCACATACACTGGCTCAGTAGGAACCCTGGGAATGATACCCCTCTCTGACTCACTCATATAATAACATGGGTGCCTAAAGTGACATAACCTGCTCTCAAACATGTACAGGGAGTGTAATATGTGCATCCGACAGAGGCAGCCCTGCAGCACCACCTGAGGCATGAATGCCATGTGTTAAGTAATGTAACACCATATACTATATGCACACTTGAGGACCCTGACTAACATCCTACCCTCACCAAGCATGATGCCACAATATGACGATGGGATGATCAATTGCAATAATTGGCTGAAGTATTGCAGTTAGTCAAAGGGGATCCAATGTGTGCCAGCCTGGGATGACATGCTGAGCATGACATGATGCTCCACCTGCTAGGGGTGGCGTGCACCTATCAGTCCAGGCCGCATGGATACTGGCAAAGGCTGTCGTTACCCACAGCGTGCCCTGAATAGGTAAGGCTCAAAACACAAACCCACCTCCAGAGGTATCACAAGGGATAAGAACCTAGATGTAATGCTACCCAATGCCAGAAGTCTAAACAGCAAGATGTGTGCAGTGTAAACCCACCCAGTATGGCGAATGTTGATATCTGTCCTGTAACAGAAAACTGGGTCAAGGCTCACAACAGCACCCTAACACTACCAGATTACACCTCATACTGTGCTGTACAGCCTCAAAACATGGAACAAGCTACAAAAGGAGGGTGACTAGCAATAATTGTCAAGGATAACCACACCCCCATGTTGGTACCACAACAAGAAGCAGCATGGACTAGCCATGGTCAAGTAACAGTGGCTAAAACTGCTTCCCAGTTTATAGCCTGCTACAGACTACTGTCCTAACACCAGGAACTGCACCTGGCCTATGTTGGAATGCATGAATATATCAAGCCCCCCAAACCACATTATATTGGGTCACTGAAAATACCCAGACATAGACTGGGAGCATTATACTAGCTCCAACACTGTAGGAGAGAAGTACCTAGAATCCATAAACCAAAATGCCCAGGAACAACGTCTCACTCCCACAAGAGGGTTAAGCATACTGGATGTGATAATCAGCAACATGGGTACTGGATGGCAAGATGAGAGGTGTATCCCTCACTGGTAAGACCATACCATAGAGTAATCATACTGGATATACACATCCTGACCACAGTCCCTGGCCAGAAAATCACAGTGAAAAACATGTGTAAAGCAAAAGTTGCACACCTCCAAACTGATGTGGAATCCATTAAAGGCACTGTGCAGGTGCAAAATATGGGCCATACCTCAGAACCTGTTATACAGGCATTCCATGAACACAGCAAGGAATGCATGGATTATGCAATCACAAATAACAACAAGACACAATGCCATACAGGCAGGCATCTGGCATGCTGGACTCCAGCCATTACCAAACCATGCAAGAGAATACATGATAGAGCAAACATAAAAATGGAAGTAATCACTGATCAGTAGTATGGCAATAAAATACGTCCACATATATAATCCACTAAGGCCAGCTACAACAAGTTGAATCTGTGAATCCTGAGGCAATGTGACACCTGCCCCAAGTACACAGACAACCCTCAACTCCCCCCAAGAAATACAAATATATGCGAGAGATGCAACCATTTATCCAAACCGGAGGCTGAGCTCCCTCAACTCAGTACTGTCAAAACTAGTCAGGAGGAGAAGGTAACCACAGACACCACAAACCCAGTCCCACATAGACCTATCACAACTGCAAACCAAAGACATAAACACAGAAAAACATTCCCGGAGGCCCTAATTACAAACAAAACACACCAACAGAGGCCTCCAAAGCAGACCCCCAAGCAACCACAACCTCCAAACATAGCACATGCAACACATAGTACACAAAGCTGGTGTGCCAAACAGTCACAGGCCAGAAGGAGAAACAACATGCCTGATACAGTTGTAATAGGTGACTCCATAGTCAGACACACTGCTGTCCTGCTCACCAGACTGAACAAGGGAAAGGGTACAGTAAGCTGCCTGTAGGCTGCTACAATATGCCACATAACACAAATATGCAGGTCACCCCAAAGCAAGTAGAAATATGATGCAGTCATTGTCCATGCTGATGTGAATGACCTGAGATGTATCTCCCTGGACTACATGAAAAGAGACATAGATGAGCTCTCTGAGTATGTACTCCAGACTGGTATGACACTGACTGTTTGCAGCATCCTACCCTCACCAAGAATGATACCACAGTACAAACACAGAATGATCAGCTTTAACAAGTGGCACAATTACTGGTGTCATTCCAAGAGGATCTAATGTCTGTCTGCTTGGGATGTCATGCTTGACAAGCCATGCTGCTGTTCCAGGGATGGCTTGCACCTGTTACCCCTGGGCGTCTGGATATTGGATAAGGCTTTTGCCACCTCCATAGAGCCTTACATAGGCAAGGCTGAAAAGACTAACCCACCATCCTTGAAAACATAAGTGTAAGAAACATAAGGGTACTGCTGACCAATGCCAGACGTGTAAACCACAATATGCATGCTCCTGAGGCCCTCCCCAGTATGGAGAACATCAATGTCTGTGCAGTGACAGAAACCTGCTGCAAGCCTCCTGACAGCACACCAGCACTACCAGGTTATACCTCATATCATGCGTTATGGCCCCAAAACCTGGACTAAAACATAAAAGGAGGGGGGGTATCCATATACAGCACAGACACCCATGCGTCCAGGTAACTGACAATGCACGAAGAATCGGAGACCACCCATGTGCACCTAACCATAGGCAAAACTGCTGTACAGTCAGTAGCATGCTACAGACCACACTCTCACACACAGGAACCCCATCCAGATGTCCTGAAGACACTGGACAGTATGAATGTCCCACCAAATACCAAACAAGGTACTCACAAATTACCACATAGGTGGTAAACCATTATGTATGGAAGGAGTAATCAGGGACCTAGGGACACAAGTGGACAGTAACCTGTTATGTGACACTCACATTGCCAATCTGGCTAGGAAGACTGTCTATATTGGACACCGTATCATGAAAGGATTCACATCTACGTCAACAGAGGTCATTGTGCCCCTGTCCTGTTCTCTTATCAGACCCATAATCTAGTACAATGCCTCATTTGGGATGTACCTTACCTGGCATCTGCAGCAGTTAGAAAGACCTCAAAGGTACCTCACCAAGAGGATAAAGGGTCTCAAATATATGTCATATGCTGCCTGGCTGTAGACACCCCAGCTGAATGCAGTCACATACTGCCTACACAGAGGCGTTGTATGCCTGTTGTACAAAGCCATGTCCAACACAGTAGTAATGGACATGCTCCACCCCAGAAAACCCAAAGCCATCGGAGCTGTGAGAGTGAGAGATGTCATCCTCAACACATAATGAAATAGGATGTGCTGGTGGGATAGATACATAACCCAGAGGCTCCCTACACCCTGGAACAGAATCCCACTCCATGTTAGGCAGAGCCCCTCACTGACACTCTCCAACAGGAATCTTGCCAAGTGGATGGATGATCGTAGATGTACACTGGGGGTCTTCACTGTGTCACGTCCAGACAGAGGCACAGTAAAGTAAATCATAAATGGCCATAATATTCACATAGCAAGGGGTAGTGAAAGCCACACACACTCTGGCTAGGCTTATAAATGCCCTAGAGTGGATAGCCTAGTAAGAACCTATGAACCTATGAAGATACAAATTGTACAGGACACTAAGGATAATCACAAGGCTGTCTCAACTGATGGTAGGAACCTTGTTGGGAATTCACGGATATGCTCTGAATCATTCATATATTACAAACAACATACCAAACACACACACACATTGCCAACATACAACCTGACAGGTGCAGTGCAAACCCCCCCCCCCCAGAATGCAAAATATCTATCCCAGCAGACTGCTGGCCCCCTGACATTGCAGATGCTGAGGTAACAGCCAGCATCTACAAAGCAAAACACACAGCAGCAATGGTATGAGATGGTGTCCTGGGCTGAATGCCAAATCACACTACTGCTCAATGTCAGCCTTACCACAGGATATGTACCCAATGAGCAGTGTACAACAACAGTGGTCCTTCCCAACAAAGGTGTTGCCTGAATGGATACTGCAAATTACCACCCCAGAATTTTGACAAGCTTGGTCTGCACAGCTATGGAAAGGATCAGCATGTACCGCAGACATAAAGATATTGGGGACCTACTGACACTGGACCCTACCCAGTGTGGCTTTCTTAAGTGCAGATGCTGCCCCTTAAACATGTTTGACTCATTTGAAACAGTCATTAAGGTCATTGATGAGGGCAATGAGGTCCACACAGTGTAGCTGGACCTTGCAAAGGCTTCCATACAATACCCCACGTGTTCATTATAGATAGGCTCACCAGCTTAAATATAAACCCCTATGTCAGTAGAGGGGTTGCAAACCAGACCAAGGACAGAACTGACATGGTCAGACATGCTGCAGCCATGTCAGACTACAAACCAGATATAACTGGCATCCCACAAGGCTTGGTCCTGGGACCTCCCTTGTTTGGTATATATGTCCCATAGGTACAGGCCAACATGGAAGGACTGTGTCTGAACATGTTTGCAGAGGACTACAAACTGGCCACCATATCTGACCCTCCAGCTGACACAAGCATCCCACAAAGGGCCGCATAGAAACAGACAACTGGTGCCATAGCCATGTCAGCAAGCTAATTGCAGAAAACTGTATAGTCAACCCCCCGTGGATATACAGTAAGTGCCCACCAATTACCACATAGGTGTTAACCCATTACGTACTTAACATGTAATGAGAGACCTGGGGACACAAGGTGATAGATATCCTGCATTGGACAAACATGTGGCTGTAGTGTTTACAGAAACATACCATATACCCACCTAATCATGAAGGTTGTCAGATCTAGATAAGGGAGGTCATTGTGGCTCTGCAGTCATCCTTCATCAGCGTTACAATTGACTACAATAGCCCCTGTGGGATGTACCTCAGCAGACACCTCCATCAACTGTAAAGTCCCCAACAGTACCTCACCAGGAGTATCAAAGAGCTTGAACAGATGCCATGTGTTGCCTGATTAAACAAACTGCAGCTCCACACACTGCCATACTGCCCACCCAGAGGCAAGCTGTGCCTGATGTATAAAGCCATGTCCAAGCTGGAATCAATGAACATGCTGCACCTTGTACAATCTGAATGGCAGTTAGCTATGCACATGAGAGACCTGAACCCCAGCACTGACATACATAGGACAGGCTGTACTGCATGATCCATAACACAGAAGCCACCCCCACTCATGAGTAAACTCCCAGTACAGGTTATCCATAGAGTCATTCATCGAGTCTCCTCAAGAGGAATCTTGATGAGTGGATGGGAGATGGTAGGTTTACCCTGGGTATCACTGTTATGTTACAGGTAGACGGAGGCACAGTATACTAATCATGACATATGTCATGGCAAACTCCACTTACAATGTGTGTTGAAGGACAAACACACTCTCCGACTAGCATTAGAAATGGCCTAGGGCACATCGCTAGTGTTTGCCAATGTACACCTATGTTGTGGAATACACTACCAATGTTGGACAAGCCTGGTTTAAGTAGTTCATATCTGAACATAATGCAACATGGTCAGATGTGCACAACTGGCCCCTAACCAGGCTGTTTTGCTCACTATGGAAATGTAAAGCAGTGATAGGACTAAAGCCCAGGATACTGTCCACCACAGTGAATGTACTGAACCAGTACACTAGACGGTACTACAGTGTTAGGTCAGTATGAAAGGATGTTGACAACTGTATGCAAAGTATCCCATGCAAACCCTGCAGGCACAGTATGATCCCTGTTGTGTTCACACACAAAGTAGTTGGACAGTAACTACACAACATGACACACAACACACAACCATAAACGGGAGATATTGTTGAAGTTCACACACATCCACAAATGTGGTGGGCTGCAGAGTTCAACATATGGAAAGCTCACACTGGGCATGCTCACACATTGATAAATGAGACATATGTCAGACAACATGCCATGGGAAGGCTGAACTGGGCATGCTCACACACTTAGGCCAAATCACAGTTTAGCAGTTGGCCACACATATCTGGTATTTGTACGTGTTATTCCAGGAACCAACCACATTACAGCAATCTGCCCAGTGCACACAGTTAAATGACTACAGAGACATATGTGATATAGTGGATCCCTCCCATATGCAAACATCTTCCATAGATACACAAGTTGTTCATACAAACAGGGAATGCTATGGAAATAAAGACCTGCAAACAGTCTATCAGCAACAAATAATGTGCATCTGACAATTAAACATATGGGTGTAGAGGTCAACACTAGGCTGTTTGCCCTAGGGAATGACAGCTTAGCCATAGTGTGTATAAAAAACAAAAACGGTTGTAGGTAAAAGCAAGGTGCAAAAAGGAGCCCAAAGAAAATGAAAGAAAATGCACCGAGCTAGCACACTGAGAACGTTTATTAATAGACAAAACATTAAACAGAAAATGGTGAGCGCTTTCACAACATAAAGTTGCTTCATCAGACAACAGTAAAAGGCTTACACTCTATTTAAATAGTCAAGTATCCATTACTCAATTAACTAATTAGGGTTAGCAAGCTGTACACAATCAAATTCAAGAGAAGCTTACCACAGTGAATCCTACAATAAAGATGCACTATGCATATAATGTTACACACAAAGTTACTAAGCATATATAACCACACTATATACAGTGTAAAAAACCATATACATACATATATAAGATAAAACAACGACAGTAAGACATATAAGAAACTACTGAAAACATCTAAAATATCTTCTAAAAGATCTAAAAATCAGTGCATGAGTGGTCGAGCCTTCAAAAAGGGAACCAAAGTAGTGGCAGCATTCAACCCAGGAAACTTCTCAGCATTAAGCTTCAGTATCCATTTTTGCTCATGCCCCTCTGTAATATTTTCTATGTCACCACCCCTAGGGTTCGTATAAATATGTTGCAAAACCAAAAATTTAAAAGAATGTGAATGATCATTAGACATAACGTGACAGGCCAGAGCACTGGATTGTTTACAGTTGGTAATGTCTCTCACATGTTCTAAAATACGATCTTTCAACATTCTATTCGTTTTGCCTACATAATAAGCATGGCATTGTTGACAAAAACAAAAATAAACAACATCAGTGGTTCTACAATCTGAATATTGATTAGAATGTAATGAAAAATGCCTGGTAGGATGCACATAATTATTTTTGTTATAAACAAACTGACAAGCACTACAGTTCCTACATGGAAAAGTTCCATGGCGAACAGAGTGATAACTTTTTGCGTGTTTCCCCATGGCAAAGGTGTTGTTTAAGTGACTTGCTATTCTTAAAGCTGAAATGTGGAATTAGTCCAACCTTGTCTACAA
Source organism: Protopterus annectens (assembly GCF_019279795.1). Taxonomy (NCBI): domain Eukaryota; kingdom Metazoa; phylum Chordata; order Ceratodontiformes; family Protopteridae; genus Protopterus; species Protopterus annectens. The sequence continues at coordinate 1,008,745,373 of NC_056733.1, read as the reverse complement.
GGCCAGGAACTTCTTGTAAAAGGTACCAGTATTTCTTAACAACATCCACATATTGATTAATGTTGCTAGAAAACTGGAGAACCACTCTAAAGTCATTCTCAGCTGTGGCACTGTGTGTTGCATCTGCGATCGCTCTGTTGTGATTATAATAAGGTTTGCACCTAGTATCTCTAAGCTTCCAGGCATCAGATATTGCATTATCAATGTCTGCACTAGAATATCCTCTAGCCAGAAACTCAATTTTCAAGTTATTCAATGCAGCTACTGCATCGTTGTCATTACTATGTAGCCTGAGTGTCCTAAAAACTTGCCCTCTTAACACATTCCTAGGAATGTGTCTAGGGTGCATACTAGATTTATGCAGCAATGTGTTCTTTCTAGTTGGTTTATGGTATATAGTACTGCGGAGATGATTCAAATCAGATTTACTGATTTTGACATCAAGAAAACTTATGTCAGTGGCTGAACTCTGGTGTGTAAACCTTAAAAAATCAGTTGTTGAATGCAAATAATCCAAAAATTGGTCTAGATCAGAGCCGGAGCCCTTCCATAACATAAAAGCGTCATCTGCAAACCTAACATACCTCAGTATTTGTCCAAAGAAAGGATTAGTGGCAGACAAAAGCGCTCACCATTTTCTGTTTTCTGTTTTGTCTATTAATAAACGTTCTCAGTGTGCTAGCTCGGTGCATTTTCTTTCATTTTGTTTAGCCATAGTGTGCTTGGCGTCTGCCTCCCCAGTACAGTAGGCTACTGTACCACTGTAAAGTAGGTCACATAAGGCACCGTGTAAGGCTAGTGTGCTGTGCCTCTGTCAAGCAGGGACACAGTGGAGATCCCAGGGTTTGAATTTGCTAAGCCGCATCCATGTTGTTGGTGTGTGCTGGAAGAGGGTTGCTGAGGACCTCTAACAGTAAATGGGCATCAGTAACAGACTGAGGGGAGCCTTATCTGCATTGTCTGGACAATTTCACTGTCAACACTGTGTCGCGATGATTATGAGGGATTGAAGTGACGTGACGGTACTGTTCAGAGATGTCCTCCCTCTGTGGGCTACTGCTCTGCAATGTATTAGCTCACTCTGTCTGTTGGACAGCTCATATATGGCTGGTGTACACCTGACAGGTGTCCTGTTGTGGAGCAGTCATGGGTATATTTGGGATAGCATGATCAATGCAAACCTTCCACATGCTCATAGAATGCTATTGTCAAGGATTATGCAGAGTGGCCTGTATACTCCCCCAGCATGGGTCCTTTGAAGTCTTCCACCCCAGTCTTCACTAGTGTGAAGTCTGCTTTTGATAATTACAGTTTGTTTGCAGTGACAACCTTGCCTGGGGGTGGGGATGGGAAATGGATGTCCAGGGAAAGGTGGGTATGGTCAGATATCAACAATGGTGGTCTACCTCTGGTGTGGAACAGTGAGTACCCATGTTGCAGATGGTCAGGTGCAATATGTATTCCCCCTTGTGGCTGTGGTGAGTGGTTCTGCCATAGCACATGGACTCACAAATTGTAGGGGCTGTAGGGTAATGTTGTAGAGGCCTGAGTAGTTCCCACACACAATATGCCTGTACCTGACATTAACAACTGGAATGGTGTATGTGAACACCTGCATATCTTGGCACTGTTCCTAGGGAAGCAAAGTGTGTGTCCAGGATGTGGGAGGGGTGGTCTGGACTGGTTGTGTTGTGTGTTACAGGTTCTGTGGTCACGAAGCATGGTATAGAACATACCTACCAGTGCAATGTGCATATCTGACCCTGAAGTAGGTGGCTGCAAATGCATATATATGCTATCCCCCACCTGACAGGTAGTACTAGATGTACATACCTCTGTAGAAATAATGATGTCAGCACCCTATAAATACTGCAGGTGCAGAGCACATGCCCAGTAATTCAGATAGTGCGCTCTGCTAATGCGTCTCCATCAAGTGTCATAATATAGATAGATAGGGGTTTGAATCCTGCAAATGCCTAGTGTGTGTGGAGAGGGGTTAGTGTGTGTGCAAGTCTGTATGAAAGAAATGTCCCTTTTGGCAACTAGGAGAACACACTACAGGATGCACATTCCCCTTTCTAAACACTGATGATGTCAGCACCCTATAAGTACAGCAGGAGAAGGGAGACCTCCCAGTAATGCGAATAGCGCACTCTGCTAATGCGTCCGTCTGGACTCTCATAACATAATTAGGTAGGGGTTTGAATCCTGCAAATGCTCAGTGTGTGTGGAGGGGGGTTAGTGCGTGTACAATCCTGTATGAAAGAAATGCCCCTTTTGGCAACTAGGAGAACACACTACATGATGCACATTACCCTTTCCAAACACTAATGATGTCAGCACCCTATAAGTACAGCCAGAGAAGAAAAACCTCCCAGTAATTCGAATAGCGCATTCCGCTAATGCGTCTCTCTCAAATGTCATAACATAGTTAGGTAGGGGTATGAATCCTGCAAATGACAAGTGTGTGTGTGTGTGTGTGTGGGGGGTAGTAGGGTGTGTGTAATTGCAAGTGTGAGAGAACAGTTCCATTTGGCAACTACTACAATACACCAGATGCTGCATATTCCCCCAGTAAACACAGGTGATGTCACCACACTACAAGTACAGCCAAACAGGGCAAATCACCCAGTAATGAAAATAGTGTGCTCCGCTACTGGGTCTCTTACTACTGTCAGAGCACAGTTAGGTATGTTTTGGTAACCCACAACTGCCACGTGTTTGTGTCACACAAAATGCACATGTGTGGGTTATTGTTCATAACAATGCATGACATTGCTTAAACCAGCAATGGCAATGCACACATGATGTATGTGTGTGCCACATACACATATATACCTGTGACCTTCAATAGTTCCCATGTCTGACACATGCCTCAAGTGTATAAATGGTATTTCCACTGCATAACATTATGACTGTGTCTTACTGTGCAGGGGCTGCATGCGGTATGTGTATATACAGTGTGAATTGTATATGGTATCATCCTAACAGCGGGGGATACACATCTGGTCTGGGACATATAGTCTACATGTAGTCGATGAACAGGTGCTGCATGTTTCCACCTGTTGTGGGAGTGGTAACATGTTGTTCCACTGCAATTCAGTGACTACATGCTAGGAACCTTTCAGCTAGTGTGTTGTAGCTACAGTAATGCTCACACACAATGTTCGGCTGGATGTAGTCCAGACATATAAAGACATATGTAGAGACCGTCATATTCCCAGTGTTGTTAGGGAGGACAGGTGGGTTTCCTGTGTATGGGAGGGTTGTGTGTGCCAGGCTATGAACCAGAAGGCAGTCCAACACACTGTTAGCTGCACATGGATAGGCCCTGATGCTTTGTGCTGTGCCAACAACCTGGAGGTGTGTGTATCTGTGGTGCCTTGAGATACCACCCCCCTGTTCATGTGTGGTACATGTGTAGGGGATGACAGGCATGGTATGAGGTATAACCTGGCAGTGATGGGTTGCACCTCTGAGCCGTGAATCAGGAATCTGTTACTGCACAGATATTGCAGTTTACCATGTTGAGGACAGTGTCTAGTGCATGCATCTTGCGGTGTACACTGCTGGTGTTGTGTAGCATTACTGTCAGTGTCCTAGCCCGTGTGATACCCGCGGAGGTGGCTATGTAATCTGAGCCCTACATCAAAAGGCACTATGTGTGTATCAAGAGGCTTCGCCAATATACAATGGCCCATGGGTGACACGTGCAAGCTGCCCCTCACAAATCATTGTGGCTTCCCTAGCATGTAAGCACACGCTGACAGCCATTGGATACCCTATGAATGACATTGGAGATTGAGCAAAATGTAGACATAGAACACCCTTCCTACATATTGTGGTAGCATACCTGGTGAGGGTATGATGGCAACCAAGGTCAGGCTCATACCAGCCCATGCCACATGCTGAGAGAGCCCTTCTATGTTCCCTATCATGTAGTCCAGGGAGGTACATCTCAGGTCATCCATAGTGGCATGGACAATGACTGAGTCATATGTGTCCATGCCTCTGGCTGACCTGTATGCATGTGTTATGTGGTGGACCATAGTGCCCCACGGGCATATCACTGTGACCTTCACCATGTACAGCCTGTTGAGCGGGACCACACTGCACCAGCCAAGAGAGGTACCTGACACATTTGTAGCAGGTGTGTTGTGTAGCCCTACAGGCTGTGAGTGTTTGGCACACAGGATGTGTGTGCCATGTGTGGCATGTGCTCTGTTCCGACATAATGTATGCCTGTGTGCCAGCTGTGGAGGTGTGTGATGCTCAGGCAGGATGCTATTCTGAGGCTCCAAGTATGCCCCAGTGTGTTCATGTGTTTGGATTGCTGGCAGTGCAGGTCTATGTCAGACTGGTATTGTAGTCACTGTAGTATGTCATGCCACCTGACAGGGTATGCCAGTACTGGGTTCAGAGTGCTCAGTCCCCAGATTGGCTATGTGGTTGTATCTCACACATGTGTTGTACATTCCTGGCCAGGGGAGAGGGTTGACTACATACATGTGACAGCTGTGACATTGCCACATGACTCACATATTCCACAACTGGACCATAGAGGTGATTCACAAGTTACCTTTGCACATGCTAACATAGTAGTGCGATTGCCATGGTGATTACCAATACATAGGGCCAATGGGGAACAACATACTGAAGGTGAGTCTGTGTGGGTGTACTGCTTCTGATTTCATAGAGCTGGCATTTATGACTGCACATGTGGGCAAATGCCAGGTAAGTCATATGCAATGTGTCACAGGCAACGTACATGCGAACAGGACAGACAATGACGTTCTGTCAAGTGAGATATTGACATACGTATAGTAAGCTATGCAGATGTCACTAGGAATCCACAGAAGCTCTGTAAATCTGCATTGCAGGTGGAATCAGTGTTCCAGGGAACCTCAAGCAAACATGCATGCAAACAAAGCTACAGTAAGCAGGGCTGGAAGTAGCCCATTGTACAACAAAGAAGGGGTACCACTTCCAGTAGGTAACAGTGCAAATATGCAGGCACTATAAACATGTACCCAGGAATGCACAGCTCAGATGTCAATGGTAAAACTGAAATTATTTAAAATTTAATTTAATTTAAATTAAATTGATACTGCACACATATCAACATGCACAAACATCCACATTGCATAGTCATTGTGGGCATCATGCCACCATTAGTGTACATGTCCATCATTACGTATCACTACTTGCATTACCTTCTCCCCTGTGCTATCTATGTATGTGGCTGTCTGTTGACATCCTTACCACCAGTATGCAAAAATGTGCAGCTGTTACACTATGGTACTTACTATGGGTGTAGATAACAATTCAGGACAGTCATACAGTTACTGCATCAGGCATGCTAGGATATACACACAATCATATCAGCACACTGTACTGTTACCAACATGATACTATTAATACACGTCTATGTAGTCACCCTGTGCATCAGCACCATGTTAACCTGTTCATGCACTGATGTTAGAGATTGCAGGAGGTGGCACAGTTTCATCATATGCACAGTGTGTGAACTAGGTATGCCTGAGTCTGCCACTGATACCACCAATTGACATGTATGTGTATGTGTGTTGGTGAGGGACAGCAGTACAGGGTGGGGCACTGTTGATGCAGTGTGTGCATGTATGTGGTGGCCCTAGGTGTTAACATTTCGCATGTGTGTATGCATGCACACAGTTCCACCTCATGGCTGCCATATACTGGAGTTTGTGGACAGCCACAGACTGCACCTGCCAGGTCATACAGATCAGTGTCTGTGGCCACGGACATGGTACCTGTGCCTGGCAGGGGTGCTATGGACCGTATCCGATACTAAACCAGACTGGGTACTGTCATCAGAAGCGGGTGTTCGTTGACTGGACACAGGTCCCTGTTGGGACTGTCCAGAGCCACGTGCACGTGGTCTCCTGGAGCGGTCTGATGACAGCACATACCCAGCATTGCTGGGGCTGCTTCTGGCACTATGGGGGTGTCCGCGGGCCTGTTGTCATTCGCACCGACTGCCAGTTGCTGCTGTTGCTGGCACACGGCCACATCGACGCCGCAACCGTCCACCATTGCCCTGGCTCATGGACATGTAGTTGTGGAACTGCTGTAATATGTCCCCACAACGTCTGTCTATGACATCGGTGAAATTACGGATAGCATCCGCAATGTCACGCATACTGTCAGTCATGGATGTGCGACATGCTCTCAGCTCCCTCAGACCCTGTCTGGTGTACCTTTCCATACGTGACTGTGCCTGCATGACAGCCCGAAACATAGCTGAGGTTGACAGACCTCTTTGGGCACGTCTGCCAGAGGCAGTACGCCCATGAATGCTCCCACGAGAACCCATGGGCAACTGTCTGTGTGGTACCATCTCAGGACCCTGCCCATGGCTGCTGTTTTGGGAAGCATGTGCCACAGATACCACATTACCCTGGTCAATGCCCACTGTATCCTGTCCATCACCTAGGGACATTGGTGACATAGGATGTACTGGCAGGATGACTGTGCGCAATGATGGGGTTGACAGCTGTGTACTGTCAATTGGCTGACCAATGACGGACCATGACACACCTTCCTGTGCCATTACACAGATATCATCATTATCAGTACCTGTGGCACCAGATTCAGGTTCCCTGCTGCAGGACACCAGAGCAGCACCAGAACCTGTGGGAGGAAGACAGGAAACACAGTTTACAATGTCTACACAATGTTGCCAGTGATGCACACATGCACACATGCACACGTGGACACATGCACACGTGCACACATGGACACACGCACACATGCACACATGCACACACATGCACACGTGGAGACACGCACACATGCACACATGCACACCCCGCAGTATACACACATAGCACTACTGAGTTACACTATTATTACTAGCACTATCAAGACTATTATAGGTATTGTTAATACACACTCACCAGCATGGATGGGCTGCCTTGCTGTAACACCAGAGGGACCTGCAGAAATGAGGGGATTAATGTCAGTGGGCACAACTGTGCCATTGATACTGCGTATGATACAGTTCAGTAGTACAACAGTTGCCTTTCACATGTCAGCTGCTGATATTGGCAATATCACACCTGCACAATTACATACTATGTTGACAGCTACATACCAAGGACACACCTTACACATGCATAAACTAACAGTGTACAGAACAGTCAAGTGTACATATGGCACATTACCTGCATGCTCCATGTCGTGTTGCTGTGTGGCTCCAGCCTCCATCATAATGCAGGTGTTGTTCCTGGGCTGGAGCCACAACACTTAGGAGTAGCCCCTCCAGTCTGGTGAGGGGGGGATGTGTGGCCACCCCACCTCCTGTGGCGACCTGTTGCCTGTGGATATCCGATGCACGCTGATGGACATTTCTGATTAAATCACTGCAGTGATGTCGTACCTGCTCATATGTCCTATTATGTGTGCCAATGTCATTTACCCTACGGACAAGGTCTTGCCACAGTGCAGCCCTCTCCTGCTGATTCTGGCTGGTGCGGGAAAACAGTATGTCATAATCCCGCACCAGGCTCTGGTGTATCTCTTCATCTTCTGCAGCAGAGTAGGCAGGAGTTTGCTGACGCGCCATGTCCCTGAAAGAGAACACAAACAGGATATCAGCAAACTATGACAGCAAAATATGGCACACATACTATACATGATACTCAACTGTAGTGATATACTACTACTCCCATATGTAGTACGTGTGTGTCTCTTGGTGGATACACACGTACATGGCCAGATATCAGTGCTCAGCTTACACCTGTGCAACAATACCTGCCACATTCCATACAACATAGTACCAAGCCCCATCAGTCAGCACACTGAGACAGGTCCAATGCACCACCTCACTCTGGCGGTTCATAACAAGGTACTGTATGTGGAATGTCATCCACTAGTGTGATCTGGACACAAACTAATCGGCCTGGATATACATATCCCACCACCACCACCACCAGCACAGTAGACTACTTTGAAATATATGTGAATAGACAGATTTTCACTTGTTAGGACTGAGATGGTATCCATGCAGCCCACTGGGCCAGTGGAAGCCACAACCCACAATGCTGACCCCTTTGCAAATGCTTCCCACGGACATCCCCAAGAATGCATGGAACATGCACACACAATTCTAACCCAGACCCTATGCACAAAGGTTAAGCATCCTGTCTGGTGAACCCCAAACAAAGACAAATTGTATAACGATAGAAGGAGGCTACTGCAAGGCAGAGCAGAATCACATAAAGGGAAGGCATCTGTGGTCAGCACTAGTAAAAAGCTAAGTTCTCTCATAACAACATCCAAGGCCAACTCTGAGAGGAAAATGGCCAAGGACACTAAAGATAACCACAAGGCCTTCTTCAGTTTTGTTAGAAACATGGACCAAAAGCCTCAGATATGCTCAGAGTTAGTACACAACTACATAAAATTCAATGAACCCACAGATATTGGCAACATTCTGGCAGACAGGTTCAGTGCAAATATCCCCCCTCCCTCTACCCCAAAAGAAGAAATACTTATCACAGCTGAATGTAACCTTCCTGTCATCTCAGATGTCCAGGTGAGGGCTGCCCTCAGCAAAGCAGAACACACAGCATCAATGGGACCTGATGGTATCCCTGGATGTGTGCTACGTGAATTTCAAGAGGAGCTACAACCGCATATAAAAATGATATTTCACCTTAGCCTTACTACGGGATATGTACCTGAACACTGGCATACAGCAACAGTGGTCCCACTCCACAAAGGAGGCACCTCTACAGACCCTGGGAACTACCGCCCCATAAGCTTAACCAGCCTGGTCTGCAAAGCTATGGAAAGATTAATTATGGGACTCATATACAGCGACATTGGGGACCTACAGACACTTGATCCCACCCAGTTTGGCTTTGTGAAGGGCTGATCCTGCCTTTTGAACCTGGTTGACCTTTTCAAAACAGTCACTACAGCCATTGATGAGGGCAAAGTAGTCCATTCAGCCTACCTGGATTTGCCTAAGGCCTTCAACACAATACCCCACTCAGGCATCATAGACAAGCTCATCAGCTTAAATGTTAATACATATGTCACATGATGGGTTGCAAACTGGTTAAACAACAGAATCCATAAAGTCAAGCTTGCGGGAGCCATGTCAGACTCAAAGCCAGTCACAAGTGGTATCCCACAGGGCTCTGTCCTAGGACCCCTCTTGTTTGGCATTTACTTCTCAGATGTGAAAGCAAACATGGGTGGGTTGTGGATGACAAAGTTCCCAGATGACTGAAAACTAGGCACCATAGTAAATACACCAGCTGACACACACATCCTACAGACAGGCCTCACTGAAATGGACACTGGTGCCAGAATCATGGCCTAACACTGAATGGCATGAAATGTATAGTCATCCCCTTTGGGTAAAACAATGTACACACAAATTATCACATAGACATACATATATATACAGACCAATAACACATATGGAGGGTTCACAGTATGTAGACTATTAAATTGTTACTTTACATTACCTGTGTTTGTCACAGCTGATTGCGTTACTGTTTGTATAAGTTCCTGCTGCTGCTAGCCCAGCTGGATACTGTCACTGATGACAGCTTCAACTTAGTTTTCTTAAGTGTAGTTTTTGTTTGTGTTTTTATTTTCTTTTTTTCTTTCTTTCTCTCTCTCTCTCTCTCTGCCTCCAGATGGTGCAATGAAAGTATTGCATGCGTGGACTGGGAGTACAGGATGCTTTTGTAGGTATCTGCATATGTCCATGTGATGGCCTCTGCACCAATTATTAGCCAGCATTTGCTGATTGCATGCAGCCAGTTGTGTACTGATTGCAGTTCTCACTGTGATTTCAGGACAGTGCTATAAAAGGGTATGTGAGATAGGCGTTGCCCTTTCAGATTGTAAGGGCGGGGACCATGCTGGTATGCTGTGGACACTGTTCTGTGAGTGTAAAGGTTAGTATCTCTCTCATAATTCAGGCTGTTGTAGATTAACATTTCTCCATTCATCTCTCCTGTTTCCTGTACTAAGTGTGTATGTAAACTGACACCTACAACTACTACTACTACTGTTAATATGGGTGTGTGTGCTTTCCTGTGGGACTTGTGGTGTGTGGCTTGCAAGGTACTACAGTGACATTATTACCTACTAGCTACCAACTAGCATGGCTGTTTCTGTTCACACACTACTATTATAGAAATCCACTAGATTTGACAGCAAATATACATGACATGCTTTGTGTACTACACATCCTATATTCCCTTTACATTCATTCATACTATTACTTGATATATTTATTGTAGCACAATGTTCTTATATAACAGTCATGGCTTAGTATTAAGTCATGCAGACTACTGTTTCCAAGGTCCTGGGTTCGGGACTGACAGTGGGATTTTATTTTGCTTTTGAACTGACTACAGGACCTGTCATTCAGAGTGACTAAGCCACTTTTAAGCAGTTGTAACCGGGTTAGCGCTGGTTTGCGTGGAGCTCCCACATGCGCACTGGCGTTCAGCTCCACGCACACCCGCTTACAACCGTTTAAAAGTGCTTACTCGTGCACACACCCGCGCTATTTTCTTTGAAAGAAATGAAAATGGGGAGACAGGAAAGTGGTGAAAAAGGGGTCACAAAGAGGGTAAGACAGTAGGGAAACAAGCTTGGGTTTTGCAGGAGGGATGTAGGTAAGGCCCATAGCTGCCCATTTCTTCATCAGCAACAGCTGTGCATATGTATGTAATTTGGAGTGACATTTGAAACCTTCCACCCCTGAGAGAGGTGTAAGGACAACATAAAACTACTGTTCAATCTCAGCCTTACTACAGGATATGTACCCAAAGAGTGGCGTACAGCAACAGTGGTCCCTCTCCACAAAGGTGGTGCCTCAACGGACCCTGGAAACTATCGTCCCATAAGCCTGACTAGCTTGGTCTGCAAAGCTATGGAAAGGATCATCATGGACCTCATAAATAAAGATATTGGGGACCTAAAGACACTGGATCCTACCCAGTTTGGCTTTGTTAAGGGCAGATCCTGCCTCTTAAACCTGGTTGACTTCTTTGAAACAGTCACCAGGGCCATTGACGAAGGGAAGGTGGTCCACACAGCCTATCTGGACCTCGCAAAAGCCTTGATACAATACCCCACTCAGGCATTATAGATAAGCTCACCAGCTTAAATATAAACCCCTATGTCACTAGATGGGTTGCAAACTGGCTCAAAGACAGAACCCACATGGTTAGAATTGCTGGAGCCATGTCAGACTCCAAACCAGTTACAAGTGGCATCCCACAAGGCTCAGTCCTGGGACCTCTCTTGTTTGGTATATATTTTTGGGTACAGGCCAACACGGAAGGACTGTGGCTGACCAAGTTCGCAGATGACTGCAAACTGGGCACCATAATCGACTCTCCAGCCGACACAAGCATCCTCCAAAGGGCCTCACAGAAACAGACAACTGGTGCCAGAGCCATGGCCTCAAGCTAAACGCCAAAAAGTGTATAGTCATCCCCTTTGGCAAAAACAAAGTGCCCACAAATTACCACATAGGTGGTAATCCATTAAGTACAGAAGAAGTCATTAGGGACCTGGGGACCCAAGTTGATAGCAATCTCTCATTTGACAACCACGTGGCCAAAGTGGTTAGAAAAACATTTTATATAGCCCACCTAATCATGAAGGGATTCACATCTAGATTAGGAGAGGTCATCGTGCCTCTTTACTCATCCCTCATCAGGCCCATAATCGAGTACAATGCCCTTTGGGATGTACCTTACCAAACACCTGCAGCAACTGGAAAGACCCCAAAAGTACCTCACCAAGAGGATCAAAGGGCTCAAACAGATGCCATATGCTACCCGGTTAAAGAAACTCCAGCTCTACTCAGTGGCATACTGCTCAGAGGTGACCTGTGCCTGGCGTATAAGGCCATGTCCAACCGGAATTAAGGGACATGCTGCACCTCAAAAATCCAAATCCCATCGAGCTACACGAGAGACTTGAACCTCAGCACTGAAATAAATAGGACATGCTGGAGGGACAGATTCATAACCCAGAGGCTCCCTTCACTATGGAATAAAATCCCAGTCCAGGTTAGGCAGAGTCCCTCATTGACTCTCTTCAAGAGGAATCTTGATGAGTGGATGGGAGATCATAGGTTTACCCCGGGTATCACTTCTGTGTCACTGTTAGACAGAGGCACAGTATACTAACCTCGAAAAAGGGCATAGCAAAATTAATTTAAAATGGGTGGCGAAAGCCAAACATACTCTGGCTAGACTTATAAATGCCCTAGGGCAGATAGCCTAGTATGAACCTATGAACCTATGAATAATACTTGTACAGCCAATTGTAATTGACAGTCTCCATGTCCAGCAGACATGTGTGCGAAATGGGCAGCTATGTATGGGGCGTAATTTTTTGTGGGTACAGAGTGCCCTTTTTTTTTTTTTTTTTTTTCAGGTGAGAGTGGTATGTCAGGTAAAGGAAGTTGGTATAGCTGGGGAGGTAGGTTGGGTAGGTCAACAAACAAGACGCATACAGGGGCGGTGTATGACACATGTGGGGGGGTTACACAATTGACGGGGATGGATGTTTGGATATCCAGAGCCCATGAGCCCACATATGGCAACAGTGGAACTGATGTCCCCACCCATGGGCAGTTGCCACTGTGCCTTCACTGCCCAGGATGGGGCTGTGTTGGGGGCTGTGTAGGCCGGGCAACAGGCATGCCCGTTAGTTGTGCCACCTGTGCCTCAAGCTGGCATAGGGGCCCAAGAACAGCTTCCTGGATCTCCCTACGCACCACAGTCCGGACGCTACGGAGGGTGAGTGGTGGTTCTCCTCCGGCCACACTTGCAGAGGGGGGATGAGCCCCATCCCCAGCAGTGCTTCCACCCGCAGGTGGCACAGGGCCACTGGAAGAGGGTCCGGACTGGGCACTACTGCCAGGTGCACTCGCCAGCTGAGGTGGGAGAGGCGGGTCCACTGGAACCCGCCTTCCCTGTCGTCCTATGTTTTGCATTATGTCATGACAGTTTGGGTTAGTAACATACAATACCATTCGCAGTTAGTTGTAACAGCATGCATTAGTATTCCCATTAACTAGACACCCAGATATTCACACCATTGAACAGCGAGCATAACACATGCATAATTTGAACAGCAATACACAGTCCAACAACATGCAGGGTTGATTGATGGCAACAGGCCATCAGGTTTGGATGTATGAACAGGGCAGATGCATCAATGTACATGCAAATATGTATGACCCAACAGGACAAATGTCCAGGGGTGTTAATTGTGATTGCACATACCAATTTCACGTGGAATGGATTATATGTGGTTATAGGGTAGGGTGAAGAAAATATAATTAACACCTTCAAATACCAATACATATGCTTTACATTTCTAATAGCTGCAGATATATCCACACTACAGTTCTACCTTCAGTTTCCTATGTGATAACTACTTCAAGTTGGTGATAGGAATGTTACTGCTACATCAATATACATTTCTATTTTTATTCATACACGTTCATATCTGGCTCTGTTCAGCTACATAATCCTGCTACATTTGCTTTATATAGCTATAGACAACTGTGGATGTTTGGTATTTCAGACAATCATACTATCTGCATATTGCAGACTAATTTCAACATATCCAGATTTTAGGTACACATTCCAGCTGCAGGAACATTTTGAACACATTTCGCAGTTTGGTTCTGCTTGTCACATTCATTTCATTCTGTACTGACTGCAGTATACTTTATTCAGGAGTTATTACTACTTTATTGGTGGATTCATAACTGTTTCTCACACTCTCTCACTTGTTTTATTTTTACAATTCAGGATGGTACTCACTTCTAGGCTTTATTGACATGTTTTACCTGTAATTATTACAATCCTTTCCAACAGTCTCACTTCTGTCATGTTTCAGTATTTCAACAGGGATATATTTCACACATGTGATTTGCTCATCTTCTGCAGCTGTACTTTTCAGCCTGCTGCAGGTTGTGTACTATTATATTACAGGTGGGGCATCTTTATTTTAGACTTTATTTCAGACATTTACATTTTTCTGTTTGGATTACAGACTGCAACACACTTTTGTAATCAAGCAATACTTGCAAACACTCTTACACTGTTACTTGCACATTTTATTACTTAGTGACTACACTGCACTCTTTTGCTAACTGTCATACTTTTATATTTATTTACAGTTACAGGGAGAGGATTACTGACCTGCCTGGTGGCGCAACCGCACCAGCCTATCGCCATAGGCTCTGCGGTTCGCAGAACGGACACCTGCAGCTGTAATATAAATAAATTAATATTGGAATGCACATCTCCATAATATCAGCTAGGTTAATTTCTTACATACATAATTAGATGTAACTTACTCAGTAGTGGGGTGTTGGGCATTTGCCGGGCCTCCTGGATCCAAAGGTTCAGTTGGTCCTGCTTACGTCTCTTCAGGTCCGCATGGTAGTGATGGACCTGCTCACCAGTCCTTGGAATCCCTGTGGCACTGGTGAGATCATGAGCCAACCGGTCCCACACCTCAGCCCTATATGCTCCCGACAGGACCTGGCCCTGCATGAGTTGGACCTCATGATTGTGGACAAGGAGCCAGACCATATATCTGGACTCCTCAATGCCCCACCTCTGTGCTCGGAAGCAACTACCCTCACCTACTCCTAACATTCTGGCTGCAAGTTAGTTCTACATTCGGTTATGCTTTGTATTCCCACCTATGGGGCTTATATATGCCGTTTTTCCCGCACTTATCTGTGATTGGCCATTTTGGAATTGTATCAGCTTCACAAAACCTGCTTTGTCATGCTCCTCTTTCTATTCATTCCTATATATGTGCTATTACTGCATTTCTAAGTACAGCTGTCATGGCTTAGTGGTTTAGTACCTTGACTATGGTGCATGGCATGGTATCCTGGGTTCGAACCTGCCCACTGCTTTTTATATTTTATGACTGTCTAGACAGGCTAGGGGGTGTGTCTGTGTAAAGGCAGTTTTGTTACAGCTTGCTCAACGTTGCCCGTTGGTTAGCTTGTTGGCGCGGTGCACAGCTTCGCGCAAATGGGTTACGCTGGTTTACACCTCATTTGGCTATCAGCACACATATTGCGCTCAGCTCAGCTAGGGGCACACAGTTTCAGCGTGTTAAACCACGGCTCACCTACGGGCACTCATTTTGCACCTGTTGAACCACTGCTCACCTACGGGCACTCATTTTGCACCTGTTGAACCACTGCTCACCTACGGGCACTCATTTTGCACCTGCTAAACCACTGCTCACCTACGGGCACTCATTTTGCACCTGTTAAACCTCTGCTCACCTACGGGCATATGCACTCACCTTGTTAAACTGTAGCTCAGCTATAGGCACATCTGGCATTTGTTATTATTTTGTTATCTCACATTTCTTCAAAATAAATGGCCTATTTCATTACATTTTACATAAAATATAATTTTATATGTGTACATATATGTCAGGGACTTGTTTCGTGCTTATTTCAGTAAAAATAAATATTGATGTTGTGGAGTCTCGAACCATGACTGCCTGCTCTTCAGCCAACGTTTCTACTGCTACACTATTGCTTTTTGGCTTACTTTGCATAGTTAGTTCTTATATGCTTTTCCACTTACTGCTAACTGTGGCTGAGCTACGGGCACACCAGCGCAAACGAGCGCACTCACGGGCAAACATCTTTGCAATTTAAAAAAATATAACATGTTCATTTATATAATTTTATGTTCATAGTCTGTGGGGGCATGTGTTGTGTTGTGTTTATTCACATTTCCATGTACTCTGTCATGGGGGTTTACTTTAGGCACTTTTACACTTCTGGGGGCATGTCTGCTTGCAGGGCTCGGCCTACGGACATGCCCCCTACTGTCTTCCATGGACTGTGTAAGCCTTAGGTGTGATTCAGCATGCCCTCATGCATATGCATGACATGCTGACATCACACCGTTTAACTGCAGCCTCCGTGTAAGCCTTGTAACTCTTACACGGAGGCTTCGTGAATCCTGCCCATAATGTTTTTCACAGATCTATTGTATTAATGAACAGAGTTTTTATTTGAAGCTTCCAACAGTTTCTCATCTGTAAGCATTTTTCTTTCATCTAATTTCTTTCTTAATCTTTTTGTATATCTTGTGTTTGGAAATTCTGGGCTTTTTGCATAATAGTAACACTATATAATTTCTTTCTTATCCTCAGTAATCCACTCTGTTGTATTTAAGCCTTTTCTTTAGCTTATCACTTTTTGTGGACTCCTGCTTTCTTCTACAATAGGGGGCCATCTGACCCCTGGGCCTGGCACCATTGAAGGAATGTTTCTGTATTTTGAGGATTCTACACTCTTATTTTTTCCAGTCCTTGCACCAATGAGCCTACCATGATTGGGCACTTTTTTTATCCTGGGTCTTTGGCACCCAGCTATCTTTTTTTAATTTTTGACCTATTTCTGACTATGATATATGCTATATAAAATGCAATCTATATATCAGTGTCATCTTGGTGAGATTTTGTGAAAAACAGGGTCCATCTCATGAAAGCACTCACCATGACTTGAGGATAAATTCAATTTCAGCAATACTACTCTCCTTTGCTTACTGACTTATCATCTTTCCATTCAGACCCCTATAAAATACAGTCTGTATATTAGTGTTGTCTTGGTGAGATTTTGTGAAAAAGATGGTTCATCTCATGAAGGTACTCACCAAGACATGAGGAGGAATTCAGTTTCAGCAATACTGCTCTCCTTTGCTTGTTGACTTATCATCTCTTCATTCAGACCCCTCAGGACAGCCTTGATCTCCACAGATAGGGGATCCTGATGGCAAGAGAGGCACCAGCAAAAAATCTTTTCAGTTTAGAGAAGTATGATTTCTTGGTAGTAGGCTCCCTGGCCTCCTGCAGGACCCAAAGCATGTCCTCAGAAAACAAGTACATAAAAATGAATCAAAACTTTATTACCCACAGTGTCAGTTCAAGAATGGACAAATGAGGATGGATAAGAGACCCCTTGTCTTGTGTGAGAAGGTGATTTCCCCTGGCCAAGTGAGACAGAAGGGGGACCCATGCTGTCTGCAACAAAATGGAGTCACTAGCAAGAATTTGGGAGACTCCTGCCTGAGCCTCTGCAAGACTCATGCTAACAGAGGAATGGGAGGGAATGTGTACAGAAACATCCCATTTTAAGGGAAAGACAGGGCATCTACTCTCCAAGTCATAGGACTTGGGAATCTGGAACAGAATAGAGGAAGTTGTCTGTTCAGAATGTATCCAAAAAGATCTTCCTGAGGAATACCCCACCAGTGGACAATGTCCAGGAAGTCACCTCTGTAAACCATCTATTTGTGAGCTTGTGTGCTAGACATGCTCAAATAACCTGTCACTAGATTGTAAACAGACTGAAGATTCACTTGTTACTGGACAGCTAGATCCCAGACCTGAAGAGCTAGTTTGCAAAAATGATAGGACCTTGTACCTCCTTGCTTATGGACATACTACATCACTGTGGTATTGTCTGTGAAACGTTTGAGGGACCCGGGATGAAAGAGGGACTGAGAATCTTGAAGAGCTAGAAGTAGAGCCTTCATCTCCTTTGCACAGATGTGGTCCAAACTCTGATAAAGAGGCCAGAGACTCTCAGCCTTGAGAAAGATGAAGGAGGCTCCCCATCCCCTGTCTGAGGTTGTTTGTCTAGAGCTCTTGAGTTAGGACAGGAGCCTGGAAAGGAAGCTCTAGAATGAGAGAAAGTTGATGAATCCACCACTGAAGGAAAAAAGGAAGGAAGTGCACTGAGAAGTCCAGGAGTTAGCAATGTTGGAGCCACACTGACCTGAGGTGCCACAGCAGCTGTCCCATGTGCAGCCTGGCCAATAGAAACATAAGACTGGTGGAAGTCATGAATCCAAGGACACTGAGACAGTTCTTGGTCCTGACTGAAGCAAAAGGCAATGGCAGGAGTAAGGCATTTGGTGAATACCCTTGGGACAGTACAGAGGCAGTACAGCAAACGCAAGGTCGAAACAAAGAAATGTAAAGGGGATGGATGGGGATATGAATGTAGACATCCTCGGGATTCAGAGAGACCAGAAAGACCTGGGGTAGAAGAAGGGGAAATAAAGTCTGAAGAGACAACATCCAAAAGGAAGACATCTTGGGAAAGGTGTTGTGCTGGCAAAGATCCATGATTGGTCTTCAAGTACACTCCTTTCTGGGAGCCAAAACATTCTGGAATAAAACCCCCTCCCTACTTAGGCACCGAGGCTCAGCTTGAATGGTAGCCTGGATCAAAACAGAATGGAGCACATCTGTAAAAAGAGGAAATTGTCCCAAGAAGGTTGATTGATGCCCAAAAAGGGAGGAAGGGGTTTCCAAACCATGAAATATCCATGGCACATAATGGACAAAGGCCAAGGGTCTGCTGTGATGCAACCAATTTGTAAGGGACAGGAAAGCTGGAGGGATAAGGGAACCTGGCCGAGGGAAAGGGGAAGTGAATTGTCAAAAGGAACCAGGGAAAGATGGAGGGATAAGGGAACCTGACCGAGGGAAAGGGAAAGTGAATTGTCAAAAGGAACCAGGGAAAGATGGAGGGATAAGGGAACCTGACCGAGGGAAAGGGGAAGTGAATTGTCAAAATGAACCAAGGAAAGATGGAGGGATAAGGGAACCTGACCGAGGGAAAGAGGAAGTGATTTGTCAAAAGGAACCAGGGAAAGATGGAGGGATAAGGGAATCTGACCGAGGGAAAGGGGAAGTGAATTGTCAAAAGGAACCAAGGAAAGATGGAGGGATAAGGGAACCTGGCCGAGGGAAAGGGGAAGTGAATTGTCAAAAGGAACCTGCTTTATCCTGAAAACAGTTTCTGGGAAGTGGGAGTTAGAGTAGACTTAGCAGGAGGCACTTGTCTACAACCCTTTTTTCTCATTAGGTGAAAAGCAAAACTGCCTGTGAACCAAAGCAGATTTGGAAGGGTAATTCTTTTGAAACATTGGAATAGGAGAAACAAAAATATGTTTCACCTCCTGCAAAGGTTTACCCATATCCTGGTGGGGCTTAAAAAGTTAAGCAGCAGCAGTGTCAAAAAGATTTTTATTATCCTAAGGAGTACCAAACAGTTTGGCCTTAATGTCCTCAGGCAACGCTTGAAGACAAACCCAAGAGTAATGCCTCATAGCAGAACAAAATGCAGCCACCCTGCAGGAATCATCAGCTGTGCTAGATAGAGTGACGAGCAACTTGAGAGGCTGAACCCAACAAAGAATGGGCAGAAGCCTTCACCTCAGAGCCAGGAAAGTCCAAAACCACTTTGGAAACCTGAGAAAGGAGGGCCAAAACATACCTGGTCATATCAGTATGATAGTTGATGGCACAAAATGATAAAGTGACAGCAGTGTAAACCTTTTTGTCTCTCCATAGCTCTACTAACCTTACCTGAAGAAAGCAACTTGGTAGAGGGCAAAAGCATGGAGGGCTTGTCAGAAGAGACAAACAATACAGAAGGATCAGGGAAAGAGCATTTATAAAGAAATTTACATTCATTGCAAACCTTGTAAAATCTATCAGGTTTCTTTAGAGCAGGGGGGCTGAGAATTTGGGTGCCACAGAAGCTGCTGAAAAGCTATCCAGCCAGAACAGGGTGGGGGGACAGCTGATGGCTTAGTAGACTCCATCTGAAGGAGCTTGTGATACCTTTTCTGAATATCAGAGACGTGATACAGGACACAGGGCTCAGTTCTGGGACCTCTCTTGTTCGGTATATACTTCTCTGAGGTTCAGGCTAACACGGGGGGATTATGGCTGACAAAGTTCGCAGATGACTGCAAACTGGGGGCCATAATCGAATCTCCAGCTGACACAAGCATCCTCCAAAAGGGTCTCACAGAGACGGATGCTTGGTGCCAGAGCCACAGCCTCAAGCTAAATGCTAAAAAGTGCATAGTTATCCCCTTTGGGAAAAACAAGGTGCCCACAAAATTACCACATAGGTGGTAATCCATTAAGTATGGAAGAAGTAATTAGAGATTTGGGGACCAATGTAGATAGTAATCTCTCCTTTGATAATCACATTGCCAAAGTGGTTAGAAAGACCTTCTATATAGCCCACCTTATCACGAAAGGGTTCGCATCTAGATCAAGAGAGGTCATTGTGCCCCTCTACTCGTCACTCATCAGGCCCATAATTGAATACAATGCCCCTTTTGGGATGTACCTTACCGGACACCTGCAGCAACTGGAGAGACCCCAAAAGTACCTCACCAAGAGGATCATGGGCTACAAACAGATGTCCTATGCAGCTCGACTAAAGAAACTCCAACTCTACTCAGTTGCTTACCACCTACTCAGAGGCAATCTATGCCTGACGTACAAAGTCATGTCAAACCCAGAATTAATGGACATGCTCCACCTCAAAAAATCCAAGTCCCTTAGAGCTACACGCTCCAGGGACCTAAACCTCAGCACAAAAATAAATAGGACATGCTGGAGGGAGAGATTCATTTCCCAGAGGCTCCCCTTACTCTGGAATAGAATCCCAATTCATGTTAGACATAGCCCCTCCCTGACCCTCTTCAAGTGAAATCTGGACGCGTGGATGGGAAATCGCAAATTCACCCCTGGGATCTCTTCTGTGTCCCTGCTAGACAGAGGCACAGTAAACTAATCTTAAAAGGGTACCTTCTGTGACCTACTTTACAGAGGCACAGTAGGCTAATCTAATAGGGAGGCGGAAGCCAAATACACTCTGGCTAGGCTAATAAATGTCCTAGGGCAGATAGCCTAGTATCTACCTATGAACCTATGAACCTATAACAACACCATTTAAAAATTCTATCATGCAGGCAACAGTATCCCCAAAGGAGAGTTCCTACAATGGGGAATCTGGTCCAATAGAATCCTCTTCCCCCTGAACCATAGTCCAGTGTGGAAGGGATTTGAGAAGAGTAAGACAGGAACTCTTCCCCAGAATCCTGGTTATCATCAGGAGAATCCTGCTTCCTCTGTCTTTTAAGAGGAGTAGGAGACCAGGGAGAGGCAGGCACAGACACCCCTTGAGGAGTCTTTAAAGCCATTAAAGCATTAAATAACCCCTGAATAGAATCCTACCATTCATGTTGGGGATCCTTAACTACAGGGGAAATATGCTTGGCTTTCTGTTTCTTTTTCTGTGGGGTATCCACACAAAACAGCCTTAGCAGTTCAGACCCCTGGCAACATTCAATAAGCAAATTAGAGATCTCATCCCAAACTAATATCTGTGGAATCCCCCTCAGTCCCCTGGATATATCAGCTGATGTTCCCTCTCAGTGTCAGGAGTAGACATTTGTAAAGCCTCTGAGGATGTGCAAGAAGTCAGATTCATTATGGCCTCTGACTGAGTTGCTGCAGAGGAATCTGAGGCAACCAGTTTCATTACCCTTGAAGGAGACATTCAAGGAAGGCTAGACAGCAGCCGTATTAGACTTATTTTTTTTCCCTTTTTCTTGGCAGATGACTGACCCTCAGGATGGGAAAACTCCACCATAGCACCTTGAGTGAACAACTTAAGATGCTGGTATTCAATGTAAATAGAAAAAGAGGAGATACAACTATGTAGGTTTTTATGGGCAAAAGCTTGTCTAATAGAACACTGCATATGGTTGTGGGATGCACCCAAACAGAAAAGACACTGGTTGTGTCAGTCTTTATGGGCATTCTGCATGTGTTTGTTTGTGTGTGTGTGTGTGTGTGTGTGTGTGTGTGTGTGTGTGTGTGTGTGTGTGTGTGTGTGTGTGTGTGTGTGTCCGTACATCACCTTAATTCTCTATGCCTTGCACAGGGAGCATATGTGTGATGTACAGTACCTGTAAATACTAAAGGCTTTGATATATTAGCCGGACCTTGGGGTATCCTTGGCAGGTGATCTCTTCAGTTATGAATATTACAACAGTGATATGAAAGGACATCACAAATCACATTCCCCATATTGACAGACATATTTCCTCATAAGTAGTATGTGTCCGAGGCAGGTATGTCCCTAGCCTTGAGCAGCATACTACTCTTACTAGAATGATGCCAAGTATAAATAAAATATGATTGATCTCAATAATTAGCTCAGTTTTTGGTGTAATTCAAAGGAGATTCATTTCCTGTCAGCCTGGGAAGCCATGGTCGACAAGCCTCACTGCTTTCCCAGATACGGTTTACACCTGGCACCCCTAGGCTTTCAGCTGCTGCAAAGGCTCTTGTCTCCCCCATAGTGTCTTTTTTAGCCAAGGTCTTGAATACATTACTGACATGAAATTAACCAGAACAAAATATGCTGCTAAATGCTAGGAACTTAAACCAAAAAAACTTCACTCCGTGGAAGCACTTCTATCACTAGAAGATGTATATGTCTGTGCAGTCACAGAAACCTGGTTTTAGGCCTCAGACAGTACTCCAGCCTTGGAAGGCTACAATGCCTTCCACATCTTTTGACTGTAAAATGAACGTGTGAAAACCAAAGGAGGCAGTGTTTCAATCTATATTAAAAATAACTTCACCTTCTGTCTAGTTAGACTGGAAAAATCCAAGGAGTTACTCCATGTCCAGGTTACAGTGGGTAAGAACCCTATTCAAGTCTTAGCCAAGGTGTTGTAACCCTCTATGAGTTACAACACCTATGAAGCCTAATTAACCAACCTGAAGACAATTCAAATTTTACCGAACATACTGGTTATGGGGGATTTCAATTATCCCACCATCAGCTGTGAAGCCTAGGTTAGCTGAAACTTGCTAGCACAAAAGTTCCTTGACTTTCCTTGGGATTCAATAAACTTAAAACTCCATGCAAGAACAGTGTAGCTGTTCTTGCACAGAGTCTGGCCACCAAGCGATTCAGTAAACCCTTAAACTTTCATGTACCAGCCTGCCTACACTGTTCTTGCATGGAAACTCATGCAGAATGCTAATTACCTCAATTGCTGGTAATAACCATGCAAATGAGGAGAATTAGTGATTCAGCAAGCAGTCAGGTATCTGTCCAAGAACAGTGTTAGTTGCAAAAATGTTTTCGGTTACTGACCATGTACATTTCTTCAAAAATCAAAATGGAGGTATGACAGCTCAAATAAAAGCATGTATTATAATCTGTAGGCATGCCAATGGCCAAATATATGGCCATTGGCATGGAAAAGTTTTTTTAATTTTATAAAATCTAAGGTTTTTTTTTTTGGCCGATCTCGGCAATTTAAGCATAGGGCAGCGGCAAGCAAACGGGATTGTGCCGAAAATAAAAATGTGAAAACTCAATTTTAAGGGAAATCTGCATTTTGCCATTATAGTCTATGGCATGCAGAATCAAAACAATACCAGGAAACAGTGGTTGTCAAAGGGAAAGGCTCTGGGATAGTGCAGTGTAACTATGGACTAAGGCAGTTGGGTATGCAAATGAGGGCAAATTTACTGAATCACCAAATATTCTAAGTCCACACATTGCACCTAACCATGTAGGTGCCAGAACAGGAGAGTGTAGGCAGGATGAGCAGCTAACATGAAAAGGGGTGTGTCATGCTTGCTGTAAGCACATTGGAGCTCCACAGCCTTTGTTTGCACTTAGCTAAGCAAAGCTAAGCAAGGATATGTGTCTCAGGATGTATATCTTTGTTTACATTGCCTAAATGGGTGGGCACGGAATGCACCGAGTCTTAAAAAAAAAAAAAAAAACAGGAAATGGCAGCATGGTTTACATTTGGGCAATGTGTTTGCATGGTGCACCTTGGGGCTAAAAACAGGAGGAAATCGCAAGTGGATCAAGACACAAAAAAAGGGAAATAGCAGAATACATTCAGTGAAATGTAAGTAGTATAGCTGGCAGGTGGAATGCATCATACTCAACCAATCACACAGGCAACATCTGCAGCACACCACTAGAACTGTGCGAACAACTTTCTGTCTGTTTTTTCTCACAAACTCTGCACCATAGATGTACATATATGGGAAACATTTAACTGACAAAACTAAAAAAAATGTTAGGTGCTGCTTTAGTTTTGATCTATCAGTATGTATTAGAGGCTGAGGGCAGTGAGGAAGTTAATGCTGACAACCGCCACAGAGCAAGGAGGAGAGAGAAGAGTGTTCAGACCCAGGGTAACCTACCAGGGGCTACATGATCTGGAGATAGTAGAGCATTACAGGGTGGGCAGGGACATACTTCAGCAAATGATCAAGCTGCGCCGGCCCTGCCACAGACCCAGAGCCAACAGAGGGTAATCCATCCCAGTGGATACCATGGTATGTGTAGCCCTAAGAATACTAGCTGCAGGTGCTTTCCTAAGACCAATTGGAGATATCATGGGGGTGTCACAGGCTGCGTTCAGGATACTCCACCAGTTCCTGAATTCTATGCAACCACATGCGCACATTTACTAGCCCTGCACCCATGAGGAGAGGACTGGCAATATGCATCTCTTCCACTGTGTAGCAGACTACCAGGAGGTAATGGATGCCATAGACTGCACACACATCCATAACAAAGCACCACCTGGTGACCGGGATAGGGTCTACCTAAACCACAAGGGGTTCCACTCCATCAACTGCCAGGTCATGTGCAATGCCCACAAAATTATCCTGAATGTTTGTGCTGGCAGCTCTGGAAGCTATCACAACTCCCACACCTGGCATGCCTCACAGCTGTACTAGGCATTTGCTAGTGGGGAAATTCCATATGGCTATCTGGTGGGGGATGCTGGCTATGCACTGGAGCCATGGCTGATGACACCCATCAGAAATGCACACAAACCCACACAAAAACACCATTATCAGGCACACACATAAACCAGGATCATTATATAGTGTGTGTCTGGGATGCT
This sequence comes from Protopterus annectens, assembly GCF_019279795.1. Classification (NCBI taxonomy): domain Eukaryota; kingdom Metazoa; phylum Chordata; order Ceratodontiformes; family Protopteridae; genus Protopterus; species Protopterus annectens. The sequence goes on along the minus strand of NC_056733.1, from coordinate 1,008,720,507 downwards.
CAAGTCACAGTTCTGCTGCCTTGACATATCTGGTGCAGCCTTGCTGTACTCTCCAGCCACATGTGCACACATGTTCATAATATGTGCCATGCTACACAATATGATCCTATGGAAACAGCTGCAGCAGGAACAAAATGGGGAAGGGCCACACAGCCCCCCAAGGTCTCCACAGGCACAGAGGGACTCGGAGGAGGAACATCCTCAGCCTGTCCCTGTAGGCAGATGGAGGCATTCCCAGTATGCCCTGGCCTTGACAAAGAGGCAACGCATAGCACATACACTGACACTGTAGAGAACCAATGGCTGACATCTCTTTCTGACTTACACACACAATAAAATGGATGCCAGACATCATACCACCTATACCTTACCATGTATAGGCAGTGCACTGCTTGCATCCGACATTGTCAGCCCTCAAGCACCATCCTCTCAACTGCCTCAGGCACAAGGTAAGTCAGTCTTCTTAACAATAAATGAATGGAGTAGAATGTTCTGATAGCATATCTATGGTAATGATGCAAGCATGCAAGGGAATGGCGTGGCTTACTGGGATAGCAGCAGACAACTGACAGCTATGTGGGACAGCAGGAGGTGTATGGTCAGTACTGGCTTACTCACACTATTCAGTATCACCCTAGTTGACAAATAGCACTGCAGTATATGTGGTGAGCCAAATAACTGGGAGTCATGGGCACATGCATGGATGTCAAAGTGGGGGTCCCATACTCACACCCAGATTCACCCAGCAGATCAGCTGCAGAAAACCATACAGAAATGTCTGGCAAAGGCCCCCATATGGCAACATCCATGAAATTCCCACCTACAGATTTACACAGTGATATCACAGCAGGTCTGGCAGTGGCAGTATGGCTCTTAAATGTAAGAAGTCTGAAACTATAAATGTTTATGCCAGAACAATGTGATCTGTGGTTGATACCATTATGCCTGCAGTCTCAAAGACAGGGCACACCACTATGCTAAATGGGCCCAAAATGTTAAGCAAATAGCAGCACAGTCTGTGCAAATGTCTATTGTGTACAGGTGTGCCTCCCACCCCTACCCATAGTCCCATAGAAATGTAGTAACATGTACCTAACCTTAAGCAGCATCCAGCAGTCACCCAGAGTGATGGCTCTGTATGAACAGAAAGCAAGTGTCAGTAACACACACAGTCAACTTACTGGTGCCATCCCAGGGGTGTCCACTGCCTAGCAGCCTGGAAACATGTGATTATCAGAATGCACTGCCTTACTACATCTGTCATACCTGGCCTACAGGCCTCTGGAAAAGACCCATGCCTCACCCACAATGCCCTTTTAGGGAGTGTCATGGGGTCCATAACACCAACATAACACAGTCTACAAAATGCAAAGAAATTCCATGCTGCTAACTTCTAGGACCAAACCTGCCAACCTCAGAGAGCCACAAATCTGGACAAAGCCATGAATAATGAGGTGATAAAGGTCCAAAGAGGAGAACACCTTTGAAATATTGTATTAATAATGTTAGAAAGTTGATGGAATGATTGTATTAGCATATAATGTCTGAAGGGTATGAGGTCTGAAACTGCAATGACAACTGTCAGTAATATCTGACTTCAACCCTGAGTGAGTTGCAAAACATTTTTGCTTGAAAACCACACTTGTTTGGATAACTGACCAGATATACGACTCATGAATCTGGACATTCTGTGAAACTCTGTACAGTCAACAGGTATGGCTAGGAGTCTAAATATGGAAATGCACTCATTGCAGGTAGTCCTAACCCTGGAAGATGGTGACATGTCTGCACCCACAGAAACCTGGCTCACAGCCATGGAGATTAACACATCCTTCCCTGATCACTCAACCTATACAACCTCCTAACCCCAAAATGTGGGTGGCCGAGCCAAATGAGGTGGGGCATACATATACATGAGACGCACACACACACACACACACACACACACACACACACACACACACACACACACACACACACACACACACACACACACACACACACACACACACACACACACACACACACACACAAACACACACACACACACACACACACACACACACACACACACACACACATACCTCCAGGCTGGTCAAACAGTCCGACACACACAAGACCTTCCAAGTGCCATCAACTCATGACAAGACTCTTATGCAAAGTTTTGGTAGCTACAGGTCAACATATCTGAGCCAGGACACCCCCATATCTTACCTCCTACAGGTCTATCTGGAGTCTGCCTGTCACCCTGATCCTGCCTGGCTTATATTACCCAACCTTGGACTGGAAATCAAACCATGCCAGAACAGAAATGCACAGAGATTCCCCCATTGTAATATATCACCAAGGTGATATATTACAATGGGGGAATATATTACCAAGGTCCTGGACTGTTTACACAGCTTCAGCAATCAATTGATTGTAGGCACACCTCCCAACAGGCTGGATTGTGCAAGAATGCCTAGCATTTGGCCCATAATATTGGTTTGTGCATCATCCATTCTGTACTTCTCTGGTAAATCACTGTGATGCTCTGAGGAGATATGTCATGAGGTACTGAAATAATACATTACAGTGTCACACGCCATGCATGTCAGATGTCTGCTGCAACAAACCCTGTAACTCTAACAACTTATACATTACTAATAGAAATAGTCACAGTCACCCTATATATGATCCATTGTCTTCCCATTCTGATAGGCTATCTCCAGATATCCTGCACCAACAGATTGAGAGGTATGGCTGTAACACAAAAACACTGGACTGGAGTAGAGCAATCTCTGGAATGGAGTCCCACATTTACTATAGAAGGTCACACTGGGCATGCTCATGCACTTAGAAAATTGTCAGTAGGATCTAGAAATTAACAGGCCTTACCCACCCAGTGCACTTCCCATCAACCTATTTAAGCAGTCCTGAAGATGACTGTCACCCTAGAAGTATCTCTTAGCAGCCCTCAGCCCTATAAGCTCTGCGGTGCATATGATAACTACGTAACACTGTAATATTTGCAACTAGTAAGGTAGGAGTTCTAATCTCAGTCCTGGCAAATGTTGATGTGTGGGTGTGTGTGTTTATAAGCCAAAGATTTTGGGTCCAGTCACACCCAGTACACTTACCATTGCCCTACTTTAACAGTCCTGCAAATATCAGTCACCTTAGAAGTGTCTTTCATCAGCCCTCAGCTGTATAAGCTCTGTGGCACATACGATAACTGCATAACACTATAGTATAAGTAACTAGTTAGGTCGGAGTTCTAATCTCAGTCCTGGCAAATGTAACAGTCTGTGTGTGTTTAAAAGTCAAAGATTTTGCATCCAGTCACAATCAGTACACTTTCCATTGCCCTACTTTAGCAGTCCTGCAGATATCAGTCACCTTAGAAGTATCTTTCATCAGCACACACCCCCATAAGCTCTGTGGTACATGCAATGACTGTGTAATACTATAGTGTAAGTAATTAGTTAGGTAGGAGTTCTAATCTTAGTCCTGGCAAATGTAACAGTGTGTGTTTATAAGTCAAAGATTTTGGGTCCAGTCACAGACAGTACAATTCGCATTGCCCTACTTTGGCAGTCCTGCAGATATCAGTCACCTTAGATGTATTTTTGAGAGCCCTCACTCCTATAAGCTCTGTAGCACATGCGATAGCTGTGTAACACTACAGTAAAAATAACTAGCTAGGTTGGGGTTCTAACCTCAGTTCTGGCAAATGTGTGTGTAAGTGTGTATATGTGTAGGTTAAAATATTTTGTGGCCGGTCTCACTCAGTATATCACCCATTACCATACTGTACAAGGGCTGGTGATGTTCTTCACCACCTTCACCCTATAAGCTCTGTAGCATGTTTGATAAATGCATAACACTGTAGTAGCAATAAATAGATAGGTAGGGGTTCTAATCCCAGTCCTGTCAAATGTGTGTGTGTGTGTGTGTGTGTGTGAGTGTGTGTGTGTGTGTGTGTGTGTGTGTGTGTGTGTGTGTATGTGTAAGAACAGTATCCTGTCTGTGGGGGGGGGGGCTGTTGGGTTTGTGTGAGAACCATATCCATTGGGGTGGGTTTTGCTAATTTTTGCTGTTGTCCACCCAGTACATGTCCCAGTTTCCACATTACAAGGCCCACAGTTGGCATCCAATGTAGAGGGAGCTGTAGAAACTCTGTAGCCCTATCATCATTGTGCCATGTGCAATAACTATGTGACAGTATGGAATAGTTAACAAGATAGGTGCCTATTTAATCCTTGGATACCACTCCCAACTCAGGAATCATACAAACACACTCAGCTAGGCATCAACCCCTATAGCAGTAGGTGGCCTGCAAACCGGTTCACAGATAGAATCCACAGTGTTAAACAAGTGGGCACCATGTCAGACTACTGACTAGTCATGAGTGGAGTCCCTCAGGGTGTGGAACTGAGTCCGCTCATTTTTAGGATCCACACCTCTGAGGACCAAAGTATGAAGGTACCCTGACTGACAATGTTTGCAGATGACTGCAAGGTGGGTGCTATCATTACCACCCACATGATGTTGACCTC